>NW_028301710.1:0-356547 GCF_051225735.1 Oryctolagus cuniculus | reverse complement strand
AAAAGCACAATAAAAACTATTTCTTGTAAAATTTTATTGAATTATACACTTTTATATGTCACAATGCAATATTTCTATGCACAAACACAGTGAGAACTGCTCAAAGAAAGTAATCATCCTCTCTACCGCTCCACCACTTTCATTTAGTACCTTAGTCCTCTCCTTCAGTTCCTTATAAAACATACACCAAAATTTTTGCATGAAGACATAGAAAATTTGGATAGACCAATAAAAAAGGTTGAGATTGAGAAGTAAAGCCTTGTTACAAAACTAAGCTCAGAAATTGGTGGCTTCAATCATGCATTCTATCAAATTTTCAAGGATAAACTAACATCAATTCTTCTTAAACTATTCAAAACAATGGATAGGGAGAGAATCATTCAAAGCTTACTCTATGAGGCTGAACTTACCTTAAAGATAAAACCAAAGAAGGATACAATATTAAAGAGAACTAGGAACCATTATCCCTGATGAATGTAGCTGCAAATACATTTAAGAAAATGCAAGCAAACTGAATTCAATGACACATCCACACTGACCAAATAGAATTTATACCAGGGATTCAGGGCTGTTATAGCATACCCAGATCAATAAATGTGATACATAACGTCAATAATGTAAGGATTAAATCCATACAAGTTCTTCAGTAAATGCCAAAAAAGCATTTGATAAAATATAATATCCTTTTATGATAAAAGTCATAAAAATTGGGTTTAGAAGGAATGTACCTCAACACAATAAAGGAAATATATGTCAAGCCCACAGCCAATATCATATAGAATGGGGAAAAACTGGAACAATTTGGACAAAGATCTGCAGCTAGATAAGGCCCTCCACTGTCACCACTTTTATGCAATATAGTTCTGGAAGTTTTATTTAGAGCCATAAGGCAAGAAAAAAAAAACAAAAAGGATAAAAATTGGAAAGGTGGAAATTAAAGTATCACTATAGTTGATATGATTCTTAATATTGGGAAACAAAAAGACCCCCCCCCCACCAGACTATTAGAACTTATATGAGAATTCAGCAGTTTCAGGATGCAGATGCAAAGTGAACACACAAAAATCCATATCACTCATACATATCAACAATTATCTGGCTGAAGAAGGACTTATAAGAACACTTCCATTCACAAAAGTTACCAAATATTAAATAATGAAATAAATTTAACAAAAGATGTGAAAGAACTCTACAATGAAAATTGTAAAACATTAATGAAAGAAACAGAAGGTATAACAATGAAAAAAATCAATGGTTCAAGTATTGTAAGAATTAGTATTATTCCAAATGGCCACATTATTCCCTGAATTTACAGATTCAGTGCAATGCCCATCAAAATTTCAAGGACATTCCTTACAGAAAAAAAAATCTTAAAATTTATATAGAAATGTAAATGACAGTAAGTGGCCAAAGTTGTTTAAACAATAAAAATAAAGCTATACGCATCAAATATCAGATTTCAACACACTGCAGGACAATTATTATTTAAAAAGTATGGCACTGTGTGAAAATAGACATGTAACCTAAAGGGACAGAACATACAAAGCAGAAATAGCTGCACATCTACATCAATTAATACTAAACAAATGTGCTAAAAAATTTCAGGTATTGGGAAAATTGAATCTATGCATGTAGAAGTTTGAAATGAAGCCACTACATTATAATCTATACAAAAAATTCCTTTAAATGAATCAAGGATCTAACCTGAAGATCCAAAACCATCAAACTATTAGAGGAAAGCATAGCAAAAATGTTGCAACATTGGCCTAAGCAAAGATTTTTTTTTTTTTTGTATAGCATCCCAGAAGCACAGGGAATAAAGAAAAAAATAGAGAAATGGGATTATACCAAGCTTAAGATGCTTCTGCACTCCAAAGGAAAAAAAATGAAGAGAAAAATGACAGAATAGAAAAAATATTGGCAAACTATGCATCTGATAAATGATTCATATCCAGAACATATAAGGAGCTCAAGAAATCAACAAGACAATATGCATAAGAAACAAATGATATCCACGGATATTTTTCAAAAGAAATACAAATGACCAACAGACATATGCAAAAATACTTAGTGTCACTAGCCTTCAGGGAAATGCAAATAAAAACCACAATTAGATATCAACCTACCCCAGTTAGAATGGCTATAATGCCAAAATCAAAATGTAAAAAATACTGACAATATTGTTGAGAAAAGAATACCTTAATATACTATTGGTGGGAAAATGAATAACTGTTATGGAAAACAGTATAGAGATAAATAAAAACTCAAGGTGGATTTACTTTATGATTCAATTGTCTGATGCAGGGGGATATATCCAAAGAAATAAAATCAACGTATAAAAACTGCTTATGGCAGCAAAATGCACAATAGAAATAATATGGAGTGAGATTAGTTGTCCATAAACTGAAGGTTGGACAAGAAAATATTATATAGCCTTTCCTCCTTTCTCTTCACCCTCATCTCTTGCCAGTAGGGTGCTGGCTGTAGCCCTGTGCCTTCTGGGCACATGGCCTTCGGGCCAACCCGTGCTATGCTTCCTGGCCTGGATGCTCTTCCATGTGGCTGGTTCTGGTACTTGGACCTAAAAAGAGCCTGTAAAAACTGTGTAGCTCTGCATGCATTTCTATGGATTTACTTCTAAGGGTACAGTTTAAAACTTGCTATGGGATCTCAAATACCCTCAGACTAGATGGTAATGGTAACATCTTAAATTTTAAAGTGATTATATAGGTGACATTGATTATTAAAAGTGATCATGTCAATAATATTATGTGTTAACTAATAATAATAATAAAATTTTAAAAAATGGAAATACTCCAACATGGGAAGGAGTCTGTACAGCAGACTGTACAGAGTGGCAAATGCCTTAAGTAGCACTCAGTGACCTCAAATCAGCTCTAAAGGCATTGTGGTCTGACTAAAAAGGCCCACAACAGCATTTCAGACATAGAAAGCCAGATCCCTTGTGCAAAAAGTGTCCCTATGTGGAGAACCTCCCTGGGTGAGACCCCAGTGGAAACGAATGGCCATTAAAGAAGAATGTACTTTTCTCTGGAGGGAGGAGAGAACTTCCACTTTGCTTATGGCTTTTCCTGAATACTGATGGAGTTTGTGGAATTCAAAAGGCTTCCAGGGCCTAGGCAGTTCATGTCAAGAGCCTCAGGTGATCACTGACATCACACATGAGAGTGTTAATTGTTAAATTAACAAGAGTCACTGTGTACTAACTTCCCATGCAGGGCCTCTGTTCTCAAAGAGCTACAGTATTAACATTAATGGTAAAATTTGATCCCTAAGATTTACTTTATTTGCATGTGTTAAGTTCTAGTTATTTCTAAGTGTCAAACTCCATTGCCTGTATTCTTAGGTATTTCTCCAAAGTTTATTAAGTGCCTCAAATGTAAAATCTTGGATACATGTCTCTCTTTGAAATTCCTATCTCATATGTTTAAACATAGGGTCAGATATTTAAAGGCAGCCAAGGAGATTTCTGGGAATAACAAAATTCTGTGGAATTTGGATTCCAAGCTTTTGTACATAGCTTTATTTTTTTATTTTTTATTTATTTATTTTTGACAGGCAGAGATATACAGTGAAAGAGAGAGACAGAGAGGAAGGTCTTCCTTCCATTGGTTCACCCCCCAAATGGCCGCTGCAGCCAGCAAGCAGGGCCGATCCGAAGCCAGGAGCTAGGGTCCCCTCCTGGTCTCCCATGCAGGTGCAGGGACCAAGCACCTAGGCCATCCTCCACTGCCTTCCTGGGCCACAGCAGAGAGCTGGACTGGAAGAGGAGCAACTGGGACAGAATCCGGTGCCCCAACTGGGATTAGAATCTGGTGTACCGGTGCCACAGACAGAGGATTAGCCTAGTGATCCATGGCGCTGGCCTCTATATAGCTTTAAAGACACCCTGATGCAGACTCTGTACTGAAAGGTAGCTGCCAAAGTTATTCCAGATAACTAAGGAGGTTCTAACTAAAGCTCCTGTATTGAGAATTGCAGATGACAGGATTCTATACAATTTGGATTCCAAGCTTTTGTATATAGCTTTAAAGAGGCCCTGATGCAGACTCTGTATGGAAAAGGGTAGCTACAAAAGTTATTGATTGCAGTATTTGGATTCTAAGCCTTGTGTTTCCTTAAAGCCCCTGACACAGACACACTGCTGGACAGGGGAGCTACAGAAGGTGTTCCAAAGAATCAAGGAGTTTTTGACAAAAACTCCAACATTAGAAATTCCTGAGCAAGCCATTCATAAGAAGACCTCTTCAGATCAGAAACAGCTTAAATTAAAGGGACCTTACCAGGTGCTATTGAGCATGACTACCTCTATGAAATTAGGATTAACTTCTACCTCTTAAGTCTTCACAGGTGAATGTGAAAGACATGCCTAATTATTCCTATTAGCCAATCAGAAACCTTAGTACCTCTTCAAAGCAAAAAGGATATGTAAAGTTTTGCCTTTGTCACATCCAGACTGCTGCACCTTAAGGCAAACATGCTTTACCTGCCTTTCTTGATTATATCTGGGAACTGTTATTGAGGATAAAGCTACCTAATGAGTTCTATATAATTCTCCATACTCAAGCTAAAAGGGTTTATAATCTACATAAGGGTAGCCTATAACTAACCACTATCTGGAAATCTGTAAGATATGTTGTTTTCATCTTAAGGGGCACCCCACTTATAATTGGATTTGTTCCAGTTTTGCTTATAGGAATTAACAAACTTAAATGTTTCAGAACATGACTTCAGGAAGTAACTGACCATGCAGGGGACACAGATGTTGGCAATGACCGAGACTGCTCCATCTCACAAGACAAATTTGCTAGATAGACAGAGACTTCCAGACCCTGGATAGGCAAGGCTTGCACTACACCCCTCATAAGCAGGAAGCAGTTACAAAAGAGATGATTCTACATCCTTCAACTTCCCTTAAGATTAAGGGATGGAGTCTCTGAGGGGGGAATGAAGTAGACAGACATACAGATTAAAATTGATTAGGTTTGAGGGGCCGGCGCCATGGCTCACTTGGTTAATCCTCCGCCTGCAGCACCAGCATCCCATATGGGCACCAGGCTCTAGTTCTGGTTGCTCCTCTTCCAGTCCAGCTCTCTGCTGTGGCTCGGGAAGGCAGTAGAGGATGGCCCAAGTGCTTGGGCCCCTGAACCTGCATGGGAGACCAGGAAGAAGCACCTGGCTCCTGGCTTTGAATCGGTGTAGCTCCAATCCTAGCAGCCATTTGGAGGATAAACCAATGGACAGAAGACCTTTCTGTTTCCCTCCCTCACTGTCTAACTCTATCTGTCAAATAAATAAATTTTAAAAATTTATTAGGTTTGAGAGCTGGAACATCACACCTTCACAATGCCCCTTTGTGACCTCATATCCCTACCTTGCCACACCTGAGTGCCCACTGGCCAATCAGGTTAATGAACCACTCCCCTTTGAAAGTGGATCAAAAGCCTGGGACAGGGTATGTCTGGCCCTTTCATCCTTTCTCTTCACCCTAGCCTCTTGCCAGTAGGGGGCTGGCTGTAGGCCTGTGCCTTCAGGGCATGTGGCTTTGTGCCACCCATCCCATGCTTCCTGACTTGGATGCTCCTCCATATGGATGGTTCCTGGTACCTGGTATGAACCCACATCTATCTCCCTCCTATAGATAAAGCCCTCACTTTCCTATGCATCGTTCGTACTGAATCAAAGCTTAAAATGTAAAAAGAATAAAATATTATATATATATATATATATATATGCATATACATGATGGAATATGACAGGCACAAAACAATGAATTCCTGGCATTTGCATCAAAATGGATGTAACTGGAGATTATTATGCTTCTGTTATTTGTGGACATTAATATAGAAAGAGTATAAAAATTGCATGGATATATTATTTTTATATAGATATAAATAGTTCTTTACAGAATTAAGCCATATTCCCATATGTGAATATACCACATTTTCCCATGTTATGATTATTGCAATAAATCTATTTTGTGATATAATTGATTTGTTTTCAAAAAAGTAAACATCAACTTTATTATTATGAGCTGTAGTCATCCCAGTGTACTGTGGAACATTAAAATTTATTAATTCTATGTTTTGACACCTTATCAAACCTTTCTCTACCCTGACACCATAATGCCAAGGCTTCAGTACTTATTATTCCAATTTCAGATATACTTTTACTAAACTTTCACATAACAGTGATAAAATGTTGTATTCAACTTTCTGTTGTGAAATATTGGCTGATTTCACCTAATAGCCTCCAGTTGGATCCCTTTTTTGGGTGATGGTAGAATTTCATTCTTTTTATTCTTTTTATATTCTGTTGCCTCTATGTACTGAATTTTCTTCACCTATTTATGAATCAATTGACACCTACATTGATTCCACACCTCATTACTGTGAATAAGGCCAGGCATGAGAGCACAAGTTCTCTTTGATGTATTAATTTCACTTAATTCAAACGTATGACTAGATATGGAATAGCTGCATCATTAGTCAGTTTTTTTTTTAATTTTGGGGGTAACATCCACACTGGTCTCCAAAATAGCTGTACTAAAGTTCATTCTCATTAACAATTTATAAGGGCTCCTTTTTCTATACACCCTCATGAGCATTTACTTATGGCCTGAGAATAGTCACTCCAACTGTTGTTTTAATTTGCATAATTGGTTCCTAAAATTATAGAACTCCTAAACAGACCAATAACCAAGAGGGAGTTTAAACAACCTCCTAACAAAGGAAAGCCTAGTACCAGATGGCTTTACTGCTGAACTCTATCAAATTTTTAAAGAGGAACTAACTTCAATTCTCAAACCATTCAAAACATTTGCAAGGGAAGCAATCCTGCCAAACTACATCTATAAGGCCAGCATCACCTAAAGTCCTAAAGCAGAAAAGGATAGAAGAAAGATACTCATAGATGAATATTCCTGATCAACAGATATAAAGACCCAAACAAAATAACAGTTAATTTAATCCAATGACACGTCAGAAAGATCATTCACCGGGCAAGTTGAATTTATCTCTGGTTTGCAAGAATGGTTCATCATATAGAAATAAATATATATGACACACCACACTATTCATATGATTATCTCAATGAATGCTAAGAAATCAGTTGATTAAATACATCATCTAATGATAAAAGTCTTTATTCTTTAACACAGTCAAGGCAAAATATTACAAACCCACACCAAGCCTTATGTGGAGAAGTATGAAGTATTTCCACTAAGATCCAGAACCAGACATGGATGTCCATGCTCAACACTGGTATTCAACATAGTTTCCAAAGATTTATGCAGAGCCATTAGGTAGGAACAGGAAATTAAAGGGATACCAAATGGAAAGGAGAAAGTAAAATTATCCTTGTTTGCAGATGACATGTTCCTATATATAGTGAAACCAAAGGACTCCACCAAGAGACTATTGCAACTCATAACAGTGTTTGGTAAAGCTGCAAAAAATAAATTCTATACACAAAAATAAATAACATTTGTATGCACAGAAAATGTCATGACAGAGAATAAATTCGTAAGATCAGTATCATTTTCAATATTTACTAAAAATTTAAATCCCTTAAATAAACTTAACCCAGAATGTGAAAAATCTGTATAATGAAAATTACAAAACATTAAAAAAAGAAATAGATATTTTTCACTTTATGTTTCTGTGTGGGAGCAAACTGTTGAAATACTTACTTAAGGTATACTAAGCTGATCTTCTGTATATTAAGATAATCGAAAATGAATCTTGATGTGAATGGAAGGGGAGAGGGAGTGGGAAAGGGGAGGGTTGTGGGTGGGAGGGACGGTATGGGGGGGAAGCCATTGTAACACATGAGTCGTACTTTGGAAATTTATATTCATTAAATAAAAGATAAAAAAAAAAAAGAAATAGAAGACACACAACAAAATAGAAAACTTTTCCATGTCTGTGTATTGGAAGAATTAATACAATCAAAATACCCATATTACCCAAAGCAATTCACAAATTCAGCATAATCCCTATCAAAATATCAGCCATATTATTCTCATGTCTAGAAAAAATTTATACTAAAATTAATATGAAAACAAGAGATCTATGACAGCTAAAGCACTAGTAAAGAAATAAAACAAAACTGAGGGTATCACAATATTGGATTTCAAGACACACTATACAGGGAAGTTATAATCAAAACAACCTGGTACTGGCACAACAGACATGACAACCTACAGAACAGAATAGAAAGTCCAGAAACTAACCCACACATCTACAACCAACTAATCTTTTACAAATGAGCTAAAATCAATCCCTGGTGAAATGAGAGTCTTCAACAAATTATGTTAAAAAATTATATCCACACTTACAGAAGCATGAAACAATATGCCTACATTTCATCTTATATAACAATCAACTCAATGTGGACTAAAGGTCTAAATCTATGTCCTGATATAATCAAATTACATCCCACTCTCTTCAACTTGTCCCTTCACAAATGCCTAAAAATTCAACAATGATTTAGATATGACACCAAACACAGGTGACAAAAATGAAAATAAGAAAATAGGACTGTAAAAAACAAACAAAAAAACTACATGCTAAAGGAAAAGATAAAAACATAAACCAAATAATGGGAGAAAATTTTGGCAAACAGTATGATAAGGGAATAATACATAAGACACACAGAAATCAAAAGCAAATATAATAAAAACTGATAAATGACCTAATTAGTTTGGACAAATGATCTGACCAGTTGTTCCAGTGAAGATATGCAAACAGCCAACAGGTATCTGAAAAGGGGCTCAGCATGGATCATCAAGACTAAAATGGTTATCATTTCACATATGTAAAAATAGATATTATCAAAAAGTATGAAAAAAGGTAACAAGTATTGAACCAGGTGTGAAGAAATGGGAACATACAAATTGGTTGTAGGAATGTAAATTGGTACATCCACCATGAAAAACACTATGGAGATGCCTCTAAAAATGGAACAAATGACAAAACAATCTCATTAATTTATGTGCATCCATAAGAAATAAAATCACTATCTCAAAGGTAAACATGTTCATGGAAGCATTATTTATAAGAACAAGATATTGAAATAACCACATTGTCAACAGATCAAAAGATAGAGCATGACACTCACACAATGGAATCACATTCAACCTTAAAAAATAAATCCTGACGTTTTGTCACAACATGGATCCCCAAGTTAGAATGTGGACATTAGGCTGCTTGACATAACACAGAGAAAAATAAATGCTACTCATTTGTGGAATCTAAGAAAGTCAATCATAAGCACACAATATAATAAGGGTTGTGAGGGGCTAAGGGTGAAAGAAACTGGAAGATGTTAGATGAATGACACATTTGCAGTTAGGAGATAAATTAACATTGAGATGTATAATAGAGCACAGTAATGATATGAATACAGTATTAGATACAACAGGTTGACATCTGAAATATCTTTTAAAAACTATGTAAGGTGATGGTTAGTTAATTGTTCTAGTCATTTCATAATATAAATGGATAAGGGGACACCAAAAGGTTTTTGATAAAGGGCTTAAAATATAATGTGAATATTCCATAAGCTTTTAAAAGTTCCCCACAAAGCAAAACAACAAGTTGCAGGCCTTGCATGTATACAAATTTTTTCTGTCAATTATACTTACATAATCTTTAAAAAATCACCCTCTATCAAAATGAAAAATGAAAAAAAAAAACTAACAGGAATGAAGGCTTATATCTTTGAGGTGAGAAGATAATCACGAAACATAAATAGATTTTAAAACAGATAAATATGTGACCAGCTAAAATTTGTATTTTGAAAGTTCAGAGACAGATGACAGCCTGTCCATGTAATGAGCAGGGCTAAGATGACATCCAAACATCAATGTACAGTGTCCTCCTGCCCCCCCCACAACCTGTACAAAAACCTGAGTCAAATAAAACTGCTTTGTTTTTAATTTATCTAGTCTAGGACACTGTTATTGTGAGCAGAAAGCGGAGGCAAGATTCTTAGCATGAGCTATGCTGAGGCCCTGCTTCTCACAAAATCAGAAAACAAGGGAATGAAGTCAGTCTTGGAAAAAATAACGGAGCACTCCATGAAGGACAACTCCTCCCCTGCATGAACCCCACACACAGGGTCTGGGTTCTCCCTGGTGTCCATCGCGTGCTCACTGCACAATCTGGGAGGCCGGGGATGCCACCAACACTGGTTCTCAGAAACTGGTCCAGCCGACAACTGGCTGTGAGGAGACAGGACTCCAGGAGTCCCAGCTGCCAGCCCAACCCCAACACCGCAGACCAGAGTGGGCCGAGGGAAGGGCCGTGCCAGCAGGGAGATGCAGCCCACAGATTCCCAGAGAGGACCCTGGGGAGGCTCGCCTCAGACCAGCCTTCTCCACAACTTTCCCCAACTCCTCCTTCCCCACATCTGCATGCCGGGACTCTCACACTCACCATGACAGCTTCCGAGAGGAGCGCTGTCCTGACGCTGAGTTACACCAGAATTCAGTAAACACCTGAGGCCCCGCCCTGGACCTCTCTCCACTGTGACGCTGGAAGACTATTATGGAGTCAAGATCTCGCGTGATTACGTAGCATTCATGCCCCATGCCTGATTGGACAGCGTGGATATCCTTGAGCGTGCACAACCTTACCAAAGTCGCATCAATCAGCATCCTCCACAGTGCTGACAAACAACTTCAGATTTTGCGGGAAGGAATAATAAGAGGTGAGTCCTGTGTTCAGTTCTGAAATTGTGTCCTGCCACGGGGGTTTTCACCTCCCTGGCCCACCACCTGCTGGGCCCACTCCTGCCTCCAAGGTCTTTCCTGCAAGGATCCTACCTGGGCTCACAGTAACCTGCTTCAGATCAGTAGCAATTTAAAGGCTGTTTATTAGCTCCTGAGTACTTTTCAGTTCTTTCTTTTTTTTATATTGCTTTAAAGAACATTTAGAGACAGATAATTTAATCCTTTTGTTTCCATTTCTCTTGCAGATTTTTTTCTAGTCTGTCTATTGTCCTTTAGTATTATTTTTATTTGTTTCATACTGATTCTTTGTAATGACTGGATTTTATGATCTTTCTAGTAATCTCATTTATCAGTTATTTTTTAAGATTTTCATCAATTATCTGTATATAAGCATAATCCAAAATATTCACGTTGTATTACATAGGAACTGAGCTTTTTTGTTTGTTTTTTGTTTGTTTTTTGCTGCTTACTTCCCTGACCACTCTTGCAGTAGAAAGTTGGAGAGGGAAAGTGCAGGCATTGTCTAAGTTTACTTCCAGGGAAAATACTTTCAATGATCCTGTATTAGCTGTGTAGTTTTTTATAGGTTCCTTGTGCTCTTGATCATATAAGGAGATCACTGACTTTTCTCTTGTTTTCCTAGCAGTTTTATTCTGTACTAGATGCTGAACTTTATCCAATGCTTTTCAACACATAATCTACATGATCGTATGATTTCCCTTTACTGTTTGCTTCCTGGATGCCTGGTCTGGAAATCGTAACTACTATTGCATTTTTCATTACTTCTTGCTTGCTATGGATATGTTATGTTTTTATGAAGTGAGTTCATTTATTATATTGATATTTTGCTTAAGATACTTGTAGCTGTGTTTATTGAAGGGGTACTTTAAACAAAGTAAGTTCTGGTCCATTTGCATCATCTTTAATGTAATGTTGATTTTCCAAAAGAAATTTTAAAAAAAGTTTTTTATCTGCTTATTTCCATTTTGAGTATGTATGGGAAATGTAGATTTGCAACTTCCTCTCAAACAGTATTTTTCACTTTATGTTTCTGTGTGGGAGCAAACTGTTGAAATCTTTACTTAATGTATGCTAAACTGATCTTCTGTATATAAAGAGAATCAAAAATGAATCGATTTGAATGGAAGGGGAGAGGGAGTGGGAAAGGGGAGGGTTGTGGGTGGGAAGGACGTTATTGGGGGGAAGCCATTGTAATCCATAAGCTGTACTTTGGAAATTTATATTCATTAAATAAAAGTTAAAAAAAAGAAAGTCTGGGGTATTCTTTAAATCTGTATCTGAAATTTAGATTTGTGAGACTTTTTTCATTATTGGTTTGTTGGAATTTTTTAAATGTGATTCAACTTACTTGGTTTATATGAGTTTTTCTAATTTGTATTCTGTTTTGGAAACTGATTTTCAAAATACAATGAATTTTGAAGTCTGTAGTCATATTTTTACCTCTAAGGTTTTCACAGCTTTCTCCTTATATCTTAGAAAATGATTACTAGCTCTGGAAAATAATGATCTTGTTTAACGTATGAAGACATTTGTTTGTGTTACTGTTCCATTTGTTTCCTTAAATGCTTTTTCTAATGGTTTGTTAACATTGCTAACATTTTTCTTAAAAAAAAACATTATATCCTTGTTTATTTGTGGTACTTTATATGGTATTTCATAGATATATGTCATTATCTTTTTCTCTTGCTTTTATTAAATATTCTTTCAATATTTTTGATTCTTGACAAAGAAGATGTAATCTTTGATTTTCAGTGTTTTAACATCATAATTTAAAGCTGTACATTATCTCTAGGCATTGATTTATCTGCATTCTCTTATTCCCTCTTGTGTTGCCAAACCCTGTATATTCAGGCCCTATCTGTCTCCCAGTGTTTTGACCCCCATGGTACTGCAGCCGTCACAGGCTAAATGTGTCTCAATGTCTGCAACCCATATGTTCTGATTGGTAACAGAATCATTGCACTCCTTTTCTTTACTCTTGTGTGCCTAGTAATCTCAGCACATCAACTACTATTTCCATGTCTGGAAAAGAGCTGAGCCCTCAAAACCTATCACATCCTCATAGAGCCATGTATCTCCTGATTTCATTTAGTGAAGCAACTAAAATTTCCCAGACATCTTAGGTAGACATTCCATTATTTACTATTGACAATATCTGAATCATCTGATCTGTTCTGATCATCAGTTTTTATTTTTTTCTTTATGAGGATATTAGTTAATTGCCAAATTGTATTGATGCTAATGAGATTCATATACCTGATTTTTCTATTTACTGGAGTGTCCTGAATGGCAAAACTCTACCCTCACAGAGCATATATGAAGATGGTTTTACATATTATATATGTAAAAATAGTTGTTTTTAAAGTGCTCTGGAGAAAAAATAAAATAATGGATAGGTCCTAATGCAGGGGGCAAAGATTACTTTAGCTATAACACTTTGAAAAACTCAACTATGGGCAATTATTTGAGTTTAAAACATAATGACAGGGGCCAGCGCTATGACGTAACAGGTACGGCCACTGCAGGCAGTGCCGGCATCCCATATGGGCATCAATTCAAGTCCCAGCTATTCCACTTCTGATCCAGCTCTCTGCTATGGCCTGAAAAATCAATGGAAGATGGCCCAAGTCTTTGGGCCCCTTCACCTACATGGGAAACCTGGAAGAAGCTCCTGGTACCTGGCTTTGATCTGTGCAGCAATGGCCATTGTGGCCATCTGGGGAGTGAACCAGCAGATGGAAGACCTCTTTCTCTATTTCTGCCTCTCCTTCTCTCTTTGTGTAACCCTGACTTTCAAATCAATAAATAAATATTTTAAAAAACATAATGATAGAGAGTAACTTTCAGTAAGAAAGCTAGAAAGATTGCTTTAAGTTGAAGCAAAAACATATTTAATGATCTTTATGAGAGAAAGAAAAATATGGAAGTATTGAACTGGAAGATGAAGAAAAAAGTGAATTATGGTGATTATAGTCAATGCAAAGTAATTTATTCTCCAAAATTACTGAGAAAACAGATTGAAAATGTTCTACCTCTGAAAAATGTGCAAGTTTATATGTATGATAACTCACTTTATTAAGCCATTACACAATACATACATATTTCAAAATGATATGTATAATGATACTGCAAAGAAGTTCACATAAGGTGGAATTAAATGATTTAGATTAAGAAAAACTTAAAATAGATTTATAGATAGGGATAATACAAATTTTCAATGTGTTTTTAAAGATCCTTTATATGGATTACAAATTTTCTTGCACAAAAATGAACTTGTCTTTGAATTTCATTCACCTCAAATATTTTGAAATACTCATTGTATGTAATATGTGACTATATACTGTATATGTTTTAGTTTTTATTTATTTTTTCAAGTGAATAAATAAAAATGAGAAGTTACTGGTGAACTTGAAGAATAGAGATCGTTTTTTTGTCTCTGGTGTTTTAAGAGACAACATATCCTGTAGACACTGGACAGTAAAAGGATAAGAGTAATTGGTAAGACCACATTAGGGCCGGCGCCATGGATCAATAGGCTAATCTTCCACCTGCAGCACTGGCACACTGGGGTTCTAGTCCTGTTTGGGGTGCCAGATTCTCTCTCCTGTTTTTGGTTAGTTGGTCCAGTGTTGTGTCAATTTTGCTTATTTTTTCAAAAAAACAGCGCTTTGTTTTGCTGCTCTTTGTTATTTTTTGGATTAAATTTTGTTGGTTCGTTCTCTAATTTTAATTATTTCTTTTCTCCTATTAAGTTTGGGTTTGGTTTGTGTAGAGTTTCTAGATCCCTGTTATTGACTGGTAGCTCATTTATTTGCTGCCTTTCCAATTTCTTGATGTAGGCACCTATTGCTATAAGCATTTATCTTTTTTAAACTTTTATTTAGTAAATATCAATTTCCAAAGTACAGTTTATGGATTACAGTGCCCCCCACTGCTTTTGCTGTATCCCATAAGTTTTGATATGTTGTGTAGTTATCTTCATTTGCTTCTAGAAAGTTTTGATTTCTCTTTTGATTTCTTCAGTGACCCCCTCTTCATTCAGGAGCATATTGTTCAGTCTCCACATGTTTGCATATGCTCTAGAGATTCCTGAGTTGCTGATTTCCAGATTCATTCCATTGTGGTCTGAGAAGATGCATGGTATGATTTTGATTGTTTTTAATTTGCCAAGACTTGCTTTATGGCCTAGTATGTGGTTAATCCTAGAGGAAGTTCCAAGCACTGCTGAAAAGAATGTATATTCAGCAACTGTAGGGTGAAAAGTCCTGTAGATATCAGTTAAGTCCATTTGGTCTAGTGTTGATTAAATCTGTTGTTTCCTTTGTTGATTTTCTGTCAGGTTGATCTTTCCATTGCTGAAATTGGAGTATTGAAGTCCTCCAATACTATTGTATTGGAGTCTAAGTCTCCTTTTAACACCCTTAACATACCTTTTAAATAGCCTTGTGCCCTGTAATTAGCTGCATATACATTTATAATAGTTACATCTTCCTGTTGAATTGATCCCTTAATCATTATATAGTGCCCCTCTTTGTCTCTCTTAACAGTTTTTGTGTTAAAGTTTATTTTGTCTGATATTAAGATGGCTATGCCAGCTCTTTTTTGATTTCTGTTGGCATGGAATATTTTTTCCAATCTTTCACTTTGTCTGCATACACCTATACTATACTTAGGTTCTCTAATGGATCTCATTGTGCCCTGCTCACTAATGCTCTCTCCCTGGATTCCTAAATGCTACCTCAGCAGCCTTGTCATTCCTCATGTAAATTTGACCACTTTACTGACCTCACAGTATAGACGCCAGCCATCATCACCCACTTGCTCTTGTCCACACATCCACAAACTTCACTTGTTGGGTAGGGATTTTTCAGGGAATTTACAACACTGTAGTTGTAAACAGATTGCAATCCTGGGTGGATCTAATATGTGCTGGCAGGATATTTGACATCTGCATCCAAGAAAAAGGACTGTGCACACTCATCATCCAGCACACAAATTTATCATCAGCAAATCACCTCTGTCTCTTATCTAAAAGCCCATAGAAACATAAAGAGACCAGAGAGAAGCTGTGTCTGGCATGGTGGACAAGGATAGCAAGAATCTCAAAACTCCAATCTTGCACCATGAACAGCTATAACCATCACAGCAAGCAGTCAAGTGAACTTATACCCACCTTCATTAGTATTCTTTGTATCAGGTGCACTACCAGATATCCAAGAGCTGAAGCTGCTCTACACAAGACCACAAGCCAGATTCACAACAATCTTTTTTTTTAACAGGCAGAGTGGACAGTGAGAAGAGAGAGACAGAGAGAAAGGTCTTCCTTTGGCATTGGTTCACCCTCCAATGGCTGCCGTGGCTGGCATGCTACGGCTGGCGCACCATGCTGATCCGATGGCAGAAGCCAGGTGCTTTTCCTGGTCTCCCATGGGGTGCAGGGCCCAAGCACTTGGGCCATCCTCCACTGCACTCCCTGGTCACAGAAGAGAGCTGGCCTGGAAGAGGGGCAACCGGGACAGAATCCGGCACGCTGACCGGGACTAGAACCTGGTATGCTGGTGTCGCAAGGCAGAGGATTAGCCTAGTGAGCCACGGTGCCGGCATAGATTCACAATCTTGACAGGATATGAAAGGCCTGGGTTATGTCTGATGCGCAATACAAGCTTTTTGTACCATTTGCCTCCACTGTCAGTTGATGTGACTAGTATTGTATATGCACCCAACTACATGGCTCCTGGCTATTTAAAAATATGTTAATGTATCTAAAGGGAGACATCGACTCCAGTAGAGTAGTAATGGGGAACTTCAACACCCAAATTTCATCCAAAGATCAAACTAGACAGGATATCAACAAAGAAATAACAGAGCTAATTGACACTATGGACAAAATGGACCTAACTGATATCTACATAACGTTTCACCACATAGTTGCAGAATACACATTCTTCTCACTAATGTATGGAACTTTCTTTAAGAAAGAACATAGGTTACGCCATGAAACAAGTCTCAGCAAATTCAAAATATGCAAAATCATATCATGCATCTTCTGTGACCACCATACAATGAAACTAGAAATCAGTAACTCAGGAATCTCTAATCACTTGCAAAAATATGGAGACTGAACAATATGCTCCTGAATTAGCAGTGGATCATACAAGGAATTAAAAAATAAATCAAAATTTTCTGGGAACAAATGAAGACAACAGTGCATCATATCAAAACTTAAGGAATACTCAACAGCACTGTTAATGAGGACGTTTATAGCAATCAGTGCCTACATGAAGAAATTGGAAATGTACCAAATAAGTGAGGTATCATTTCATCTCAAGGGTCTAGAAAAACAATAAGCAAACAAAAATTAATAGAAAAAATAATTATTATGATTATAGAATGATTAAACAAAATGGAAATCCTCCCCCAAAATAAAAAAAAAAGATCACTGAAATGAAAAACTGGTTTTTTGAAAAAATAAAGAAAAGTGATACACCATTGACACAAATAACAAAAAATGAGGGAGAAGACCCAATTCAATAAAATCACAAATGAAAAAGTAAATGTAACAACAGATACCACAGAAATAAAAAAGGATTATCATGAATTACTACAAAGAGCTGTATGCCAACATATTGGGAAAACTAGAAGAAATGGATGGATTCCTAGAGACATGCAGTCCACAAAAATTGAGTCAGGAAGACATAAAGACATAAAAAACCTAGAGAGACAAATAACCAAGATGGAAATTAAGCCAGTAAGAAAAACCTTCTAAATAAAGAAAAGTCTAGGACAGGACAGCCTCACTGCTAAATTCTACCAAACATTTAAAGAACTAATTATAATTCTGCTCAAGCTATTTAAAAAGAATTGAAGGGAAGGAATACTCCTAAACTCCTTCTGTGAATCCTGCATCACCTTAATTCCTAAACCAGAAAAAGGATGTAACAGAGAAAGAGAACTATAGACCAATATTCACGATGAAAATAGATGAAAAAAATCCTCAACAGAATATTAGCTAACCAAATCCAACAACAACGTCAGAAAAAAAAAATTAACCAGAACCAAATGGGATTTACCCTGGTATATAGGGATGGTTCTACATTTGCAAATCAAACAGTAATACATCATATTAACAAGTGGAAGAACAAAACCCATATGGTTATCTCAATAGAAGTAGAGAAAGCATTTGACAAAATAGAATATCCTTTCATGATGACATCATTAATTAAATTGGGTATAGGAGGAAAATTCCTCAAACAAGACAATTTATGACAGACTCATGGCAAGCATCTTCTTCAGTGGACAAAAGTGAGAAGCATTCTCCCTAAGATCCAGGACCAGACAAGGATGGCCACTCTCACCACTAATATTTAATATAGTCCTGGAATTTTTAGCCAGTTCATTAAGCAAGAAAATGAAATCAAAGGTATACAAATTGGAAAGGTAGTACCAAAAGCAATTTACAGATTCAATACAATGCCAATCAAAATACCAATGACATTCTTCACTCATCTTGCAAAAATGATGAAACTCCTGTGGAAACACATGAGACCCCAAATAGCTAAAGCAATCTTACACAACAAAAAATCAGAACCATCAAGACATACTACAGGGCAACAATAATCAAAGCAGCCTGGTACTGGCATAAAAACATATGATACCAATGGAACAGAATAGGAACTAAAGAAAACATCCATGCATCTACAATCAACTTATCTTTGATGTAGGAGCTGAATCAATCCCTGGAACAAGGACAGTCATTTCAATCAATGGTGCTGGGAGAACTGGTTCTTTGCATGCAGAAATATGAAGCTAGACCCCTACTTTACACCTTACATAAAACTGAGCTTAAAATGGATCACATAATTCAATCTACAAACTGATGCAATCAAATTATTAGAGAATATTGGGGAAACTCTGCAACGCATTGGCATAGGAAAAGACTTCTTGGAAAAGACCTCAGAAACACAGGCAATCAAAGCCATAATTGACAAATGGGATTACATCAATCTGAGAAGCATCCGTATTACAAAAGGAATAATCAGCAAAGTGAAGAGACAACCTACTGCATATGAAAAAATGTTGGCAAAACATGCAACTGATAAAGGGTGGACATTCAGAATCTATGAAGTACTTAAGAAATTCAACAACAAAACAAACAATCCAGTTAAAAATTGGAAAAGGACTACTACAGACATTTTAAAGAGAGGAAATTCAAATGGCCAGCAAATCCTTGAAACAAAGCTTTGTATCACTAGCCATCAGACAAATGCAAATCAAAGTCACAATGAGGTTTCTTACTCCAGTTAAAATGGCTCTCATGCAGATATCAACAAACAACAAATGCTAGTGAGGATGTGGGGAAAAGGTACTCTATTCCACTCTTATGGGATGTGAACTGCTCTAGCCACTGTGAAAGACAGTATGGAGATACCTCAGAAATCCAAATATAGACCTACCATTATCCAGCCATCTTACTCATGAGAATTTACCCAAACTACAAGAAATCAGCATATGAAGGAGTTATCTGTGCCCCTATGTGCATTGCAGCACAATTTACAATAGCTTAGACCAGCAATCAACTCAGATGTCCATCAGTTTTTAATTAGAAAAAGAAACTATGCTATATATACACTATGCAGTATCCTGTCTTTTGCAACAAGATGGGCACTATCAGAAACCGTTTTACTAAGTGAAATAAGCCAGTCCCTAAAGGACAGATATCATATGTTTTCCTTGATCTGAGGTAACTAATAGAATACCTTAAATGCAATGTAGTGAAATAGACATTTTGAGATTTGATGATTTTACAGCCTCTGTCTCTTCCTTTAAGGAATGGTGTTTTTTGTTTTTCCTCTTCATACTATTTGTTGAATTCTTTTGTTTAGTGTAGGGTTAACTATATGATTTTTAAGTAAATTGAACATAGATCTTGGTAAAAATTAGGAGTGGGAGTGTGAGAAGGAGGAGGAGGAAGGTCTTGGGTATGGGCGGGAAATAGGGTGGGGGAAAGTATCACTATGTTCCTAAATCTGTATATAGGAAATACATGAGATTTGTATAACAAGCAAAATTTTAAAAATAAAGACATTTCATTTCCATTGGGGATATCTATCTATCTATCTATCTATCTATCTATCTATCTATCTATCTATCTATCTATCTTTTTAGATCTATCTATATCTCCATCTCCAATAGTGGCACTGCTGGAACATACAGTAGTTCTTTCAGTTTATTGGGAATATTAATGCTTTTTGGGGATATACTTAATTACATTGCCATCCATTGTCTTTGCCTTTTAGGTAACAGGCAATATATTTAGAATTAAATAATAACTTATTGTAGCTTTCATTTGCATTTTCCTGGTGATTACTTATGTTCATTAACCTGTTATTCATTTCTACACTTCCTTTGAGAGATGTATGTTTAAATGTGTTGTTCATTTATAAATTGTATTATTTGTTTGTTTGCTATTAAACTGAGTTTCTCATATGTATTAGTTATTAACACATTTTCATATATATTGAATATAAATATTTTCTCCCATTTTTAAAATTTATCTTTTTATTTTTATAAATTGTTGCTTCATTTCTTAAAATTCCATTTGTTATAGAAGTTTCATGTATTTTATATATAAAATTTTAATAACATAGTAATACACCCACCCTACCCTCCTTCCTGCCCATGCTCCAACCATTCTTCCGCTTCACTCTCCCATTCCCACTCTCAATTTTTACTAAGATATATTTTCCATTTACTTAATGATCATAAAGTTAACCCTACATTAAGTGAAGGAGTTCAACAAATGGTATGAAGAAAAAAGATGCTGTCCCTCAGCAGAAGAGACAAGGCTGTAAACAATCATCAAATCTCAAAATGTCCATTTCACTATAACATGTTATATTTTAGATACACTATTAGTTTAGCACTGATCAGGGGAAATATATGATATCTGTCATTTTGGGTGTGGATTATTTCACTTATTATTTTTAAGTGAAATTTTAAGCCAAGTGCAGAAAGACAAGCATTGTGCGATTTCACTCATGTGGAATCTAAACAGTTGATCTAATGTAAATTAGGTATATAATGATGGTTACTAGACTCTGGGGAGAGTAGGGGGGAAGTGTAGGATGGAGAAAAAATGATGAACAGATACTAAGCCATAGCTAGATAGGAAAAAGAATTTCTGATGTTCTATTGTACAGTTGATTGACTATAGATAATGAGAATGTATTATACATTATTCTAAAATAAACTGGGTGAAGGGCTTTTCAGTATTTTATCCATAAAGAAATGATGTTTGAGGAGGCAGATATATTAGCCCTGATTATACATTAAATTATAAATGTATACAAATATCAAGTCATAACATGATATTCCATAAATACGTATAAATTTTTGTGCTCATTCACAAGAAATTTTAAAAGTACTACAGAGGAAGAAGGAAGGAGAGGGAGAGAGAAGTGCAGGGGAAGAGGGGAGAAGGGAAAAAGGAGAGGGAGGGGAGAATCAGGGGAGGGGAAAAGGAAAGTGATGGAGGAGGGCCAGGTGGAAGGAATTAAAGAAGGCAAGCAAAGCCAAATATTAAGATTAAAAAGGCCTGCACCGCGGCTCACTAGGCTAATCCTCCACCTTGCGGCGCTGGCACACCGGGTTCTAGTCCCGGTCAGGGCACCGGATTCTGTCCCCCTTGCCCCTCTTCCAGGCCAGCTCTCTGCTGGGAGTGCAGTGGAGGATGGCCCAAGTCCTTGGGCCCTGCACCCCATGGGAGACCAGGATAAGTACCTGGCTCCTGCCATCAGAGCAGCTTGTGTGCTGCCTGCAGTGCGCTGGATGCAGCAGCCATTGGAGGGTGAACCATGGGAAAGGAAGACCTGTCTCTCTGTCTCTCTCTCACTGTCCACTCTGCCTGTCAAAAAAAAAAAAAGATTAAAAAGAAATGTTGAACAAGAAAATATTTTTACCAGCTTTGCGCAAACAAAATGGAAATATATAAATTCATGCAAATAGAGATAAAATATTAAAATACAGCTATTCTTTTCAACATTCATTGATTCATTAATTCATTTATTAATTTTATTAAATTATACAATTTGTATTACTTATGCCAAAAATTGGGAGAGAGTAAAAAAGACACTGTTATTTCAAACCAGATAATGTCACTGAGAATATTACATTTCTTTTTTTAAAGATTTATTTTATTTATTTGAAAGGTAGAGTTACAGACAGAGAAAAGGAGAGAGAGAATGAGAGATCTTTCACCCACTGGTTCACTACTCAAATGATTGCAATGACTAGGCCTGGGTCACTCTGAA
Organism: Oryctolagus cuniculus; assembly: GCF_051225735.1. NCBI lineage: Eukaryota > Metazoa > Chordata > Mammalia > Lagomorpha > Leporidae > Oryctolagus > Oryctolagus cuniculus. The sequence goes on along the minus strand of NW_028301710.1, from coordinate 334,461 downwards.
GCCAGGAGATTCATCTGAGTCTTCCATGTGGATGCAAGGGCCCAAGGACTTTGGCCATCTTCTGCTGCTATCCCAGGTGCAATATCAGAGAGCTGAATCAAGAGAGAAGCAGTCAGGGCTCAAACTAGCGAGACTACAAAGCAACAGCTTTTCCTGCTAAGCCACAATGCTGTCCCTCTTGATATCTTCAAAATCATCTTTACTATATTTTCAGTAGCAGGTAAACAATTGATTGTTTTGAAATAAACTGTCACTACACTGGTTGGTTGCTTGCAAAAAATAAAAGAAAAATTTCTCTTAATAAAGATAGGATCATTCAGAACCTCAAATTATGTCTCATTGTTTTCATACAGAGTATCTAACATACAACTTAAATTTAATAGACATGCTGGGAAGAAAGATATATGAACAGAATGACTGGAGATCTAGATATTGGAGTTATCCAGACTAGAATAGAGATAACTGACACATATTCAAGATTCATGATAAGACAGTTTTCACAGAGAAATAAAAATTAGTATAAAAATCACATAGAAATACTTTAACACAAAAATAGAAAAACTAAAATAAGAAGTCAGTGAATGAAATTAATAACAGCTTAGAAAAAACTAAAGTGAAAGTTAGAGAAGTGGAATATTTGCTGGCCTTCAGAATTCATGGAGGATTGGCTCCAATGCCACTCACAGATATCCAAATCCATGGATTCCTAAATCTCTTATATAAAATGGCATAGTATTTATACATAACATAGTCACATCTTCTGGCACACCTTAAATCATCTGGATTTACTTAAGTACTTACTAAAATGTAAATGCTATGAAAATAATTATTGTATTATTGAAGGAATAATGACAAGAAATCTTTGAATGTACAGTTAAATCTATACATGTAGATTTCTTTTTTTTTGAAAAATTTTTATTTTAATTTTTTTTTACTTTTCCAAATGCAATTTTTAGGTATATTCACTTAGGTGTTTAAGTGAATACATAAAAGACTCAGAGGGGGAAGTTACCAGTACTATGGCAGGGTAAAGGGTACAAATTCCTCTTTTTCCCCTGGCTTCCACTTTGCAAGAGGGAACACCTAACAGAATCCAGTCCAGGATATCACTATACTAGTCCTGTGCTTTGAAAAAATATCTGGCTACATATGATTCTGAATACATCAAATGCTGCTCTTGCCCTTAAGACTTCTAACAGTAGTTATGAATTATCCTGAAAAAACTTTAAGGTAAAAGCCAGAATATATCATGTCTTCCCAGATTTTTTGAAGCAGATTGTCAAATTCTTCAGCTTAAAAAAAAGTCTGAAAAAGACTGCTGCTATATTGTTCAAAGAATTGCATTACTGCATTCCTATAAAATGGACTTGGCCTATGTAGCTCATTCCATAAACACATTTAATATAAAACTTTTTGTATTTTTAGCAAGGATAAGTAATAGCAAAGAGCTTTTATTCCATTGTCCTCTGGTATTTTAGTTTATCTGTATTGAATATTTTTCTAACAAACATTTTGAAAAGTTTATTATCATTTTCTCTTTGATTACATACCAGTTACTTAACTATGTGGTTTTAAAAGATAATCTGCTTTAAATTCTCAGTCAATACTAAAAAAAGTATACAGCTTATCCTAATTGTTAACATTTACAAAACTTATAGTTCATTCAAATAAAAAATAATGCTCTTTTTGTAAATAGTGCATACAAAGCACAAGAGCTTCTTAGTATATTTAATGAAGCCAAACACCTTAGCATCAACAGAAACATCTTTTTATCTTAAACTAAATTTTCAAGCAGCATGCCATTTAATTCATACTGAACTAAATTTCCAAAACAATATGATTTTTGCTTAATGATTTGCATAATTTAATCTTGATAGGTACTTCAGGAAACATATAGTTTTACTGTCATAATTTTGATGAGAAGACAAAAATAATATAGATACCGCTGGAGGATTAACAGGACAAATAATAGAGATATTACTGGAGGGCAAATCCATTGACCCAAAAGGAATTCTTAACAGAAGTTCAATACTTTTACTAAGCTCAGTAGGAGAAATGACCAAAAAAGATGTTTGTAAAAACCTAAGCCCACAAAAATGTATCAGAAGTCAATAATGTTACAGATTTTCCTACAATTACAAAAATCAGAAAAGAAGAAAGGTGTTTCTGATTTAGAATTATTTTCTAAGAACATTGGATTCATTCTCAGAAATGTGTTCTAGCCATTTGATCAGAAAGCTCCAGCTTCAATGTTCATACTTGTTTTCTAATGGGGAGCAAAGTCTAGAAGTAGATTAAAGTCTGATAAAAATGGATGGTGATCTTCAAGTACAGGCCATTTGGACTTTGTAATGAAGTCATAGTTATGATGGGTCACTAAGTCTCAGGCTCATTTCCTATCAGAAGTAAAAAGTAAAAGAAGTCTGGTTTATTTCCTCTACCTTCTTAATAGTAACTAACATTTTACAAATCAAGCACCTTATAATGTGACATAAAATCCTTTAATTCTGAAACAATATCTTAAGTCTCAATTTTTGAAATAAAAAAAATCAGATAATCAATGAAGTTTTTAAGTAATAAACTGTGCTACCCACATTATTTAGGTGAAAACTGGCCCATGAATTTAGGCCAAGTTTTTGATGGAAGATATTTCTTCTTTGATTCATAAACCATAAAAATTTTAATATGTAATAAGAATCTTTGTTACTTATAACATTCTGTATATTGGATCAAAAGTGTGTTATGTTTTAAGTAACAACTTGCAATCAACTCATATTCTGCATATCCAAATGGTGCCTTCATATGGGAGCCTTTCATCCATGTACAGCATCGATACTTTAATAAAGCATGAATTTACTTTGCTTGAGGATTAAGTCTCATTCTCCATGGTTAATGCAGGATTGTTCATACCAGCTTTGCCTCTTCCAAGGTTTATGTTGTTTTCTGTCCAAGACTGAGAGTCAATAAGAAGGTGGCTCTGGGATTCTCTCTATGGCTTTGCAGGAAACTGATGGTTTTCAGGATTTTTAGCTGTTGAATTCAGCCCTGCAGGGTAGATGGTTGTTCAGGATCCTGGTTAACAAGTCAGCACTCAGACTTGAGAAAATGGTTACCAACCAGTACTTCTCATCACCAAAAACTTATCTCATTATTTTTTACTGAGACCTGACTTGAATCCATTTTTATCAGTTCCATGTTGAAATACTGGAGTCCTCACTGTGCACTTACTCCTCATGTAGGATCTCTGTCCTTAGTGTGCTGTACATTGAGATTTAATGCTATAACTAGTACTCAAACAGTATTTTTCACTTTATGTTTCTGTGTGGGAGTAAACTGTTGAAATCTTTACTTAATGTATGCTAAACTGATCTTCTGTATATAAAGAGAATCAAAAATGAATCTTGATGTGAATGGGAGAAGGAGTGGGAAAGGGGAGGGTTGTGGGTGGGAAGGAAGTTATGGGGGGAAGCCATTGTAATCCATAAGCTGTACTTTGGAAATTTATATTCATTAAATAAAAGTTAAAAATAAAAAAAAAAATTAAAAAAGAAATACTGGACTCCTGGATGCCTCTAATGTAAATTTGTTTTTGCTGATTAGCCAACAGTGATAGCCAAACAGAGAAGATGAGCTGACAGAAAACTAGCTGCAGCAAAGAATTGAAACCTCATATGGAACTTGGCTTGAGTATTTGGTAGACCACTTATCCAAAATTTGACAAAATACTGTAAGTCTGTAGCAGCCATTAAAATACAGTACATCAGAGAACAAGCCATGAAAAGAAGGAAGAATTTTTAATCTGAAATTCCCACACAATTTTTCACCCATGGGCAATGATGATCCATCTTCAAAATACATTTATTGCAGATGGAACAGGGATGGCAGTGATCTGGTTTTATAAGTTGGCATCTGTCACAGTAGCGGATGGCTCCAGTCATGGCCGTGGTATAAATGGGAAGATCCCTGGCTGCTCAAGTAAGAATTTCCTGCTGGGGTTGTCCTCTTGGCTCTCTCTCCAACAATTCTTTCTCTGCATAAAAGAGATGACATTCTTTTGAAGGATCCATTGGTAATGTAAAGATAGTTTTCCAGTAGGACCAAACATCATGAAAAGTAGGTGATAAGATATCAAGTACACAACTTGTTCACCAATGTTTTCCATGGAAATTAGTCAGAGCTGGATGGCGAAGGCATAGTATGACCAGCCCAACAGGAAGCTGATAAACTCTGCTGGGATCCAGGACAGCACCCACCGGCACCACCACCTGATGCTGAGTGGGCCTGAGAGCGCCATCTTCCAGCCGCATCCACCTGCCCAGCTCTGGCCTTGGGGTGGGCTGGCCGCACCTGGCGCTCCTGGGGGTGGAAGCTGGTTGCACTGCAGCTACTGCCGCTGCCGTGGCACTAAGTCCCCAGCCTGCAGACTGGAGCCAGCGCTGTGGACTCCTGGCTCCTCAGCCTGGCAGAGGTGGCAGCTGCAGGAGGAGGCAGCTCTACATGTAGATTTAAAAATGCCTCTTCTTTCTGTTTTTTTTTTTTTTGTTTTTGTTGTTCAACACATGCACGCATAATCTCTGTTTATAGAAAGCCAAATCAAAGTGAGAGTAAAATATCCAGTCTTAAAATGGGTAGAAAATAAAAGATGAAAAATGACAATGATGCAGGAATTAAATAAGTCACAGAGAAACTGCTGACATATTTGAATTGTAGGCCCAAGTGGAAAGGATTAAAAAGGAGAAACAACAAAGAGAAACAATGTTGGAGAAGAAAATCACTGAAAATTTTGCAAATCTTTCAAAAGTCAACAATCACCAAGTCATAGATCCATTAAATGCTGCAAAACATTTTCTTTCTTTTCTTCTTCTTCTTCTTCTTTTTTTTTTTTTTTTTGACAGGCAGAGTGGACAGTGACAGAGAGAGACAGAGAGAAAGGTCTTCCTTTTCCGTTGGTTCACCCCACAATGGCTGCCATGGCCAGTGTACCGCGCTGATCCAAAGGCAGGAGCCAGGTGCTTCTCCTGGTTTCCCATGGGGTGCAGGGCCCAAAGACTTGGGCCATCCTCCACTGCACTCCTGGGCCATAGCAGAGAGCTGGCCTTGAAGAGGGGCAACTGGGACAGCATCCGGCACCCCAACCAGGACTAGAACCCAGTGTGCCGGTGCCGCAAGGCAGAGGATTAGCCTATTCAGCTGCGGCGCCGGCCACTGCAAACCATTTTCAAGGTAAACCATACTTAGCCACTTCGTAGCTTCACTTTTTGAAACTAAAGACAAACAAGACAGCAAAATATATAATCTCCAAAGGATCCAATGTGAGACAATAGCTGACTTATCCATGTCTGGCTTCACTGTATTAGTTGAGGAATCTGAATTTTGTACTGCTGTCAGTATATGTGTATCATCAGTGTTCATTGACACCTATAAACATCATGTGAAAGTGTATTTATATATATATATAAGTATATATGCAATTTCAAATTAAAATTGAAATGTTACTCAAATATTGAAGCAAACATTCTGACTGGAGAAAAATGATCTCAGAAGAACAATAGGAAAGAAATTAATGAATCTTGACTTGAACCTTTTTTATGATCGTGTGTATTCCATAGTTTTTTTTTTTTTTTGTCTTCTATAGTTTCTATCCCTTATAATAAAGAAAAGGTAAGGAACAAGAGATGCAAAACAGGTAAAAATGCTGAGTTTAACTGAGCAAGCCTGAGAATCTAAAAGCATTGTCCTGATGTCTTCACTAATCAGTAGAAGTGATAACTAGACAGAAGCCTTAGAATTCTCTCCTTAGCTCATCTCTGTGTGAGATTACCACAGTAAATTACAGGATTATGCTTTGCCCATAATATAAATTGTATCAAAAATTAAAAAGTGGTTTTTGTTCCAGAGAACAAAACTAGGCAGACTATTCATATCAATCATCTCCAGGAGTGGAAGAGTGGGAGAGGGCCTAGGTGGAGGAAGAGGCTCCCACAGAGTAGGGAGGGATTGCATTTCACACACAAGCAATTATGCAAACCCACACCCACCATGCCAAGAAAAAGAGAAAAGGACACTGAACAGGAGAGCAGGGGACCTGCTGGAGGACTCCCTAAAGTTTCAAAGAGGCAGAAGACCTCAAAGTGGAAAAGGCCACAGCCACCATACAGGGGAGTGGCCTGTCCCCATAGAGGTGGAGAACAGCACCCCCTCCAACACAGGCCCCTGGTATGCCTCAGGATCCAGGATCCAGCATGGGATGCCTCAGAAGGAAGAGAAGTGGGAGGAAGGCTTCCAAGGAAAAGATTGAGCCCCCCAGCATCAGAGATCATAAGAGACTGTAGCCACCAATATTTCAAGAGGGGCCTCCTCCACATTCCTGCCACTGGCTGGGTGTTACTGGGGATTTTGGCCATAGCCTGCAAACTGGGAACCTGCTCTCCTCCCCCACTCATTTTCCTCACTCCAAGTCCAGCCCCTGAAGATTGATCTGGGCTAGGTAGTCCATCTGGCCCTTCCTTGCAGGTCCCCCCACACTTGAGATCAGTCAGGGCCATATTTACGCTCTGGATGAGATCACTCCTCAGTGTGCCATCTTAATTAGAGCTGTTTCCCAGGGCTTCTGTTTGGACTTGGGCCAGCTCCTTCCACCTCATGACATCCCTCTCGCCTCCCCCCAGTCATTCTGGAACACTGGGTTTTGGTCAGGAATAGGGAGTGAAACAGACAGAGCATAAACAGGGTGTGCTGCTGAGGCCTTGGAGAAGCAATCCTCAAATAGGGGTGAGTGCATTTTGTTGAGTTCCCGTTTCCTCCTCCCACACCTATTTTACCAGTGACCTAAATCCAGGGAAAATAGGAGAGCTTATGTGGGATGGGTGCCCTTCCATAAATCTTTGATGACTGATAACATCCATCCCTCCTTTTGCTGAGCCCAGGACTTCTGAGTGTTGTAATGTATATGGGAGTTGGAGGCAAGATGGCAGAATAGGAAGGGAGCACACTGATAGTCTGGGGAGAGATAGTTTAATAAAAGTGGAGATACTGCAGGTTCAAGGAAGAGTAGGGGAGGAAACAGCAGAAGAAACTCTTCCAGAATGCATGATTCACAGCGGACCTGCGTGGAGAGTGTGGGAGCCCACAGTTCAGGACACCAGCGGCAGACTCAACACACCAGTGCTGGAATGCGAGGTGAGCCAAACCTCAATAGCCTGAGACACCGGCAAGCAAGCGGAGAGAGGAGACTAGAGGGAATGACCCCTGGGTGGGGGGGAGTTCACCAGGCTAACTGGAAGAGAGAGAGAGAAAAGAAAAAGGTGACTTGGCCGGCGCCACAGCTCACTAGGCTAATCCTCCGCCTAGTGGCGCCGGCACACCGGGTTCTAGTCCCAGTCGGGGAGCCAGATTCTGTCCCAGTTGCCCCTCTTCCAGGCCAGCCCTCTGCTGTGGCCAGGAAGTGCAGTGGAGGATGGCCCAGGTGCTTGGGCCCTGCACCCCATGGGAGACCAGGATAAGCACCTGGCTCCTGACTCCTGCCATCGGATCAGTGCGGTGCACCGGCCGCAGCACACTCGCCGTGGCGGCCATTGGAGGGTGAACCAACGGAAAAGGAAGACCTTTCTCTCTGTCTCTCTCTCTCACTGTCCACTCTGCCTGTCAAAAAAAAAAAAAAAAGAAAAGAAAAAGGTGACTGGTACGGACACGGGTTTCTCTCTCTCCGCTTACCTCTCAAGGGTGAGCAAGACAAAGTGCAGGCGCCATCTTGGACATACGTCATAAGCAGAGCGACCTCAGGTCTGCACCGGCCCTGAGCCTAGCAGAAAAACCTGACTGTGGCAGGGGCGAATTAACAGGAGATTAGGACCTAGTAAATTTGTGGTGCTACTGAACTGAGACTGTGAAAAAAGAGACGATGGGGGAGAGAACTCACAGAATTTACATGAGCACTCTCCAGAGATGCTACAATTCTGTAACTTTGGCAATCCAATGGGAGACTGAAGGAGAATCTGAGCCCACTCTGAGGGCAGAACAGATTCCCTGTTTGTTCCTTGGGAAAGAACTTCTGATCTCTGGCTCCTGTGGGTATATCATTTGCCTGCGAACTACCTTCAACTTCATTCAGCTGTGCGGAATTACTTCCCTTTTGAATCAAAAAAAGAAAGAGAGAGAGAGAGAGAGAGAGAGATCTACCACGCCTAACCTGGGAGTGTCATCTTTGGCACACCAAACAGAGCTCTCAGGCCACACCCATCTCAAGCCCTAAGGCTCCATCAAAAACAGATAGTCCACTTAATCTAGAGTCATAGTATAACAAGAAAAAGCACCACAGTGAAGAAACCAAATATCTCCAATATGCCAAATAACAAACGCAAAAACCAAGGTAATAAAAACAAGGAAGTCACCATGACGCCCTCAAATGAAAAAGACACCCCAATTCAAGATTATGAAGATGATGACATAGAAGAAACGCAAGAAGCAGATCTCCAAAAATTGATAAGAACATTAAGAAGTTCTCAAAAACAAATTCTTGAACTACAGAAATCCTTAATGGACAAGATAGAAAATCCCTCTCATGAAAATGAAATATTAAGGAGGAATCAAAATGAAACGAAACAACTAGTACAACAGGAAACTGTGATAGTGACTGAAGTGAAGAATCCAATAGATCAAATGAAAAACACAGCAGAGAGCCTTACAAACAGAATGGGTGAAGCAGAAGAGAGAATATCGGACTTAGAAGACAGAGAACAGGAAAGGATACAGTCAGACCAAAGAAAAGAAGAGGAAATTAGAAATCTAAAACATATTGTCGGGAATCTGCAGGGTACTATTAAAAAACCCAACATTCGGGTTCTAGGAGTTCCTGAAGGCATGGAGAGGGAGAAAGGATTAGAAGGCCTTTTTAGTGAGATATTAGCAGAAAATTTCCCAGGTTTGGAGAAGGACAGAGACATTCTAGTACAGGAAGCTCACAGAACCCCTAATAAACACGACCAAAAGAGATCCTCACCACGACACGTTGTAATTAAACTCTCCACAGTGAAACATAAAGAAAAGATCCTAAAATGTGCAAGAGAGAAACGTCAGATTACTCTCAGAGGATCTCCAATCAGACTCACAGCTGACTTCTCATCAGAAACTCTACAAGCTAGGAGGGAATGGCAAGATATAGCCCAGGTACTAAGAGAGAACAACTGCCAGCCCAGAATATTATATCCTGCAAAGCTATCATTTGTGAATGAAGGTGAAATAAAGACTTTTCATAGCAAATAGAAATTGAAAGAATTTGTCGCCACTCGTCCAGCCCTGCAACAGATGCTAAAGATGTGTTGATCACAGAAACACAGAAACATGGTCATCAATATGAAAGAAGGTAAAGGAAGGAAACCTGACAGCAAAAGATCACAGGGAATTCAAAGCATATATTAGAACTAATCTTTGGCAAATGGCAGGGCAAAGTTACCACTTTTCATTAGTCACATTGAACGTGAATGGACTGAACTGTCCAGTTAAAAGACACAGATTGGCTGATTGGGTAAAGGAACAAAACCTATCTATTTGCTGCTTACAAGAAACACATCTTTCCAACAAAGATCCATACAGACTGAAAGTGAAAGGCTGGAAAAAGATATACCATGCCAACAGAAATGAAAAAATGGCGGGCGTGGCCATCTTAATATCAGACAACACAAACTTTACCACAAAAACTGTTAGGAGAGACAAAGAGGGACACTCTATAATGATTAAGGGATCAATTCCACAGGAAGATATAACAATTATCAATGTATATGCACCTAACTACAGGGCACCAGTTTATCTAAAAGATTTGTTAAGGGACTTAAAGGGAGACTTAGACCCCAATACAATGGTACTGGGGGACTTCAATACTCCACTCTCAGAAATAGACAGATCAATAGGACAGAAGATCAACAAGGATACAGTAGATTTGAACGACACTATAGCACAAATGGATCTAACAGATATATACAGAACTTTCAATCCTACAGCTAAAGATTTTACATTCTTCTCAGCAGTACGTGGAACCTTCTCTAGGATTGATCACATACTAGGCTATAAAGCAAGTCTCAGCAAATTCAAAAGAACTAGAATCATACCATGCAGCTTCTCAGACCATAAAGGAATGAAGTTGGAAATCAGCAACTCAGGAATCCCTAGAGCATACGCAAACACATGGAGATTGAACAACATGCTCCTGAATGAACAATGGGTCATAGAAGAAATTAAAAGAGAAATCAAAAATTTTCTGGAAGTAAATGAGGATAACAGCACAACATACGAAAACTTATGGGACGCAGCAAAAGCAGTATTGAGAGGCAAATTTATAGCAATAGGTGCCTATATCAAGAAATTGGAAAGGCACCAAATAAATGAGCTTTCAGCGCACCTCAAGGACCTAGAAAAACTGCAGCAAACCAGACCCAAATCTAGTAGGAGAAGAGAAATAATTAAAATCAGAGAAGAAATCAACAGGATTGAATGAAGAAAAACATTCCAAAAAATCAGCCAAACGAGGAGCTGGTGTTTTGAAAAAATAAACAAAATTGACACCCCATTGGCCCAACTAACTAAAAAAAGAAGAGAAAAGACCCAAATCAATAAAATCAGAGATGAAAAAGGAAACGTAACAACAGACACCACAGAAATAAAAAGAATCATCAGAAATTACTACAAGGACTTGTATGCCAGCAAACAGGGAAACCTATCAGAAATGGATAGATTCCTGAACACATGCAATCTACCTAAATTGAACCAGGAAGACATCGGAAACCTAAACAGACCCATAACTGAGACAGAAATTGAAACAGTAATAAAGGCCCTCCCAACAAAGAAAAGCCCAGGACCAGATGGATTCACTGCTGAATTCTACCAGACATTTAAAGAAGAACTGACTCCAATTCTTCTCAAACTATTCAGAACAATCGAAAAAGAGGGAGCCCTCCCAAATTCTTTCTATGAAGCCAGCATCACCTTAATTCCTAAACCGGAAAAAGATGCAGCACTGAAAGAGAATTATAGACCAATATCCCTGATGAACATAGATGCAAAAATCCTCAATAAAATTCTGGCCAAGAGAATGCAACAACACATCAGAAAAATCATCCACTCAGACCAAGTGGGATTTATCCCTGGTATGCAGGGATGGTTTAATGTGCGTAAAACAATCAATGTGATACACCACATTAACAGACTGCAGAAGAAAAACCATATGCTTATCTCAATAGATGCCGAGAAAGCATTTGATAAAATACAACACCCGTTCATGATGAAAACTCTAAGCAAACTGGGTATGGAAGGAACATTCCTCAATACAATCAAAGCAATCTATGAAAAACCCACAGCCAGCATCCTATTGAATGGGGAAAAGTTGGAAGCATTTCCACTGAGATATGGGACCAGACAGGGATGCCCACTCTCACCACTGCTATTCAATATAGTTCTGGAGGTTCTAGCCAGAGCTATTAGGCAAGAAAAAGAAATTAAAGGGATACAAATTGGGAAGGAAGAACTCAAACTATCCCTCTTTGCAGATGACATGATTCTTTATTTAGGGGACCCAAAGAACTCTACTAAGAGACTGTTGGAACTCATAAAAGAGTTTGGAAAAGTAGAGGGTATAAAATCAATGCACAAAAATCAACAGCCTTTGTATACACAGGCAATGCCATGGCTGAGGAAGAACTTCTAAGATCAATCCCATTCACAATAGCTAAAAAACAATCAAATACCTTGGAATAAACTTAACCAAGGACGTTAAAGATCTCTACGATGAAAATTACAAAACCTTAAAGAAAGAAATAGAAGAGGATACCAAAAAATGGAAAAATCTTCCATGCTCATGGATTGGAAGAATCAATATCATAAAAATGTCCATTCTCCCAAAAGCAATTTATAGATTCAATGCAATACCAATCAAGATACCAAAGACCTTCTTCTCAGATCTGGAAAAAATGGTGCTGAAATTTATATGGAGGCACAAGAGACCTCGAATAGCTAAAGCAATCTTGTACAACAAAAACAAAGCCGGAGGCATCACAATACCAGATTTCAGGACATACTACAGGGCAGTTGTAATCAAAACAGCATGGTACTGGTACAGAAATAGAAGGATAGACCAATGGAACAGAATTGAAACACCAGAAATCAACCCAAACATCTACAGCCAACTTATATTTGATCAAGGATCTAAAACTAATTCCTGGAGCAAGGACAGTCTATTCAATAAATGGTGCTGGGAAAACTGGATTTCCACGTGCAGAAGCATGAAGCAAGACCCCTACCTTACACCTTACACAAAAATCCACTCAACATGGATTAAAGACCTAAATCTATGACCTGACACCATCAAGTTACTAGAGTAACCCTTCAAGATATTGGCACAGGCAAAGAATTTCTGGAAAAGACCCGGGAGGCACAGGCAGTCAAAGCCAAAATCAACTATTGGGATTGCATCAAATTGAGAAGTTTCTGTACTGCAAAAGAAACAGTCAGGAAAGTGAAAAGGCAACCGACAAAATGGGAAACATATTTGCAAACTATGCAACAGATAAAGGGTTAATAACCAGAATCTACAAAGAGATCAAGAAACTCCACAAAAACAAAACCAACAACCCACTTAAAGAGATGGGCCAAGGACCTCAATAGACATTTTTCAAAAGAGGAAATCCAAATGGCCAACAGGCACATGAAAAAATGTTCAAGGTCACTAGCAATCAGGGAAATGCAAATCAAAACCACAATGAGGTTTCACCTCACCCCGGTTAGAATGGCTCACATACAGAAATCTACCAACAACAGATGCTGGTGAGGATGTGGGGAAAAACCCACTGTTGGTGGGAATGCAAACTGGTCAAGCCACTATGGAAGTCAGTCTGGAGATTCCTCTGAAACCTGAATATAACCCTACCATTCAACCCAGCCATCCCACTCCTTGGAATTTACCCAAAGGAATCTAAATTGGCAAACAAAAAGGCGGTCTGCACCCTAATGTTTATTGCAGCTCAATTCACAATAGCTAAGACCTGGAACCGACCTAAATGCCCATCAACGGTAGACTGGAGAAAGAAATTATGGGATGTGTACTCTTTAAAATACTATACCGCAGTAAGAAACAACGAAATCCAGTCAGTTGCAACAAAATGGAGGAATCTGGAACACATCATGCTGAGTGAAATAAGCCAGTCCCAAAGGGACAAATACCATATGTTCTCCCTGATCGGTGACAACTGACTGAACACCTAAAAGGAAACCTATTGAAGTGAAATGGACACTATGGGAAATGGTGACTCGATCAGCATAGCCCTGACTGTTAATGAACAAATTAATACATTATCCCTCTTAGTAGTTTTTTTGTCTGTTCTACTTAATATGACTGGTTTAATTCTGTAATTAATACACAGTTATTCTTAAGTGTTGAAAATTAACTGAAATGTGATCCCTGTTAAACATAAGAGTGGGAATAAGAGAGGGAAGAGATGTATAATTTGGGACATGCTCAAGCTGACTTGCCCTAAATGGTAGAGTTAGAAACATACCAGGGGATTCCAATTCAATCCCATCAAGGTGGCATGTACCAATGCCATCTCACTAGTCCAAGAGATCAATTTCAGTTCACAATTGATCATAATGAAAGGACTAAGAGTCAATTGGAGCACATAAAGAAGTCTAGTACCTGCTAACACTAACCGATGGAATAAATAAAGGGGAGAGTGATCCAACATGGGAAGTGAGATACTCAGCAGACTCATAGAATGGCAGATGTCCTAAATAGCACTCTGGCCTCAGAATTAGCCCTATAGGAATTCGGATCTGGCTGAAAATCCCATGAGAGTATTTCAGGCATGGAAAGCCAAGACACTCTGGTAAAAGATCTCTCTGAGTGAGATCCCAGTGGAAAGAACAGGTCTTCAAAGAAGGAGGTGCCTTTCTCTGAAGGGAGGAGAGAACTGCACTAAATGGTTTCCTCAAGAAAAATAATTTTGATAAAGCCTCTTTTGTCACCTCTTTTGTAGTATCAACTATTAGTGAATTGGTATATTAGTGCTAAAATAGAGTATTGTTTTATGAATGAATGCACAATGATGTTTGCATTTTATGTAGATTTAGGAAAATGAGAATATATGACAGAATATACTATGTTGTTATTATGTTAATCTCCCATGTTATTTCCATTATAATTTTACCATACTTATTGATCAGCATTTAAAGAACTATGCCATCATTTACAACATGAAAATGATTATGAGAATTTTAGATGAATTGATATGTGGAAGTAGATTGATAGATTCAATGATGGAAATAAGTCAGTTGGTAGATTCAGGTGGATAAACATCTTTTCCACCATGATTAGCTCAATAAAAGGAATTTTTATAAAATCCCCCAATCCCAGAAGAATAAATAGGGAAAGCATCCAATTTCAATGAGTGACTGCAATGTGTCACCCATTCTTTGGAAACTGAATTTAAAGCAAATTCATGTGAAAGCACAGTGTTGATGAGAAGCACAGTCATAATCTGACACATGGAACTCCCAGGACCCTGAGAAAAAGCATGGGTTTTATAGTGTCACCACAGAAGTAGAAGACAGAAACTTTATCAGGAAAATATAATAAGAATCTTATGCTGTGGATTTGGATACACCTAAAATTGCTCCCTAAAATTGTGTTTATTAAAGTATCAGAGTCAAATAGACACCAGGAAGGGATAAATCTATGGTTTTTAGAGCTAATAACATTCTTCTCAGTGCATCATTTTTCTAAGGAGGTGATAGCCATTGCAACCCTGTCAAAAGGCGAATTTAGAAAAAAAATGACAAATACATCCTGGGCTCCCAGTTCCCTGATCAGGGCCAGGTGGTGCCAGGACACCTGAATATTATCCCCCATAAGGCATGAATGCAAAGTTTTAAAATAAAGACTTTAAGACCTAACACTGCAATTTTTGAACATATCAACAGTGGCATTTTGTCAGTCAGATTTCTTGAAGGGTCAATACCTGTACAGCCACAAGTGGAGAATCCCTGTCATTTTATTCCACTATATTCACAACAATATCATGATTACATCCTCCCTTTCTTCCAAGAGTACTAGATATTAGTACTAGAATATAGTACACTATATTCAAGGTACTAGATCAAGTGCCTTACTAGATCAAATTTAATTGAGATAAAAATCACAAGTTAAATTGAGAAATATAATGAGGAAATCAAGTACAAATCCAATTCAAGTGCATCATAAATCACAAATATAATTTTGCAAACCTATTTTGTATGGCCTTACACAATTCACAAAGTTTATCATTTCATGTCTAGAAATATTTGTTGCATTAATTGTGGAGTAATAGCTAAGAGTGATATCATGAGCAGAGAATTCTGCTAATATATCATAGGAAAGAATTCTTTTTTACCTCAGAACCCAGTTGCTCTTGGAGATCACTCTGTACATGAAACAGAAAGACACTCACCCAGCTGAGTCCCTGATATGAATCCATTATTAGATGAATCCCTAAGGTGTTTTTATAGGGAAAGTATGGCATCAGCTCATCTCCCTTCAGGCCCATAACTGTCATTTCATTTGTGGAAGCAAGACAGCCTGAGACTTGGCATCATGAAAAATAGGAGCCACCTCAGGGATAAATGAACTTTCCTGGTTTCTGGAGAGAGCAGAGGAGAGCAGCTGGGTTTCACTCTTCTCACCTGTGGACTCATTTCTCCAAGGCAGGCCTGCCTGGGCACGTTGTATGCTCTCAGTCATTGTCAACCAATAAAAGTAAAACAGTAGTCTTTACTTCAGAACAAGTACAAGCAACCTCTGATTTGTCAAGCTATCCCCATTGCTCCAGAAGCCACCTGGTGGCATCCCCATAAGTTCTCCTGTGGTTTCAGGTTCTCGGTAAAATAGTAAAGCACCTGTAAATCAGGAAATTGTGCCTGATAAATTCTGAGGAATAGTGATTTTTTTCCCCAGGGAACACATGTGGGAGTCAGGGAATCTGCATTGGTAGCAGAATTCAGGCTAAATTTCCTCTATTTAACTCTACTCCAGGCTAAGTGCATTTCTGGAGGACAGAAAGGATACCTGCATTTCACATACACAGAAGGTCATGGTCTGCACTATCCCCCGGATAACTTATACACATGTGGACCTCCAGTGCCCTGTCACTTAACCACCAGTCTCCTCTGTCAACTTTACTCACAGGGCTTTACACACTCTGAAGTAGAGGAACTAGATTTTATCAACTAATAAACTTTCTGTTTCTCTGAAACCTAACAGCTATCCCTTTGCTATGACTTATCCATATGTGAACCTTTAAGCTAAGCAGAACTGTTACATCTGTGGTCCCATTTATGAATCCAGTACCATCTGATTTTGATGTTGTGACATTTTTCTTCTCAACAAGTAGATATGCATGTGGATAAAACTCTGAGTCTTGTGTACATTCTGGTGGGCCTTTATGTATCCTCTTCTATCTACTCTGGAACAGTTATCCATCTGCTCTGTGTAAGGCCCACCCATCATCCCAGAGATGAAGAATACTGAGGAACCAGATCAGTGAGGTCTTCACCATCAGGTTCACTGAATAGAGCTGTTGGCTCTCCTCCTTCATTTATACTTGTTCTCACTTGTCCTGGTGCAGTTGTCCTTGATCACAGGAAAACTAAGACTGATATAGTGGGAAACAAGTGGGGAATGTTACCTTGATTGAAATCCAACACTAATCTCGTCTTTATAGTCATTATTTTTACATTTACTGAGAAAAACTTTCCCTATTCAATGTCATGAAATTAATGTATGTTCTAAATGTCCATTTTAAGAATATTCCATTTAATGTTATATACTTTCTGGACTTCAAGGATGATAGGGTATGTATCTCATGATTTACCTTAATATGTAAGGCTATCCAGGGGCTTTTCACTATTAACATTTTATTTTTTAATTTCATTTTAATTGACAAATAATAATTGTGTATTTATGGAGTATGATGTGATGTTTTGACTCATAGGTGCATTATATAAAAATGCAGTCAAGATGATTACCACATCCCTCACTATCCAATTTACTAATTTTACATAAAATGTGTTTCTCTAAAAATGTATGTCTGCATGCATGTGTGTATGTATGAATGCATGTATGTATCTGAGAGACAGAGAAAGTTACAGAGGTTTTACTTCCTTCTTCACTCCCCAAATATACACAATGGCTGGGGCTGAAGCTGGATGAAGCTGTGATCCAGGAACTCATTACAGGTGTCAGGCATACTCTAACCCAGGCACTTTGATATGAGATGCAGTTATCTCAACCAGGATCTTAACTACCATACCAAATGCCTTACCTTAAATATCAATCATTTTAGCAAATGAGAAATACATTGTACATTATTTTCACATTTATTTTTCTTTATTTGAGAAAGCATTACAGAGAAAGGGACTGAGGGAGGGAGGGAAAGAGGGAGAAAAGAAAGGAGGGAGGGAGGAGAGACAGAGAATCTTCCATCCATTTGTTCACTCCCCAAATGGAAACAGTTGTGGCTGGGCCAGGCTGAAGCCTGGAGCCTGGAGCTTCTTTTGGGTCACCCACCTGTGTACAGGGCCCCAAACACTTTTGGCATCTTCCACTATTTTCCCAGGGCATTAGCAAAGATCTGGGTTGGAAGTGGAGTAGCTGGGACTTGAACTGGCACCCATATAGGATGTCAGTGTTTCCAGTAGAGGCTTAACCTGCCAGGCTATAAAACTGACTATAAAAATATACAATATATTACCAATGGTGGTCAACTTGCAGTGGAATAACTCATTAAAATGTTTTCTTTTATACTCAGTTGAACTTTGCATCCTTCAATAAACATCTTTCCTTTCCTCATCCCAACCTCATTCCCCTTGACAACCTGTGGTAGTCTCTATCCTTTTTTATTAATATCTCCAATGTGTATGTGACACATTTTTCAGGCTGCATGGGGGTATCTACACAGTTTTGCCATTTCATAGAATCATTGCAAGCAAAAACTTTACTTTGTGAATTTGTTTTCAGTAGCTCAAGAAGCCCAAATAGACTTGCTTCTCAGATCTTATCATCCCTGAGATTATAGTTGGGGATAAAATCACCTCAAGTATTAAAATTATTTAGACATTATTTATTTTTTAATATTTTATTTTTAACTTTTATTTAGTAAATACAAATTTCCAAAGTACAGTTTATGGATTACAATGGCTTCCCCCCTATAACTTCCCTCCCACCTGCAACCCTTCCATCTCCCACTCCCTCTCCCATTCTATTTGCATCAAGATTCATTTTCAATTATCTTTATATACAGAAGATCAATTTAGTATATATTAAGTAAAGATTTAATCAGTTTGCACCCACACAGAGCATAAAGTGTAAAATATCATTTGAGTACTAGTTATAGCATTAATTCACATTGAACAACACATTAAGGACAGAGAACCTACATGAGGAGTAAGTGCACAGTGACTCCTTTTGTTGACTTAATGAATTGACACTCTTGTTTATGGCATCAGTAATCTCCCTAGGCTCTAGTCATGAGTTGCCAAGGCTATGGAAGCCTTTTGAGTTCACTGTCTTTGATCTTATTTAGACAAGGTCGTAGTCAGAGTGGAAGTTTTCTCCTCCCTTCAGAGAAAGGTACATTATTAGTCACATTGGAAGAGGACATGAAGATGGTGAGAAAGTTTGAGAAGGGGTAACAGAGGAAAGAAGGCTGCTCAAGCAGCAGTGATTTACTAAAACCTATTAAGTCTGTTTATATTTTCTGTAGCAGATGTTATTATCAAGTATACCATATATTTTTGTATTTATTTATAAACTGTTTGTCTTCCTCACTCATAAACTAAAGTGAGAACTCCCTGAATGCATAGATATGTGTCTATTTGCTTCATTGCTAATTCTCTACCACCTACCATTCACAGATTAGGAAAGCTGTCATATATGCCAAGCCATTGAATGAAAGTACTATGTTAATCAGTAATGACAGCAGTTACTGTGTAGCAACATGCACTAATCTCTGCCTAAGAAAGTTACATCCATTCTATTCTCTGAAAGCAATTTGCATGCATTTTTCTTTCTTAGTTTCAAAGCATCACCAAGTTACCCCATTATGAGAGCTCCCATAACTATATTGCAGGTTGGCAGAAAAAAGGGAAAGGAAGTGGTCATGTGGAGAAGAGGCTATGCCTGTGGGTCACTTTACTTTATAATGGTATCGTCTTGTGAGAATTAACTCATTCTAGGACACAGGCATGAATCTTTGCAATAGTAGTGCTCCCCAATATGCTAATACCAGAATCCATCTGAAAAATATTCAACATGGCACTATTGCCCCCTTGGACAAAACATCCACCTCATGAACCCTCAGGGGCATTCTCAGACCAAATTCAAACCATAGTGTCACATGATCCAGTAATCCAATTTTGGGGTATATATACTAGGTATTGAAATCAATATTTTATGTTTATTGTAGAATTATTAACAACATCCAAAAGATGAACTCATGTGTCCATTAATAATAGAGTGAATAAAAATATTGTATATCGATAAAAGTTAATGCCACATGGCCTTTAGATAAAGAAGCTCTGTTGTTCATTACATTAATAGAACTATGAAATGTTATAGAAGTTGAAATAAGTCAAATACAGAAAGAAATACAATTTGGATTCTACTATATGTAGAAATGAATCAAGTTAATAATCAAGACAAAATAATTTTTAATTTATATTCTAAAGTCAAAATAAAAGGATGGAATTAATGAGAAAAAATATCAAAATGTTGTGTGAAAGTAGAACCAGTAAAAAAATGGGGTGGGGGCTTATACAGGTGTATGAGGTTTCAAATGTATAGAATATAAACAAATGTTTGTTTAAAATATAAATATGCAAGTATAAAATTAAATAAAACAAAGAATACTAATTTGAAAAACAAACACACATAACAAGTACAAATTTTAAAATGTTGACATTTACCACAAAGATAGAAATACAACAAAATTAATTTTGAATTATTTCTCAAGACTCCCTTATAATGTATTTTACATGGAAACTTTATATTAAGGTTTGTAAAACACTAAATTTTCCTTTTGTAACAACTATAAAAGATATGTTGTCTGAGGTTTGTGGCTACTCACATAGTATTCATATTTTACTTTTATATGTTCTTTTTAAAAATTTATATAAAGGGAAATAATTTCATGTATTTTATACATACAGTTTTTTTTTATTTGAAAGACAGAGTTACAGAGAGAGTTAGAGAAAGAAAGAGAGGTCTTCCATCTACTGGTTCACTCTCCAGATGGCTGCAATGGCTGGAGCTGTGCATATCTGGAGCCAGGAGCCAGGAGATTCCTCCAAGTCTCCCATGTGGGTGCAGGGGCACAAAGATTGGTCAATCTTCTATTGCTTTGCCATGACATACCAGAGAGCTGGATCTGAAGTGGAGCAGCTGGGACACAAACCAGCACCCATATGGGATGCCAGCACTGCAGGCAATGGCTTTACCCACTAAGCCACAGTGCCAGCCCCACCATAATCCATTTCTTCCACTCACAAATTCCTTTCATGCCCATTTGCAGTTCATCCCATTCCCAACTTCAACACTAGGAAACTACAAATATGCTTTCTGCATTTATAGAATATTTTTTTTTAAAAAAAGATATGTAGATTCTGTGTCTAGCTTCTTTCACCTAGCATAATGTTCCAAAAATCCATTTATGTTGTACATTTTGGTTGAGTAATAATTTCACTGAACAGAAGCACCATAGTTTATCTATTTGCTCATTGAAAACATTTAGGTTTTTCAGTTTTATTTGAGTGTTAATAAAGCTGTTATGTATATTCAGATTCAGATTCTTTGTGTGAATGTTAAGTTTTCATTCCCCTAAGATAAATAGCTGGGAACGCAACTTTTAAATTATACTCATATGGTGATGTGTGTTTATAAAACACAGCCATGATTTTTTTTTACAGACAGAGTGGACAGAGAGAGAGAGAGAGACAGAGAGAAAGGTCTTCCTTTTGCCATTGGTTCACCCTCCAATGGCCGCCGTGGCCAGTGCGCTGCAGCGGGCAAACCACACTGATCCAATGGCAGGAGCCAGGTACTTATCCTGGTCTCCCATGTGGGTGCAGGGCCCAAGGACTTGGGCCATCCTCCACTGCACTCCCTGGCCACAGCAGAGACCTGGCCTGGAAGAGGGGCAACCAGGACAGAATCTGGCACCCTGACCAGGACTAGAACCCCGTGTGCTGGCGCCACAAGGTGGAGGATTAGCCTAGTGAGCCGCAGATGATTTTTTTCAAGAGCTGATATTCCAGATTACATTCCAACCTGTAATTTGAGAGAGGTCTTGTCACTCCAAATCCTTGCTACCACTTTATATCATCAGCATAAACTTTAGTCAGTACAATAGATTGTGGCAATATCTCATTCTGTCCTTAATTTGTATTTGTTTATTTTTCATGTACTTACTTCCTATATGTATATACCTACCCCTTTATGAAATGTATGTCTTTATCATGTCTTTATCCATTTCTAATTGGACTTCCTATTTTCCTACAAATGAGTTGAGTATGTATATATACTCATATATATATAAGGTGTATATAGTGTGTATATGTATATCTAGTATCTATATACACACACATACATACTAGATACATGTACTTTTTGAGACACGTGATTTGCAAATGTTTTCACCCAGTTAGTAGGTAGTATTTCTTTTTTTATAACACTGTAAATGCAAACTGAAGCATTCAGCTATCATTTTTGTACACAATTTTTTCTTACCTCAGTCAGCCGTTTTTATATGTACAAATTTTGAATCTCTGTCATTTTGTAGATATATAATTATATATTCCTTGTCAATTAGTCTTTTTGTCATTATGAAATGTTATTTTTTATCCCTAGCAATAATCCATGTCCTGAAATCTATGTTGCTTCTTATCAATATAGTCAGTCTAGCTTACTAAGATTAGTGTTTGCAAGGTATTCTTTTTTTAATTTGTCTGTGTACTGATATTTAACTTAATTTTCATTTATTTTAGAAATTTAACTTCTTTAGCATATAGTTGGAGTGGCTTTTTTTCTTCAGTATGAAAACTGAGTTAATTGGAATGTTTACAGCCTTTATAGTTAACGTAATCACCAGTAAGACTTTCAGTGTTTTATTGTACTGTATGTTTGTTGTTTTTGTTCTTGCTTACTATGTTTTCTTTCTTGATTCAGCTAATTGAGTTTATTTATTCACTGAGGATATGTTTTGTCCTAGCTATTTGTTTATGTGCTTTAGCCCTTTATTCTTTCTAAAATATGATTTTCTATGCATTAATATAACCACATTTACCTTATCTCAGTCTATTTGTTAAGCATTTTTATTTATTTATGGGCATGCAGGAATGGGGATGAGGGTGAGAGCTAGAGTGAGAGCAAGAAAATCACAAAGAGTGTGTGTGTGAGGGAGAGAGAGGGAGAGAGAGAGACATCTCCCATCAGCAGGCTTCTCCCTCAAATACCAAAATTGCTCATGATTGGGCTAATTCCAAAGTGGTAACTGGACTGAAATCCAGATCTCCCACATTGGTGGTAAGGACCCATCAATTTGAGTCATCAGTTGTTGTTACCCAAATGTGAACACCAGGTGGAAACTGGAATCAGAAATCAAAGTAGGATTCAAGCCATTATGTTAAAGGGAGGGAGAGACAGAGAGAGAGAAGGAAAGGGGAAGGGAGGGGAAGGGAGAGGAAGGGAGGGGAAGGGAGGGGAGGGAAGGGAGGGGAGGGAAAGGAGGGGAGAGAAGGGGAGGGAAAGGAGGGGAGGGAAGGGGAGGAGAGTGGATTGGAGCAGAGGGAGAGGAGGGAAGGGAAGGGGAGGGGAAGGAAGCGGAGGGATACAAGGAGACAGACATTCTATAGGCTAGGTCACTCCACAGATGCTGGATGATGACAATACCCAGAGCTGGCCCAGGCCAGAAGATGGCAAATCAATCCAAGCCACCTCTATAGGTGACAGAGATTCAACTATTTGAGCCATCACCTGCTGCCTCCCAGAGTTTGCACCAGCAGGAAACTGCAATCAGGAGTGGAGCTGGGACTCCAATCCAGGCCCTCCCATAAGGGATGCAGCTGTCTCAAGTGGTATCTTAATCGCTATGACAAAGGCCTGCCCCATATGTATTTTATTAATTCCAAAACTCATTGTTACTATTGTTACATTAAATGGATAAATGTGTATTGAAAGAATTTTAAAAATAAGAGAAAAAAATTTTATATTTATCTATGTATTTACCATTTCTGGGCTCTTTATTTCTTTTTTGTGGATCTGGATTTCCATTTGGCACAAATTTCCTTCAATTTACAATAAATATTTGTACAATAAAATTTTGTTCAAATTATTGTGTAATTTGTAGCAGATAATTTTTTCCTATTTGTATACCTGAAAAAGCATTTCATCATATATATGAAAGAAACATATATATGTGTGTACACAAATATATTTATCTATAAAATACATATATATGTTTCATACATATGTTTCTACTTTTAAACTAAGTATAGTTTTCATTGTTGGAAACTTGGAAACCTCCCAGTTTGGGGAATGGTTTTATCTTGGGCTTCCTAGTTTCACCTGACTCACACACACCTTAATATCCACTAATGCAGAGACCCTTATGCAGATTTATGTAGATCTTTCTCTGGATAGCTTCCTTCTTCCTGATCCACGTCTCCCAAATCACACCTGCTTCAGCCTCTGACAACACAAGGTCTACTCAGCCCAGAAGAACCACCTTAGTTTCCATCCTCCTGAGCTGCCTTCTTCTAACAGAAATGGGTCCTCTTTTATAGGGGTCTCTTGTTTTCTTGCTCAAGGATTATGGCCCAACACTGCTGTTGCCCAGTATCTGTATGCCTTGGTCTCATTTTTCTGTGCTCTTACTGTTTATGGTGGGCAGAAAAATCTGGTACCAATTACTTCAACAAGAGTCAAAATGAAAAAATGCAGGCTGGCACCGTGGCTCACTTGGCTAATCCTCTGCCTGTGATGCCGGCACCCCAGGTTCTAGTTCTGTTTGGGGCACCAGATTCTGTCCCGGTTGCTCCTCTTCCAGTCCAGCTCTCTACTGTGGCCGAGGAAGCCAATGGAGGATAGCCCAAATGCTTGGGCCCTGTGCCTGCATGAGAGACCGGGAGGGGACACCTAGCTCCTTGCTTTGGACCGGCGCTGTTCGCTGGCCACACAGCCAATTGGGGGGGGGGGTGAAGCAACGGAAAAGGAAGACCTTTCTCTCTGTCTCTTTCTCTAACTCTTCCTGCCAAAAAATGAAAAAATAAAAAACAGAACGTAATGTCACTTTCCATTTTCATTTCCCTTCCCTCTATCCTTACTCACTGCCACTTTCCCTTGTGTTTCCTTTATTAGTTGTCTTTTGATTTTTATAATGACATACTTTCAATTTACTTTATAAACACAAGTTCAGCCCTCTACTAAGCAAACAAATTGAGAAGAAGTAGAGGTCGTTAGGTTGAGAAAGTTCTAGCACCCTGGGCACCTCTATAGACAATCTAAAGTCTAACATTAACAGTGAAACAAAACCTAAGCTCCAAATTGGGACTTTCCACTGGATCACATACACATAAGCCAAAGCCTTATTGCCTCTTATCAAGTAATATCTTTTTTTAAAGATTTTTATTTATTTGACAGGTAGAGTTACAGACAATGAGAGAGACAGAGAGAAAGGTCTTCCTTCCATTGGTTCACGCCCCAAATGGTTGCAATGGTAGGAGCTACTCTGATCTGAAGCCAGGAGCCAGGTGCTTCCCCCCTGTCTCCCGTGTGGGTGCAGAGGCCCAAGCACTTGGGCCATCCTCCACTGCTTTCCTAGGCCACAGCAGAGAGCTGGATGGGAAGAGGAGCAACCTGGGACTAGAACCTGGCACCCATATGGGATGCCGGCATGACAGAGGATTAACCTAGTGCACCACCACACTGGACCCTCAAGTAATATCTTTTTTTTTATCTTTTATTTAATGAATATAAATTTCCAAAGTACGACTCATGGGTTACAATGGCTTTCCCCCGCATACCTCCCTCCCACCCACAACCCTCCCCTTTCCCACTCCCTCTCCCCTTCCATTCACATCAAGATTCATTTTCGATTATCTTAATATACAGAAGATCAGCTTAGTATACCGTAAGTAAGGATTTCAACAGTTGGTTCCCACACAGAAACATAAAGTGAAAAATAATAGATGATTTTTTTTAAATGATGATGAAATCAGATCAGACCTATTGTCATGTTTAATCCCAGTGAGAGTCAAGTTGGGAATTGATAATTTCTTTTTTTTTTTTTTTTTACAGAAGATCAGTTTAGTGTACATTAAGTAAAGATTTCAATCGTTTGCACCCTCATAGAAACACAAAGTGAAATATACTGTTTGAGTACTCGTTATAGCATTAAGCCTCAGTGTACAGCACATTAAGGACAGAGATCCTACATGAGGAGTAAGTGCACAGTGACTCCTGTTGTTGACTTTACAAATTGACACTCCTGTTTATGGCATCAGTAATCTCCCTATGCACCAGTCATGAGTTTCCAAGGCTATGGAAGCCCCTTGAGTTCTACGACTCTTATCTTGTTTAGACAAGGTCATAGTCAAAGTGGAGGTTCTCTCCTCCCTTCAGAGAAAGGCACCTCCCTCTTTGAAGACCTGTTCTTTCCACTGGGATCTCACCTTTTTGCCAGAGTGTCTTGGCTTTCCATGCCTGAAATACTCTCATGAGATTTTCAGCCAGATCTGAGTGCCTTTAGGGCTGATTCTGAGGCCAGAGTGCTATTTAGGACATCCGCCATTCTGTGAGTCTGCTGAGTATCTCACTTCCCATGTTGGATCACTCTCCCCTTTATTTATTCTATCGGTTAGTGTTAGCAGATACTAGACTTGTTTATGTGCTCCCTTTGACTCTTAGTCCTTTCATTATGATCAATTGTGAACTGAAATTGATCACTTGGACTAGTGAGATG
The DNA here is from genome assembly GCF_051225735.1 of Oryctolagus cuniculus. Classification (NCBI taxonomy): domain Eukaryota; kingdom Metazoa; phylum Chordata; class Mammalia; order Lagomorpha; family Leporidae; genus Oryctolagus; species Oryctolagus cuniculus. The sequence goes on along the minus strand of NW_028301710.1, from coordinate 308,434 downwards.
GCATTGGCACATGCCACCTTGATGGGATTGAATTGGAATCCCCTGGTATGCTTCCAACTCTACCAATTGGGGCAAGTCAGCTTGAGCATGCCCCAAATTATACATCTCTTCCCTCTCTTATTCCCACTTTTATGTTTAACAGGGATCACATTTCAGTTAATTTTCAACACTTAAGAATAACTGTGTGATAATTACAGAATTAAACCAGTCATATTAAGTAGAACAGACAAAAAAAAATACTATGAGGGATAATGTATTAAGTTGTCCATTAGCAGTCAGGGCTATGCTGATCAAGTCACCATTTCTCATAGTGTCCATTTCACTTCAGGAGGTTTCCTTTTTGGTGTTCAGTCAGTTGTCACTGATCAGGGAGAACATATGGTATTTGTCCCTTTGGGACTGGCTTACTTCACTCAGCATGATGTGTTCCAGATTCCTCCATTTTGTTGCAAATCACTGCATTTCGTTGTTTCTTACTGCAGTATAGTATTCTAAAGAATACATATCCCATAATTTCTTTATCCAGTCTACCACTGATGGGAATTTAGGTTGGTTCCAGGTCTTGGCTATTGTGAATTGAGCTGCAATAAACATTAGGGTGCAGACCGCTTTTTTCTTTATCAATTTAAACTCCTTTGGGTAAATTCCAAGGAGTGGAATGGCTGGGTCGAACGGTAGGGTTATATTCAGGTTTCTGAAAATCTCCAGACTGATTTCCATAGTGGCTTGACCAGTTTGCATTCCCACCAACAGTGGGTTAGTGTCCCTTTTTCCCCACATCCTCGCCAGCATCTGTTGTTGGTAGATTTCTGTATGTGAGCCATTCTAACCGGGGTGAGGTGAAACCTCATTGTGCTTTTGATTTGCATTTCCCTGATTGCTAATGACCTTGAACATTTTTTCATGTGCCTGTTGGCCATTTGGATTTCCTCTTTTAAAAAATGTCTATTGAAGTCCTTGGCCCATCTCTTAAGTGGGTTGTTGGTTTTGTTTTTGTGGAGTTTCTTGATCTCTTTGTAGATTCTGGTTATTAACCCTTTATCTGTTGCATAGTTTGCAAATATTTTTTCCCATTCTGTTGGTTGTCTCTTCACTCTCCTGACTGTTTCTTTTGCAGTACAGAAACTTCTCAATTTGATGCAATCCCAATAGTTGATTTTGGCTTTGACTGCCTGTGCCTCCCGGGTCTTTTCCAGAAATTCTTTGCCTGTGCCAATATCTTGAAGGGTTTCTCCAATGTTCTCTAATAACTTAATGGTGTCAGGACGTAGATTTAGGTCTTTAATCCACGTTGAGTGGATTTTTGTGTAAGGTGTAAGGTAGGGGTCTTGCTTCATGCTTCTGCACGTGGAAATCCAGTTTTCCCAGCACCATTTATTGAATAGACTGTCCTTGCTCCAGGAATTAGTTTTAGATCCTTGATCAAATACAAGTTGGCTGTAGATGTTTGGGTTGATTTCTGGTGTTTCAATTCTGTTCCATTGGTCTATCCATCTATTTCTGTACCAGTGCCATGCTGTTTTGATTACAACTGCCCTGTAGTATGTCCTGAAGTCTGGTATGGTGATGCCTCCGGCTTTGTTTTTGTTGTACAAGATTGCTTTAGCTATTCGAGGTCTCTTGTGCCTCCATATGAATTTCAGCATCATTTTTTCTAGATCTGCGAAGAATGTCTTTGATATCTTGATTGGGATTGCATTGAATCTATAAATTGCTTTTGGGAGAATGGACATTTTGATGATGTTGATTCTTCCAATCCATGAGCATGGAAGATTTTTCCATTTTTTGGTATCCTCTTCTATTTCTTTCTTTAAGGTTTTGTAATTTTCATCGTAGAGATCTTTAACGTCCTTGGTTAAGTTTATTGCAAGGTATTTGATTGTTTTTGTAGCTATTGTGAATGGGATTGATCTTAGCAGTTCTTCCTCAGCCATGGCATTGTCTGTGTATACAAAGGCTGTTGATTTTTGTGCATTGATTTTATATCCTGCCACTTTGCCAAACTCCTCTATGAGTTCCAATAGTCTCTTAGTAGAGTTCTTTGGATCCTCTAAGTACAGAATCATATCGTCTGCAAAGAGGGATAGTTTGACTTCTTCCTTCTTGATTTGTATTCCTTTGATTTCTTTTTCTTGTCTGATGGCTCTGGCTAAAACTTCCAGAACTATGTTAAATAGCAGTGGTGAGAGTGGGCATCCCTGCCTGGTGCCAGATTTCAGTGGCAATGATTCCAACTTTTCCCCATTCAATAGGATGCTGGCTGTGGGTTTTTTATAAATTGCTTTGATTATATTGAGGAATGTTCCTTCTATACCCAATTTGCTTAGAGTTTTCATCATGAAAGGGTGTTGAATTTTATCAAATGCTTTCTCTGCATCAATTGAGATAACCATATGGTTTTTCTTCTGCAGTCTGTTAATGTGGTGAATCGCATTGATTGATTTGCGAATGTTGAACCATCCCTGCATACCAGGGATGAATCCCACTTGGTCTGGGTGGATGATTATCCTGATGTGTTGTTGTATTCTCTTGGCCAGAATTTTATTGAGGATTTTTGCATCTATGTTCATCAGGGATATTGGTCTGCAATTTTCCTTCAGTGCTGCATCTTTCTCTGGCTTAGGGATTAAGGTTATGCTGGCTTCATAGAAAGAATTTGGGAGGATTCCCTCTTCTTCGATTGTTCTGAATAGTTTGAGAAGAATTGGAGTCAGTTCTTCTTTAAATGTCTGGTAGAATTCAGCAGTGAATCCATCTGGTCCTGGGCTTTTCTTTGTTGGGAGGGCCTTTATTACTGTTTCAATTTCTGTTTCAGTTATGGGTCTATTTAGGTTTTCGATGTCTTCATGGTTCAATTTTGGTAGATTGCATGTGTCCAGGAATCTATCCATTTCTGATAGGTTTTCCTGTTTGCTGTCATACAGGTCCTTGTAGTAATTTCTGATGATTCTTTTTATTTCTGTGGTGTCTGTTGTTACGTTTCCTTTTTCATCTCTGATTTTATTGATTTGGGTCTTTTCTCTTCTTTTTTTAGTTAGTTGGGCCAATGGGGTGTCAATTTTGTTTATTTTTTCAAAAAATCAGCTTCTCGCTTGGCTGATTTTTTGTAATTTTTTTTTTTGGATTCAATCCTGTTAATTTCTTCTCTGGTTTTAATTATTTCTCTTCTCCTACTAGATTTGGGTTTGGTTTGCTGCAGTTTTTCTAGGTCCTTGAGGTGCACTGAAAGCTCATTTATTTGGTACCTTTCCAATTTCTTGATATAGGCACCTATTGCTATAAATTTGCCTCTCAATACTGCTTTTGCTGTATCCCATAAGTTTTGATATGTTGTGTTGTTGTCTTCATTTACTTCCAGAAAGTTTTTAATTTCTCTTTTGATTTCTTGAATGACCCAGTGTTCATTCAGGAGCATGTTGTTCAGTCTCCATGTGTTTGCATACTTTCTGAGGTTTCCTGAGTTGCTAATTTCCAGCTTCATCCCGCTGTGGTCTGAGAAGCTGCATGATATGATTCTAATTCTTTTAAATTTGCTGAGACTTGCTTTATGGCCTAGTATGTGATCAATCCTAGAGAGGGTTCCATGAGCTGCTGAGAAGAATGTGAAGTCTGTAGATGTAGGGTTGAAAGTTCTGTAGATATCTGTTAGATCCATTTGGGCAATAGTGTCAATTAAATCTGCTGTTTCCTTGTTGATCTTCTGTCCGGATGATCTGTCTATTTCTGAGAGTGGAGTATTGAAGTCCCCCAGTACTATTGTATTGGAATCTAAATCTCCCTTTAAGTGCCTTAACATATCTTTTAAATAGACCGGTGCCCTGTAATTAGGTGCATATACATTTATAATAGTTACATCTTCCTGTTGAATTGAACCCTTAATCATTATATAGTGTCCCTCTTTGTCTCTCTTAACAGTTTTTGTCTTAAAGTTTATTTTGTCTGATATTAATATGGCTACACCTGCTTTTTTTTGGTTTCTGTTGGCATGGAATATCTTTTTCCAACCTTTCACTTTCAGTCTGCATGCCTCTTTGTTAGAGAGATGTGTTTCTTGTAGGCAACAAATAGTTGGGTTGTGTTCTGTGAGCCAGTCAGCCAAACGGTGTCTTTTAACTGAAGAATTCAGACCATTAATGTTCAATGTGACAATTGATACGTAGTGACTTTGCCCTGCCATTTTCCCAGAAATATTTTCTAGTATATGCTTTGAGCTTCCCATGCTCTTTTACTGGTAGGTGTTCTTCCTTTCCCTTCATTCATATTGATGGCCGTGTTTCTGTGTTTCTGAGTGTAGCACATCTTTAAGTATCTTTTGCAGGGCCGGATGAGTGGCCACAAAGTCTTTCAATTTCTGTTTGCTATGAAAGGTCTTTATTTCACCTTCATTCACAAATGAGAGCTTGGCAGGATATAATATTCTGGGCTGGCAATTTTTCTCTCTTAGCACCTGGGCTATGTCTCGCCATTCCCTCCTAGCTTGTAGGGTTTCTGATGAGAAGTCTGCTGTGAGTCTGATTGGAGATCCTCTGAGAGTAATCTGACGTTTCTCTCTTGCACATTTTAGGATCTTTTCTTTATGTTTCACTGTGGTGAGTTTAATTACCACGTGTCGTGGTGAGGATCTCTTTTGGTCATGTTTATTGGGGGTTCTATGAGCTTCCTGTACTAGGATATCTCTGTCCTTCTCCAAACCTGGAAAGTTCTCTGCTAGTATTCACTAAAAAGGCCTTCCAATCCTTTCTCTCTCTCCATGCCTTCAGGAACTCCTAGAACTCGAATGTTGGTTTTTTTAATAGTATCCTGTAGATTCCCAACAATATTTTTTAGGTTTCTAATTTCCTCTTCTTTTCTTTGGTTTGACTGTATGTTTTCCTGTGCTCTATCTTCTAAGTCTGATATTCTCTCTTCTGCTTCACCCATTCTGTTTTTTAAGGCTTTCTAATGTGTTTGTCATTTGATCTATTGAGCTCTTCATTTCATTTTGATTTCTCTTCACTATCACACTTTCCTGTTCTACTAGTTTCTGAGTTTCATTTTGACTCTTCCTTAAAATTTCATTTTCAAGAGAGAGATTTTCAATCTTGTCCATTAAGGATTTCTGTAGTTCAAGGATTTGCTTTTGAAAACTTCTAAGTGTTCTTATCATAAATTTTTTGAAATCCGTATCTTGCATTTCTTCTATCTCATCATCTTCATACTCTTGGCTTGGGGTGTTTTGCTTATTTGGAGGCATCATAGTGTCATCGTTGATCTTGCTCCCTCTATTTCTGTTTTTGTTACTCGGCATAGTTAATTCTTCTTGCATCACTGTGCGTTTTTTTTTCTTTTTTTTTTTTTTTTATACTGTGTCCGTGTTAAGTGGACTGCCTGCTGTTGGAGGAGCCTTGGAGGCTTGAGATGGGTGTGGCCTGAGAGCTCTGCCTGGTTCTTCCTGGTTAAGGGTGTGCAAAGGTGACACCCTCAGGTTATGCGTGGTAAATCTCTCTCTTTTTGTTTATTTATTTATTTTATTTATTCAGGGAGTAAGTAACACCACAGGGCAGGGCTGTGCAGAATTGATGGTATTTCGCTTCCAGTCTTTGGCTCCTCTGGACTCCCACTGGGTTGCCTAGGCTACTGAATTGTAGTGACTCAGTTCCTTAACTCTCCCCCATTGATATGTAAATCCAAAGAGGAGGCTTGCTCTTTGTCTCTTGGGAATTCTTCAAGCCTTGCAGCCTTGTAACCTTTGCAAGGTTAGGGGGAAGAGAAACCCCGAAGCTTTTTTTTTTCCTTCTTTCCGGTAGTGAGTTTGCTGCACTTTCCGGCCCCCCTCTAGATTCTGACCCCCGTTTCCCCACCAATGTCTCGGGTTATTGAGCTCACCTCCCCTTCCAGCGCCGATGTGTGGACTCGGAGCCCTGAGCGTCCCAAGTCTCCCCACTGTTGTCTGTGTGGCATGCACTCCCCTTGGAGCACTGTTGCGCAGACCCTGGGGCTTCTGCGGCTGGGTCCCGCGACTTGGCTTCCGCGCGGTGGGCGACCTTGTTCTCCCAGTAGGTCCTCCGATTCACGGCTGCTCCATCCAGAAGGGTTTCCCCTGCAATTTTTTTTTTTTTGGTTCTATTTTCTGCGGCTACCGTAACTCCCCTTTTATTAAGCTAAATATTCCCGGACTATCGGTACGCGCCCTCACTATTCCGCCATCTTGGCTCCGCCCCCCCTCAAGTAATATCTTTATTTTGCATCCATATTCAACCTGCTAAATGGAGTTCTCTGAATGTCTTCTGGTTTTAAGTTTTGTCTGATTCATGAATCTCATAAATGCTTAAATAAATAAACTCTATTAAATTTATTTTCCTGAATAAGTTTATTTTCACAACAAGATTTGAGAAATTTTATTTCTCATGACCACCCCAGCACTATTCTGCAGAAGGAAGCCCCTGCTCAACTCAGAGGATTTTACACAGAGTGTGTAAATCAGGAGACCACGTCCTTTGAAGACCTGTCAGAGTTTCTTGCCATGGTGCGATAGAACCAATTTCACATGGCACTGTGCATGCTGGTCTTTCATCCTCCTCATGTTGTTGGTTGGGTAGACATAGTCGGTCATGCGAGCATCCTGGATGTCATTCCAGAACAACCAGAAAACATACTAGATCCTGAGAAACACATACCAAGTGACTGGAGACTACCCACACAAACACTACTAAATTCATAGAAGACACACCCCCACTTTTTTCCCAGTGTCTGGATTGTGAATATTCCACTGAACACTCCAACACCACATCACACAAGTGACCTTAACTGAATGCTCTTTATACTATTACAAAATTATTACTATGTGGGCATATCAGAACAAGTCAAAGATATATTATATTTCAAGCAAATTTTCTGTAAACTTCTGAGCAGGAGTCATTATTTTTGACCAAGAAGAGGAAAATGCCACAAAGGATGTAAAATTTAGAAACTAACTTGAAGACTAGTTTTTCCTACAATGATTATAGGCCATGAAAAATCACTGTGCCTTAAACTTCAGAAAGCTATAGAAGAGTCTAGGGCATGTTTTCAAAGATGTTTTAGCTCTTAGTATTTAGAAACATCATATAGAGTGTCATGTTATGCTTTATCTCAGATTCCTTGCCGGCTCATTTACCATAAAACAAATGTAATTGTATTCAGGCACTAATATCATCATTAGAAAAAAGTATGCCTTAATTTTGAAGCACAGTCCCAAATAAGTTTTCTGCAGCTCAAAACTGCATTTGGTGGAAAGTTTGATCAACTCTATTATCCTTCTCAGGCCTTAGCATCAACATCTGACAAACAGCACATTTTAAGTCCTTTCTAACTTCAAGATGCATGCATAGGGAAGTGTCAAACAGTCCCCCAAAGCCCTGCTCAGCTTTCACATGAACAAATAATGATAGTTATTCTGAGAGAGTGGTTAAAATTTTTGTGCAAATATGTAATGCGTAAATTGCTTATTGATGTATAAACTACCTAATGAAACACACTATTTACATAAAGTTCCAGGAATTATTACAAAATAAATATGCTAAGGCAACCAAGAAATAGAACCAATGTTGCTCATGATTCCAAAAGTCATTTTATTCTTCTGTCATTCTCAAGGCAAATCAGGATATGTAGCTAATGTTATAGATCACTTTTTTCTATTTATAACAGGAAAATATTTAAAGAAAAAATTAAACACATAAAATAAAAACATATATCCAAAATTTATCAAAAATCTAAGTTACTTCTAATCGTGCCCTTTTTGTTCTAAATACATTTAAATACACTGTCTGTTATTTAAATATTTTTAGGTTTTCTTTTTCTTTAATTTATTTCTTAACATTTTATTTATATAAGGTGAACAAATTTCATGTATTTCATATATACAGATTTGGAAGCCCAGTGATATTTCCCAAACTATCCTCCCTCATGCCCATACTCATACTTTCCCTTTATTATTCTTTTTGTGTTTATAATGACATACTTTCAGTTTATTTATAATAAATGAGCCATCCTCTAAGCAAAGAACTCAAGAAAAAGCAAGAGAAAAACACAGTTTCACAACAGTAGAGAGAAGTGCTATGAACAATAACCAATTCTCAAAATGCCACTTTTGCTAACACTCATTGCATTTTTTGTACTCTATTAGTTACTACAGAACATACAAAACAAGATATTTGTTTTTGGTACTTGCCTACTTCACTAAATGTAATTGTTTCTAGTTGCATTCATTTTGTTGTGAAAAACAAGACTTCATTCTTTTATATGGCTGAGTAATATTCCATAGTGTATCTATACCACATTTTCTTTATCCATTCATCAGACAATAGGCATCCAGGTTGATTCATTATCATTTTTCCACTCAGTTACTGTTTATAGCTTTTGTATATATTCTTACTACACGAGGGTCTTATTGATTTTTACTTCTTAAACTTCTTCCTGGGCGAAGTATTAACCCTTTTTACTGTAATTTATTTTAAATATGTTGTCTCAAATAGTAAAACTAAAAAAGACAAAAAAGGAGGATAAAAGAGGGTGAGAGAGAAGTGGAGGGATGGAGGAAGGGGTAGCATCACATCTTAAAATTGTATCTACAAATTATATTGAATCTGTTAAAAAACTATCAATAATTAAAATTAAAATTATTCAAAACACTTCAAAATTTAAAAATGCTTTGAACTTGCTTTATAATCTGAAAAATCTCCATACTGCCTTCCATAAAGTTGTACTAGTTTACATTCCCCTAATAGTGTATTAGGGTAATTGTTTTACGTATCTTCACCAGAAATTGTTTTTTGGATGATATTCATTTTGATGTGAGGTGATACACTGTGGTTTTTATTTGCTTGCCTCATGTCTAGGCATCCTGAGCATCTTTTTTGTTGTTGTTCATGTGATTGATGACAGTATTTCATTCTTTGAAAAACACCTCTTTGTTTCCACAAAAAAAGTGAAGATGCAACTGGCAGAATGAAAGAAAAGATTTTCAAACTACTCAATGGTAAAGAATTAATATCCAGGGGCTGGTGCTGTGGTGTAGCAGGTTAATGCCCTGCCCTGAAGCACCGCATCCCATATGGGCACCGGTTCTAGTCCTGGTTGCTCCTCTCCTGATCCAGCTCTCTGCTAAGGCCTGGGAGAGCAATGGAGGATGGGCCAAGTCCTTGGGCACCTGCACCCATGTGGAAGACCTGGGGGAAGCTCCTGGCTCCTGGCTTCAGATCAGTGCAGCTCCAGCCATTGCAGCCATCTGGGAGTGAACCAGTGGATGGAAGACTTCTCTTTCTCTACCTCTCCTCTCTCTGTGTAACTCTGATTTTCAAATAAATAAATCTTAAAAAAAGAATTAATATCCAGAATTTATAAAGACCTAAGGAAATTCAATAAAACAAAATTAACAATCCAGTTAAGAAATGGGCAAAGGCCATGAATAGCCCTGACTCAATTTTTTTTTGTATTTTTTATCTTTCTCCTTCATTTGTGTTGTGGTTAATTTATACATTTATCAATTAAAATTTGTGTTCAAAAGAGATGTGAATTTATTGTTCTTAATAAAGAGATACAGCCGGTGAATATGTAAATGAAATGTGACATTGGAGCTTTATTTTTAATTTTAGATTTTACTTTTATTAATAAAAAATAAAACATGTAAAGTATTTCATAGATACATTTCTTTTTTATGCATGAATTTTATTTATTTATTTATTGTTAAAATATTTTTAAATTTTATTTAGTAAATATAAATTTCCAAAGTACAGTTTACGGATTACAATGGCTTTTCCCCCCCTATAACTTCCTTCCCACCCACAACCCTCCCAACTCCCACTCCCTCTCCCATTCCATTTGCATCAAGATTCATTTTCATTTCTCTTTATATACAGAAAATCAATTTAGTATATATTAAGTAAAGATTTCATCAGTTTGCACCCACAGAGAACATAAAGTGTAAAATACTCTTTGAGTACTAGTTATAGCATTAATTCACATTGAACAACACATTAAGGACAGAGAGCCTACATGAGGAGTAAGTGCACAGTGACTCCTATTGTTGACTTAACAAATTGACATTCTTATTTATGGCATCAGTTTATGCCATGGAAAGCCAAGACACTCTGGAAAAAAAAAAAAACTTAAATGAAAGATCTCTGCGAGTGAGATCCCAGTAGAAAGAATGGGCCATCAAATAAGGAGTTATCTTTCTCTGAAGGAAGGAGAGAACTTCCACTTTGACTATGATCTTGTCTAAATAAGATCAAAGTCAGTGAACTCAAAAGGCTTCCATAGCCTTGGCAACTCATGACAAGAACCTAGGGTGACTACTGATGCCACACACACATTTCTAAGAATATAGCCATATTCTCTTTCCCCCTTCCCTCAGTCTCCCCTCCTTCCTTCCTTTCTATTTTCCTCTAATTTGTGAAAAATTGTCTTTATGATCACAGGCTTAATGTACCACTAACCACAATCTTCAACAAGTTACTCAGTAGAAAGATCAGTGTTCCTTAGGAATATACACAAGTTCTGTAAGCAATGTTCACATCAAAATACATCAGTTTCATTCTTATGTTTTTTTTGTATTCTGTGTTAACTAGTGTATTTCAGAGAAAGCATATATATTATTCGTCATTTGGGGATTGGATTATTTCACTAAGCATTACAGTCTCCAGTTGTATCCATTTGTTGCAAAATACATGATTTATTTCTCTTTCATGGCTGAATAGTATTCCACTGTGTATAAATACTACCTTTTCTTTATCCGGTCATCCATGGACATCTACAATGTATCAATATCTTAGTTACTGTGAAATGAGCTGCTATAAACATGGGGATACAAATAACTCTTTCATATGATGACTTCATTTCCTTTGGGCAAATTCCCAGGAATGTGATGGTTGTTCTACCATTGGGTTGGTTTCCAGATTTCTGAGGAATCTAGATTTTTGTCTTCCATAATGGTTGCACTAGTTTATATTCCCACCAAAAGTGTACTATGGTACTCTTTTCTACACATCTGTGCAGGCATTTGTGATTTTTATTGTTAGGTGATAGTCATTATAATTGGGTGAGCTGATCTCTCATTGTGGTTTTATTTGTATTGCACTAATGATTCATGATTCAGAACATTTTTCATTTGTCTGTCAACCATTTGTATTTCATCCTTTGAAAAATACTTGTTCATGTCCCTTGCCCATTTATTTTTTATTAAAAGTATATTTAATTTAAGTTACAAGTTTCATATGTTTCATAAATTTCTTTATACCATTAAAGAAACATAGTGGACATACCACACCTTCCCTCCCACTCATGCTCTAATCCTTTCTCTCCTTCCCTCTTGAATTCCCACTCTTAATTTTTACAATGATCTTTTTTAGTACACTTAATACTCATATAGTTAAAGCTACCCTCAGTAAAAGAGCTCAACAAGTAGTATGAAGAGAAAACAAAGTAAAACAAAATACCGTTCCTCAATGAAAGAGCCTAGGACTATAAATCATTACTGATTCTCAAAATGTCTATTACATTTCAATAAACACAGCTTTCAAAAAAAAATGAAATCCTATCTTTTGCAACAAGATGGTTGCAACTGGAAACCATTATGCTTACTGAATTAAGCCAGTCCAAAAAGGCAGATTTCATGTTTTCCCTGATCAAAGGTAATGAATAGAGTACCATGTCCATTTCTTAACTTGATTGTTGTTGAGTTTCTTGAAGTCTTTATATTTTTTAGATATGAATACTTCATCAGATGTATTGTTTATCATTTTTGTATTCTGCCAGTTGCCTCTTTTATATTTAGCCTCACTCTCCACAATAAAGTTTCTTCTGTTTCTCACAAAAAATGGTTTCTTAGATGTTTTATCACTATTTTTCATAACTTTCTCTTTTTTTATCCCTTTCTATGTAAGTAGCCTGCATTGGATATTTTCATATATTTAACTGGTTCAATATCCACAAAAATTAAATGAAAAAAATGCTAAATGCCACTAGCATCAGGGAAATTCAAATCAAACCTGTAGTGAGTTTTCATTTTACTCCTGTCAGAATGGCTGTTATTCAAGAGAGAGTGTAACACGCCTGTGAGGATGTGGAGAAAGGGATACATTTACACACTGTTTGTGAACATGTAAATTAGTGCAGTCCCTGTAAAAAATAGTATGGAGATTCCTTTAAAAATCTAAAAATAGATTTGCCATATGATCCAATAATTTCACTCCTGGATATATGCAGAATAGACACAAAAATATTGGCTTAAATATACCTGCTCTACCATGTGAATAGCATCACTGTTCATAATGCAAAAATGTAGAATCAACTAATCAAATGAAGGGCTAAAGATATTTGTATACACACATCACACACACAAAGCACACACAAATAAAATGTTAATGTAAGACAAAAGGATGAAAATCCAACAAATGCAGGAAAATGATTGGAATTGGAGGACAAATGTTTAGTGTAATAAATCAGACACAGAATGAGTGATACCATATATTATCTGTTAGGTGGGATATAAATTTAAAAAAATTATGCCTGAATCTGTCAATTGTGCTGCACATACTGTATTTTTAAACCATTTTAAAGCACGCATCTAACAAATTGATAGAAATTATTTAATAGTAGTTTTAATTACTTTATGACTACTTTAAATTTGCTTCATATCAGTTAAGTTGAACATTTATTTTTCCTTCATGATTATGTGATTTTTTTAACTCATTTTTGTCTTGTTTTTCCTTGGTAGTGTCAATTTGTATTTCTCATTTTTGTATATTTTGAATATATTTTACATTTTATATACTTAGGTTTTTTTACATTTACTTTAGTAATTTTAATATTCAAGATGATTTGTAGTTACAAACCTAAGAAGATAAGTATATTCTCTAGTTCCCACCCCCCCTCACTCTCTCCAACATTCCTTCCTTCTACCTTTCATTTTCTTCTTACTAGTTTTTGAGATAACATATTTTAAATTTACATTACAGAAAATATGTCACACAATAAGTAGTTTAATGAATAAAAAAAGCCCCTACTTTAGTGGGAATATAGGCAGCAGATATCAATAGTTGAATGTACAATTGACCATCTCACCCATACACAGTTTTTTTTCCAATTAGTCATTCAGAATTTCAATGAAATAGAACAAATGTCAATATAACAATTACATATTTCCACTGTATTTAAAAATAATAATTAAGTTCATTTAGATGTTAAAGTGTTATCTTTCAGCAGTTTATGCACAAAATAATTTTGTGGAATTTGAAATGCAAATAATTATGCATTGCATATTTTTGTACTCTCTTAGTTACCACAGATTAGAATAAAACCTATGGTATTTGTCTATTAAGGACTGGGTTATTTAACTATGCATACTGTTTTCTAGTAGCATTCATTTTGTTAAGATAGGGTTACATTCTTTTTAAGGCTGAATAATAGTCCATAGTGTATACGCACCACATTTTCTCTCTCTAGTCATGAATTGATGAGCATCTGGGTTGACTCCATATCTTAGCTATTGTGAATTAAGCTGCAATAAACTTAGAGGTAGAGATAATTCTTTCATGTGCTGTTTTCATTTTTGGGGGGTAAATGCTCAGGAGTAGGCAGGCCAGATCATTTAGTAGATCTACTTTCAGTTTTCTGCAGAATTTTCACAGCATTTTCCACAATGGCTGTTCTAGTCCACATTCCCTTGAACAGTGGTTTACAGATTCTTTTCCTCACATCCTTACCACCATTTTTTTTTTCATTGTTGTATGAGAGACATTCTAACTGGGGTGAAGTTAAGCCTCATTGGGGTTTTTCTTTGTATTTCCCTGTTGGTTACTGATCTTGAACATTGTTTTCTGTATCTTTTGACCAATGGAATTTTCTTTTTAAAGAAATGCTTGTTCAAATCCCTTGAATACGTACGTGATTGTTTTTTGTTGAGTTTCTTGAACTCTTTATAGATTCTGGGCATTAATCCTTAGCAATTTCATAGTTTCCAAATATGTTATCCCATACTATCAATTGACTCTTCAATTTGTTAAATGTTTCCTTTGCAGTGAGCCTTAGCTTGATGTAATCCCATTTGTCTGTTTTTGCTTTGATTTCTCTGTGCTTCTGATGTCTTTTACAATAATTAATTTTATATTCCAATGCTTTGCAAAGTTTCCCCAGAATTCTCCTCTAGTTATTTGATGGTATCAGGTCATAGATTTATATTCTTGATCCATTTTGAGTTGATTTTTGCTTAAGGTCTAGGTACAAGTCATTTTTCATATTTCTGAAGGTGGAGGTTAAATTTCCTCAACAGCATTGGTTCTAGACTGTCCTTTCTTCAGGGATTGATTTTAGCCCTTATCAAAGAGTAGTTGTCTACAGATTTGTGAATTGATTTCTGGGAGTTATATTCAGTTCCATTGGTCTGCAAATATATTTTATTGCCAGTAGCAGGCTCTTTTGAATATAACTGCCCTGTAGGGTGTCTTAAAATCTGGTGTTATGATGCCTCTGTCTTTATTTTCTTTTTGGATAAGATTGTGTTATCTATTCTGGATCTCTTTTGTTTATATTTGAAATTTAGCACCATTTTTTTTCTAGGATCACATTGAATCTATAAACTGCTGTCAGCAGTATTTTCATTATGATGGTATTAATTCAACCAATCCACAGACAAGGAAATTGTGTTTCATTTTTTGTTTCCTGTTATTTATTTAGACAAGTTTTGAAATTTTTATTTTAGGGCTCTTTCACCTGCTGCTTCCCAAGGTGTCAGAAAGCTGAACTCAAGACCAGAGCTTAAACTTGAAAGAAGGCACCCTGATATGAGATGCAGAAATTCAAAAAGGAATCTTAACAACTATGGCAAATGCTTATGCTCCAATGACTTATCTCTTTTTTTAAATGTTTTAAAATTATTTTTCTTTCTTTGAAAAGTATACTTGCAGAGAGGGAAAGACAGAGAGAGAGAAAAAATGAGAAAGAGAGAATGAGCAAGAGAGAGGTCCTCCATTTTCTGGTTCACTCCCCAAATGGTTGCAATGGCCAGGACTGGGCTCAAATAAAGCCCAGTAGCTTTTACTGGGCCTTCCACATGTGTTCAGTGGCCCAAGTACTTGGCTCATCTTTAGCTGTTTTCCCAGGCTCATTACCATGTAGCTAAATGAAAGTGCACAGTCAAGACTCAAACTAGTGCCCACAAAAATTCCAGCATCACAGGCAGCAGCCTTACCCACTAAACCACATTAGTTCAAGTGTCATTACTTTTATACCAATTGTTTTCATGTTGTTTAGAAATATTTTGCAGCATAGTATTGATTTAATTAAATATTATTTCCATTAATTGCCCATAGTGTTTATTTAGTAATGTGAATATATGACATTCTTGTTAATCCTATCAATGTGGATAAATGCAGTAGCATATTTTCTACTTTGATTCCTGGTGTAAAGTATAAAAACATCATTCATTTCAAATTTAGAACCAGTAATCTTCTTACCCCCTAAACAGATCAATAAGCTAAATGGAGAGTGAATCAATAATAAAAACCCTCCCAATAAAGAAAGTCCAGAAAGGACAGCCTCACTTCTGAATTGTATCTAACAATTAAAGAATGAATTCAAATTCTTCTCAAGCTATTCAAAATAACTGAAATAGAGGGATTCCTCCCTAACTTCTTCACTGAAGCCAATTTCACCTTAGTTCCTAAACAAGAAAAAAAGTTGCAATAGAGAAAAATAATTATAGGGGCTGGTACCATGGTGTATTGGGTAAACTGCCATCTGCAGTGCCGGCTTCCCACTTTGGCGCTGGTTTGAGTTCAGTCTGCTCCACTTCTGACCTAGCTCTCTTCTGTGGCCTGGGAAAGGAGTAGAAGATGGTCCAAGTCCTTGGGCCTCTGCAACTGCATGGGAGAACCAGAAGAATATCCTGTCCCCTGGCTTCGGATCAGTGCAGCTGTGGCCATTACAGCCAATGTGGGGAGTGAATCAGGGAATGCAAGACCTCACTTTCTTTCTTTCTTTCTGTAACACCAACTTTCAAGTAAACAAATAAAAGCTTTTCATTTATACAGAAAGGGAATTATAGACCAATTTCCCTGATGAACATAGACACAAATATCCTCAACAAAATACTAGTGAATCAAATCTAACAACACATTAGAAAGATCATTCATCCCTGGTATTCAGGGATGGTTCAACATTCCTAAGTCAATAAATGTGATGCATCACATTAACAAATTGAACTACATAAACCATATGATTATCTCAATAGATACAGAGAAAGCTTTTGATAAAATACACATCCTTCACCCTAAGGAAATTGGGTATAAAATGAATCACATCATTTTACCTTGGAAAGTGTGGAAAAGGTAAAGTTTCTGAAAAATTTGATACAGAGAGGTGAACAAGCACCTCTATTGAGCATGTCTAGGCACAGGCATGGTCAGTGACAAGTGGACACCAATAAAGTCCTTAAGTCTATATTATCACAAAGGTTGTTTAGTAAACAATTAAGGCCTGACTACAGAGACACACTGTGGAACTGAGATAGCTAGAATCTTCAGGATTTCAGGTCAGCTGATGAGTCAAGTAAAGCTCACAATGTCCAATAACTAGAAAAATGAGACATTGGATTTCCTATAGCAGCTCACAGCTGTGGCTAGGAGCTTCCTGTGGGTCTCCTACTTGGGTTCAGGGGCCCAAGATTTTGGGTCATCTTGTGCTTCTTTCCCATGGAAAATTAACAGGGAGCTGAATTGGAAGTGGAGCAAAAACTACTCAAACTGGTGCTCTTATGGAATTACAGAACTGCAGACTATGACTACTAGGCCACAGTGCCAGCCACAGATATTGTCTTGACTTCTCTGATTCTCCATTATTTTGATGGAGGTGTCTGAGACACTGCAGAGAAACAATCCCACAGGTGACTGTGACAAGAGATTGTTGCACCAGCATGAAGATGTGAGCCTGATTCACATAGAAGTCTTTGCTCATAGTCTTTACCCTAGGCTTTGGGCCCACCTATAAATGTTTTCCAGAACACTTGACCCCAGCTAGTACACACCTCTGGATTTGTTGGAAGATACAGGCATCCCACCATACCTAGGGGCAGGTTCCTAAGTACAGAGACTTTAGAGGAGATATCAACAAGTGTTTTCTACATACACATGAAAATAAGTATAAAAATACAAGGAACATGAGGGGGAGACAATATGACTGCAAAAGGAACACAATAATATTTCAGTGTTAGACTGTGCAGATGAGATTGATGAAATGCCTGAAGAGGAAGTTTAAAAATGTAAGGCTCCTCAGAAACACACAGAAGGAATCACAAAAGTTAAAGAAACCTGTGAATGATATGGGTAAGAAATTAGGCTAAGAAAAAAATTAAAGAAAAATCAAACTGAAATATTATGAATAAAAAATTTAATAAGTAAAAAGAAACAGTGGAAAACTTGAAAAACAGACTCAGTAAGGTAGAATAAACAATGTCTGAGCTGGAAGAAAAAGGTTTTGAAATTGATAAAAAGAAAGGACATTTTAAAATTTAGAAAAAATAAAAAAAATGCCCCAGGATCTACAGGATACCATTAAAGACAAAATATACTGGTCCTATGCATTCCTGTAGGAGTGGAATAGCAGAATGACTTTTAGAACTTATTTGGTGATAGAATAACAGGAAATTTTCCTAATTTTGTTAAATATATGGATATCCAAGTACAAGAACACATGGAACTGCAAAGAGTCACATTCAGAGAAGATCTTTACCATGACACATTATATTAAAATTTTCAAATGTAAAAACACAAAGAAAACATCCTAAAATGTACAAGGGAAGTATCAGCTATCTTGTAACAGATCTCCAATTAGATTGATAATAAGACTCTCATCAGAAAACCAACAGGTTAGGAGAGATGGAGAGATATAGTCTACATCTTACCCAAATTAAAACCTCACAAGTCCAAAACACTGCATTGAGTTCTTATTTATACAAGAAGATAAAATAAGCATCTTATTAAAAAAACTAGAAATTTGCCACCATTTGTCCAGCCTCACAAGTGATACTTAAGTATTTATTACACAGGAAAAACAAAGAAAGATGATCAGCTTCCTGAAAGAATGGAAAGGCAAAATTTAATAGTCCAAAGGTGATCCAAAAGAAACAATAGGAATATTTATGGAAAAATGTCAAGACTAAGACATTACTTAGTAACAATGACAAAGCATGTAAGTAGACTAAACACTCCAATTTAATGTTACAGAGTGGCTGAATGGATTAAAAAGCAAGTCCAATTTATATGCTGTCTACAAGAAAAACATCTCACAAAAGAGAAAAATAGATCAAAAGTGAAAGGATTGAAAAAGTTAGTACATGCAAATGGGAATCAAAATGAGGCATACCTATGTTTTAGGAGTTATTTTATTAATTTGAAAGGTGGAGTTACAGAGAGAGGTAGAGAGAGAGATAGAGGGGTCTTCCATCCAATGGTTCACTCCCCAAATGGCCACAATGACCAGAGTTGGGCCAGGAAAAGCCAGGAGCCAAGAGCTTCTTCCAGATCTCCCATATGGGTGTAGGGTCCCAAGGACTTGGGTCATATTCTGCTTCTTTCCCAGACACAGTATCAGGGAGCTGGATCAGAAATGGAGGAGCCAGTGCTCCAAATGGTACCTAAATGAGATACCAGCCCTGCAGGCCAGGCCTTTAACTCTCAGTGCCACAGTGCTGGCCCCATACCTATCTGAATATTAGACATAATATACTTTAAGACAAATCTGTTAAAATAGACAAAGAAGATTATTATGTAATGATTAAGGGATCAATTCAACTGGAAGATTTGACTATAGTAAATGTATATGAACAAAATATTAGACCCCCCAGTTAGTTAAAATAAAAATTAATGGATCTAAAGGGAGACATATATTCCAAAGCAATCATAATTAGTGATTTCAATACCCCACTTTCGTCAATAGACACATCACCAGACAATATAACCAAGAAAGCAATCAGGTTAATCTACACATTGCTCCAAATGGATCTAATTCATATCTACAGAAGAATCCATTTCACAGAAGAAGAATACACAATCAGGGCATGGGACATTATCTGGAATAGACCACATGTTTGGGAAAAATTTTCAACAGATTAAAAAATCATTTTATATATATTTTCTGACCACAGTTGAAATAAGCTGGTAATTAATTGTGATAGAATGAGGTGAAAAGGTCATGCCAAGATGGCCACTGACAACAGAAACTGCCTGGCAACAGGCCATGATTGGATGGCTTTGGAAACCACATGACAACAGAGGAAACCACATGATAACAGGGCCTGACTGATGGCAGGCCATGATTGGATGGTTTCAGAAACTACCTGGTGACAAGAGCCTGACTGGCAACAGGCTGTGATTGGATGGCTTTGGAAACTGCCTGGCAACAGGCTGTGATTGGTTGGGGCATAGACTGCCCCTTGACTAGATTGGCTGGTCTTTGCTATATAAGCTGTTGTACTAACTCAAATAAACTAGTTTGCAGGCTGCTCGCCTCAGGCCTGCTTTCACCTGACTCCTGGAGTCTGTGTGGTGACTCCACACCTCTTGCCCCCACCACACTCCTCTCAGAAACGAATCCACTGCAACATTGTTGAGAAATCAACTGCAACAATTAATAACACAAAAATTCTAGAAAATATACAAAAACATGGAGTCTGAACAACATGGTTCTAACTGAACATTGTATCATAGAACTCAAAAGGAAATAAAAAAATTCCATGAACTAAACAAAGATGTCAGCACATCATATCAACGTTTATGGGATATGGCAAAAACCATGTTATGAAGAAAGATTAAATAGCAACTAGTGCCTACATCATGAAATTGGCAATACATCTCCAAGACCTAGATGAACAAGAATAAACCAAACCCATATTAAGAAATAATAAAAATTAGAGAAGAAATATATAAAATTGAAGTCAAAAAAGATACAAAAGAGCAGTGAAATGAAGAGCTGACTTTTTAAAACAACAGTAAAGTTGATTAACAGTTAGCCTAAATCACCAAAAAAGAGAAGACCCAAATTAATAAAATCAGAGATGGAAAGGCAGATGTTACAACTAATGCCACTGAAGTGAAAAGAATCATTAGAAATTATTTTATTTAGATTTATGCCAACAAATCAGAAAATATATAAGAAATGGATAGATTTATGGACACATAAGCTATCCCAAAATTGAGTATGATGACATTGAAATTCTAAATAGACCAATAGCCAAGATGGAAATTGAACCACTAATAAAGACATTCCCCCCAAAAAAGTGAAAGATTTAATGGCTTCGTAGCTGAATTCTAATAAACTTTTAATTAAACAATTTCAATGTTTCTAGAACTATTCAAAATAGTTGAAAGCGTGTGATTTATGTTTAACCCCTTTTACGAAGCCAGTATCACCTTTATACTAAATCCCTAAAAAAGATAAAACAAAGAGAACTACAAACTGATATTCCCGAAGAACATTGATGCAAGGATCCTAAACAAGGTACTAGCTAAAGAAATCCAATAACACACCAAAAAGATTACACCAAGACCCGGTGGGATTTATCTCAGGAATGCAGAGATGGTGCACCATATGCAACTAATAAACGTTATACATAACATTAACAAATTGATGAGTGAAATCCAAAAGATTATCTCAATAAATACAGAGAAAACATTCTGTCATGATAAAAACATTAAGCAAAATCAGTATAGAAAGACATAATCAAGTCAATATGTGAAAAACTCACAGGCAGCATCATATTGAATAAGGAAAAATTGGGAAGTGTTTACACTAAGATGTTGAAGTAGAAATAAGCACACTTTCATCATTGCTATTCAATACAGTTCTCAAAGATTTATCAAGAGTCATTCGGCAAGAAAAAGAAATTTAAAATGGTACAAATTAGAAAGAAGAAACTCAAATTATCTGTTTGCAGATGACATCATCTTATATTTATGGGAACCAAAAGACTTCATTAAGAAAGTCTTGGAACTCACAAGAGAGTTTGTCAAAGTTGCAACTTATAAAAATCAACACAAACAAATAGTATTTGTATATACAAACAATGCCGTGGCTTAGAAATAACACTAACTGAAACTCTTCAATGTCTTAAAATAAGTTGACGAAGGATGTGAATGATATTTAAAATAAAATTTACAAAACATTAAGTAAATAAATTGAGTAAAACACACAAAAAGTAGTACATTTTTGTGGTTTGGAAAAATCAATATAATCACAATGTCCATACTATGAAAAGCGATCAAAGTTATTCCAATCAAAATACCATCCTCCTCAGATCTAGATAAAAGCAATGTTAAAATTGATATGGAAACATGAATGATCCCAAATAGCAAAGAAAGACCTTGTTTCATTATCGGTGTGAAAATATCCAATTTTCCCAACCTTTTTTGTTGAGAAGGATGTCCTTTCTACAGACAGTGATTTTAGCTCATTCATCAAAAATTCATTATGGATGCATGTACTAATTTTTGGGATTTCTATTCTGTTTAATTGGTCTTCATGTATATTTTTTGCTGTGCTAGTAGTAGGCTGTTTTGATTATAACAGCCATGTGGTGTTCTTGAAATCTGATGTGGTGATGCCTCCAGCTTTGTTTTGCTGTTTAAGAATCCCTTAAAATCAAGACTTTTCTTTTACATCTTATACAAAAATTAATTCACTATAAATCAAGGATGTAAATCTGTAACCTGATACCATCATATTACAGTATACTTAAATTATTTATGGTAAATTTTAATATCTGATATATGATATATCATGGTTTCTTGTATATTAGAATTTTTGTTTAATATTCCCTACATTGCCTATTTTGATATTTGTTTTTATAAGTAATGACAATAAATACAGCCAATCAATCAAGTTAATTCAAATATTTCAATTTGTAGTTATTTATACCATTGATAAAGTACAGACTTTATTAAAACTAATACTGACAAAAATTATACACATATAGTTAAAGGGTGCTCATTCCCTCTACATAATAAGGTAAAAATATAGGAGAAAAACAGAATGATTGGTCTATATTGGGGCAGATTTTGTCTTAGCAGTTAAGATGCCCTGTGGGGAGCAACTGGGAGCAACTCGGACTAGACTGTTACTGGAATTAAGACTTATTCTATGCATCTGCTCTCCCACAATATGGCGCTGGGAGAGGAGGAAACAGCTTCTACACAGCTGCCTCCAGTTCAACCAATAAGCAGCAGGAGCTGATTCTGATTGGAGGAGAGCAGCGTACTCGGTGTGTGGGTAGCAGAGTTGGGATTGGTGGAAGAGGACTATAAAGGAGGAGAGAGACAACATGCACCAGGAACATCTATCTGAAGGAACACCTGTGCAGCCCCCAAGAGAGCCAGCCGGCGGTGTGCCACTCCCCTGCGGAAGTGGGGAAAGTGGCAGGGGGCCCGCCCCTCCACGGAGGTGGAGGGATGGCAGCCAACCCGGGAAGAACCAGCAGCAAACCTGGGGAGGGCCAAGCAGACAAAAGAACAGTGCAGGATCCTGTGTCATTCCTCCATGAAGGCATGAAGGGGGGAGCGACATAATGGTGCCATGACTCAGATATGAAGCCTAGGCAGGGTTTAGTGTCATTCCTCCATGAAGAGGGGGAGCAACAATGCCCACATCCCATGTCAGAGTATCTGAGTTTCAGACTGGATTCAGCCTGTGAGTCCAGCTTCCTTGTCATGCAACCCTGCGAGAAAGTCTTGGAGATTCATATGGTTTGGTTCATGCCACCTTGATTCAGCATTTCAGTTGGCCCTAGCCTGAAGCTGTTATAGAAATCTGGGGAGAGACCTAAGGGATGTGAGGACTCTCTCTGTCTCATGGGATCTCATCAATTAATTAAATCATTATTTAAAATGAACAGCCTTACTATGAATAAAAGTTTATAAATACAATGTAAAATTAAAATTCACTGGGCAAGAGGCGGATTACTCTGTAGATTCAGTTGAGAAAATTGGATGGGCATTTGACAATCATTCAATTCTGGTTCACATATAATATTATATTTGAATTTTGATGTGAACAGTCATAATTGTTCCCAAGTGGCAGCTGCTAAGGATTATCAAATTGCCATATTAATTGAGGATGGGCTTGCTTATACCTTTGGCCTGAATGTTTTTTATCAATTGAGAATTATTCTTCCACTTTTCAAGATTTATGTACCGAAATACATAAATTTCCCTTTTAAAACAATAAGATGACTATTTTATATAAAACCTATATGAACAAAAAGTTGCAGTGTTGACAAGGCAACTTATTTTAGCCATTTAACCTTACCTTCAATGTTGTGTGTGTGTGTGCATGTGTGTGCATGTGTGTGTTATTTTTCACAGGATAAATTAAGCATAATGCAAATTACCAATAGTTAGGAGTAAAATGGAAGGCACATATGAAATTAGGCAGTTGAGAAATTAGCCACCAAACCACTCAACATCTAATCAATTATAAAGGAGAGAGAGAGCCAGATTCGGGAATTTTGAAATTGAAAGTTTTAAGGTAATCTTTAAGAAGAATAAAATGTATCAATACAAAATGGGCAATGCAAGGGAAGAGCCAGAAACGGGGATGAGAAAAACTTTACACTACGGTGATAAATGGTGGGCAACTGAGAAAGAAATCATTCATTACTATGTGTAAAAGGTAAATTAGGTTCTTGAAAGAGATATTTATTTTTGTGTGTTGAAAACTAATTTCTAGATCCTAATGGAGAAAAGTGTGTAACTGCTCTTTATCTGGTCTTTGCTCTTTATCCAATGGACATTACTCTGTCTTTGGTTGCTGCAAGTTGATGCAAGGGGCCAATTAGCTGCGCTACCATAATAAGATTACTTATGGTCTATCAGTGGAAAAGCTGGCCACTAGTATGCATTTTTTTATGAAAAATATGATTTTAATAATGTTTCTCTTGTTCAGAAAATAC
Organism: Oryctolagus cuniculus; assembly: GCF_051225735.1. Classification (NCBI taxonomy): domain Eukaryota; kingdom Metazoa; phylum Chordata; class Mammalia; order Lagomorpha; family Leporidae; genus Oryctolagus; species Oryctolagus cuniculus. The sequence continues at coordinate 284,481 of NW_028301710.1, read as the reverse complement.
CTGAATGTCACTTTTCTGCTCTGCACTCTGTACCTGTCAAGTGGAAAAAGCTGAATGGGTGCAAATTCAGGAGTTTTGTCCTTTGGTGTTCATCTGTAAGTAAAGATTCGCCAAATGAAGATTTACTCTATTTTTCATGTGGTTAAGTATGATCTATGTTTTTTGTTCATTTTATATTTTATTCTTTCAATTCAAAGAATTAAACAAATCATAATTATTGGCTATAGCATAATAATCATTGATTTACATGTAGTTTTCTACATTATACACTTATATACTTTAAAAATAATTTTAGGGTTTCAGGAATGTTCTCTAATAATTTGATGGTGTTGGGTTGTAGATTTAGATCTTTAATCTACATTCAGTGGATTTTTCTGCAAGATATTGGCACTGATAAAGACTTCCTGGAAAATACCCTGGAAGTGCAGGCAGTCAAAGCCAAAATTAACATTTGGGATTGCATCAAATTGAGAAGTTTCTGTACTTCAAAAGAAACAGTCAGGAGAGTGAAGAGAAAACTGACAGAATGGGAAAATATTTGCAAGCTATGCTACAGAAAAAAGATTAATAACCAGAATCTACAAAGAGATCAAGAAACTCCACAACAACACAACAAACAACCCACTTAAGAGATGAGCCAAGGACCTCAATGGACATTTTTCAAAAGAGGAAATCCAAATGGCCAACAGACACATGAAAAAATGTTCAAGATCACTAGCAATCAGGAAAATACAACTCAAAACTACAATGAGTTTCCACCACACCCCGGTTAGAAGGGCTTACATTCAGAAATCTACCAACAACAGATGGGACACTAACCCACTGTTGGTGGGAATGCAAACTGGTCAAGCCACTATGGAAGTCAGTCTGGAGATTCCTCAGAAACCTGAAGATAACCCTACCATTCAACCCAGCCATCCCACTCCTTGGAATTTACCCAAAGGAAATGAAATTGGCAAACAAAAAAGCTGTCTGCACCTTAATGTTTATTGCTGCTCAATTCACAATAGCTAAGACTTGGAATCAACCTAAAGTAGACTGGATAAAAAATTATGGGATATGTACTCTATAGAATGCTATACAGCAGTCAAAAACAATGAAATCTGGTCATTTGCAACAAAATGGAGGAATGTGGAAAACATTATGCTGAGTGAAATAAGCCAGTCCTAAAGGGACAAATATCATATGTTCTCCCTGATCAGTGACAACTAACCGAGCACCAAAAAGGAAACCTGTTAAAATGAAATGAACACTATGAGAAATGGTGACTTGATCAACCCTTGCCCTGACTGTTGATGAACAACTTAATAGGTTATCCCTCTTAGAATCAGCCCTTGAGGCATGTGGATCTGGCTGAAAAGCCCATGAGAGTATTTCAGGCATGAAAAGCCAAGACACTCTGTCAAAAAAAAAAAATGACCTAAATGAAAGATCTCTGTGAGTGAGATCCCAGTGGAAAGAACAGGTCATCAAAGAAGGAGGTACCTTTCTCTGAAGGGAGGAGAAAACTTCCACTCTGACTACGACCTTGTTGAAATCTGATCAGAGTCGGTGAACTCAAAAGGCTTCCATAGCCTTGGCAACTCATGACAAGAGCCTAGGGTGATTACTGATGCCATAAACAAGAGTGTCAATTTGTTCAGTCAACAACAGGAGTCACTGTGCACTTACTCCTCATGTAAGATCTCTGTCCTTAATATGCTGTACATTGTGAATTAATGTTATAACTAGTACTCAAACAGTATTTTTTCACTTTGTGTTTCTATGTGGGTGCAAACTGTTGAAATCTTTACTTAATATATGCTAAACTGATCTTCTGTATATAAAGAGAATTGAAAATGAATCTTGATGTGAATGGAAGGGGAGAGGGAGCAGGAAAGGGGAGGGTTGTGGGTGGGAGGGAAGTTAAGGGGGAGGGAAGCCATTGTACTCCATAAGCTGTACTTTGGAAATTTATATTCATTAAATAAAAGTTAAAAATATAATTTTAGACATGAACTCTCTATACAGGCTTACTGTTTATATATAACTGGCATATTTAAGCTTGCATTTGTGTAGTCTCTTATCTGAAAGCAAGTTATAGTACCATGCAGTAAACTAAACTAGAATTTGGTTGACTCAACCAAATTTCAAATCAGATATAATATGGTTTCATTTTGAAATATTTAAATAGAAAATACTTGAAAGTGATTAATGAGTAATTTGCATATATTCTACATTTTATACTTTTTCAAAATATTTTATTTGAATATTACATATCTGGTTTCACAGTTTTGACACTCATATTCACAGTTGTTCCCAAATGTTCAACTTTTAGAGAAAACATTTTCTTTACAGACTAACATTTTATTAGTATAGATAATAGACTGTTTATTAGTATAGATAGTAGTTTAATATTTAATGATCAAAATATATTCAGATACAGATATATGTCTTCACATAAATAAAACTGATACCTGGATGAATATAGCTCTTATTATATGTGGTCCTGGACATTAATTCTATAGAGTACATATCCCATAATTTTTTATCCAGTCTACTTTAGGTTGATTCCAAGTCTTAGCTATTGTGAATTGAGCAGCAATAAACATTAAGGTGCAGACAGCTTTTTTGTTTGCCAATTTCATTTCCTTTGGGTAAATTCCAAGGAGTGGGATGGCTGGGTTGAATGGTAGGGTTATCTTCAGGTTTCTGAGGAATCTCCAGACTGACTTCCATAGTGGCTTAGCCAGTTTGCATTCCCACCAACAGTGGGTTAGTGTCCCAGCTGTTGAGGATTCAAAATTAACTGCAACAAAAAGTGCTTTTGCCAATGTAAAAGAGATGATAACCTCTTGAGTATATCCATCCTTAAAGTAGTTGACAATGTCAAACATCAATTTGCCTCATCCTATCTTCCATGTATAACAATTAGCAAGTTATTTTTTACATCACTTGTAGGTCATATTTCAGTATCCCTGAAATTGTAAACATATATGTTATCTTAGAATTGATTTTTTTTCCTGAGCATGAGGTGATTTGTAACACAGTAGGTTGTAATTTTAGTTAACATTTAGTTTATTTGCCATTATAATACTAAATCATATAAATGTGCTATATTTAAGATTTTGCTAACAATATTTGAAGTTATATAATGTTATAAATCTATCTGAAAGGGAGGTCAATCATTGCAGAAGCAGCAGGCCACTTTCTCACAATGCTATGCATATTAGATAAACACATGTAATGAAATGGAAGGCTAATGGATTAGTTACTAAATATTAGAATACTTAATTTCAATTGAAATTAAATAAAAAATAAAGTAAGCTATTTCTTTCTCTTGGGCTACAAGATTATTGAGGAACTATTATAGGAGATAATTTATGATAAGAAATACACTTATTTGTTGAATTTTTGATTTTTTTTGACTTTTATTTAGTAAATACAAATTTCTAAAGTACAGTTTATGGATTACAATGGCTTTCCCCCAACCATAACTTCCCTCCCACTTGCACCTCTTGCATCTTCCGCTCTCTCTCCCATTCCATGCACATCAAAATTCATTTTCAATTATCTTTATATACAGAAGATCAGTTTAGCATATATTAAGTAAAGATTTCATCAGTTTGCACCCACACAGAACCTAAAGTGCAAAATACTATTTCAGTACTAGTTATAGCATTACTTCACATTGGACAACACATTAAGGACAGATCCCACATGAGGAGTAAGTACACAGTGACTCCTGTTGTTGACTTAACAATTTGACACTCTTGTTTATGGCGTCAGTAATCTCCCTAGGCTCTAGTCATGAGTTGCCAAGGCTATGGAAGCCTTTTGGGATTGCTAACTTTGATCTTATTCTGACAGGGTCATAACCAAAGTGAAAGTTCTCTCCTTCCTTCTGAGAAAGGTACCTCCTTCTTTGATGGCCCCGTTCTTTCCACTGGGATCTCACTCACGGAGATCTTTCATTTAGGTGTTCTTTTTTTTTCCCCAGAGTGTCTTGGCTTTCCATGCCTAAAATACTCTTATGGGCTCTTTAGCCAGATCAGAATGCCTTAAAGGGCTGATTCTGAGGCCAGAGTGCTGTTTAGGACATCCACCATTCTATGAGTCTGCTGTGTAAATCGCTTCCCATGTTGGATCGTTCTCTCCCTTTTGATTCTATCAGTTAGTACTAGCAGACACTAGTCTTATTTGTGTGATCTCTTTGATTCTTAGACCTACCTATCAGTGTGATCAATTGTGAACTGAAATTGATCACTTGGACTAGTGAGATGGCATTGGTACATGCCACTGATGGGACTGTATCAGAATCCCCTGGCACGTTTCTAACTCCACCATTTGGGGCAAGTCAGCTTGAGCATGTCCCAAATTGTACATCTCCTCCCTCTCTTATTCACACTCTTATATTTAACGGAGATTAGTTTTCAGTTAAATTTAAACACCTAAGAATAATTGTGTGTTAATTACAGAGTTCAACCAATAGTACTAGAACAAAAGATACTAATAGGGATAAAGAATTACATTGTACAACAACAGTCAGGACAAGGGCTGATCAAGTCACTGTTTCTCATATTGTCCATTTCAACAGGTTTCCCCTTTGGTGCTAATTTCCCTGCAGGTGCCGTCTTTGAATTGCCTCCTGGAACTAATTTCTCCACAGATTCCCTTTTTTGTTTTATATAAAAGAGCGAAAAAGAGGAACTGAGCAGAGAGTGTGCCTGTCTTAGGTTGTCCCCTCTGACTGGGATCAGCCCTTTAGGGAGCATGTCTGTCTTAGGTTGTCCCCCTCTGGGGACCTTACCTGCCTTTGACTACTACTCCAGCTGTTAAGGGCTGTCCCGAGGATCTTACCTGTCATTGGCTACCACCTCAGCAACTCAGTGTATGATGTATTATATCTCTACATCTTGGCAGTGGCCATGGGCAGATGTATAGAGTTCCCAATCTGGCACTTAAAGAGCGGCATATTGCTGTCTGACCACCATTAACTGGACCACAGCAATGCAATCTTAGACAAATTTACAAGGACAATGGAGACAAAGGGTCCACAAGGGGGAGGAGATAAGGAAGCCATCCCCAAAGGCCAGATCACAGGTAACTAGAGCTTCAAGTTCTTCTTGGAGGGTCTTGATCTTTTCCCTGATGATGCTGGAACAATTAGCATAAAAGCAGCACTCCTGATGTACCATGATGATCCAGTCTGTGGGGAGTAACTCGGACTAGACTAAGTTACTGGAATTAAGACTTATTCTATGCATCTGCTCTCCCACAATATGGTGCTGAGAAGGGAGTAGCAGCTTCTACGCAGCTGCCTCTCGCCAATTTGATTGACTGAGCTGCAGGAGCTGATCTTGCTCCTGATTGGAGGAGAGCAGCATACTCGGCATGTGGGTAGCAGAGTTGGGATTGGTGGAAGAGGACTATAAAGTAGGAGAGAGACAACATGCACCAGGAACATCTAAGAGGAACATCTATCTGAAGGAACACCTGTGCAGCCCCCGAGAGAGCCGGCCGGTGGTGTGCCGCTCCCCCGCGGAAGTGGGGAAAGTGGCTAAGGGGAACTGCCCTTCCACGGAGGTGGAAGGGACGGTAGCCAACCCGGGAAGAACCAGCAGCAAACCCGGGGAGGGCCGAGCAGACGAAAGAACAGCGCAGGGTCCTGTGTTGTTCCTCCACGAAGACGGGGAGCGACACAGTCACAATAAGGCAGGGAGTTCAATATGGTCTTTTTATCCCTATAAAAGAAAAATCACTCCTCAGGAGGGTGTCCTCCTGGGTGACATTCTTTGGCAAAGGGGGGGGTATTTAAGTTTTCTCACACGTACCCATAAGGGATTGGAATTCCCCTGAGGGAAGACACAACCAAATCCACTACCAGCCCTTATCAGTGGGTCTGGTCCTTGCCAGCATCCCTTTAGTGGGTTTTTCCATTTTCTCATTTACATAAGACCACTTTATCTGGAAAGCAAAAACATGAGTACAACATAGGTCTGACATCATTTACAGCATTTTAATACACTTTGCATAATCTGAATTGACTCAAACAGTTGTACTTTAACACATTTAGAGTCTCATCCTTTGAGTATTCCAGGGATCCTATGGGAAGCCCCAAAGTTGGAAGACTCATTTTAGAATTTAAAACTGTTAGACAGTCAAACCGCTTAGCCAAAAATTTAACCAAGGCTGTGGGCTAGATCTGATTAGATTTAAGGTAATCACTTAAATGTTAAAAACAGGCAAATAGACATAATATAGACCAAGCTTGATCATTGTTACAAGGTGATTATTTAAATGTTTGGAAATAAGCACATATTTAAATAACCCATAGCTCTTAATAAAAACTCAGCTGTTTTCAAACAATTAGAATTTAACAGGCATTAAGACAACATAATATATTACTTTAACTCATTGCTTTAACAGAGAATCAAATTTTAATTCTATGTCAAAGAGGAATGGAGAGAACATAATAGATTAACATTACTTTAACAGAGGATCAGATTTTAAGTTTATGTCAAAGAGAAATAGATTAGTATACTTGTGATGTTTTCCATCTGCCAATATCCTTGATTTACATTTTGAAATAACTTGCTAAGAATCTCCAAATTAACATAACATTTTTAAATAAGGTAACACAAATTTTGACCTGAGTTATTTTAAAGAGTGTTGAACTATTTTCATAACATGCTGAGTATATAAAAGTTTACATTTGGATGCATTTATCTCATCTGCCTTTATGCAATTTAAATTAGCAGTTACACCTAAATGACTTAGCGTGCTGATATAATATCATCTGTCAAAATTAAAATTGCATTTATCTAACACAAGTACTAATTACCCATTGTTGTTTCATTGAGCATTGATTACCCAGAAACCTGTTAAAATAAATTGCAAAATAAGTTCAGCAAGTCACAAAGCAATATTTTTAAGGCTAGTGAACATCCTAGATTCAAAGAAAAATTAGTTGCCCTCCCTCTTTTTTTTTTTTAAAGAATATCTCAGGCCCCATGACATCATAGTCTATCAGCCATGTGGGGCTGCTTTTGAAACAAAGGTTTAGGCAGCTGTCACAGTTCCCACTCTTGATTTTCCTGTCTGCCTTGCTCAAGATAAAACAAAAGAGCCATCAGAAGGGTGGGATACCTAATTTGTTTCTCAATAAGCAGGGAGCCCAAGGATGGGATTACCACACCCTTGCTATTCTTATGGTAAAACTGAACAAGAGAGGGACAAAAGACCAATTGGAAATCATGGAGACAGCCAGTAAGACAAGGAGAGTAGACTTTGGACCAGGCCTGGTTCTAAGATAAAGTCTGAATTCCTAGGCAGGAGGGGGATGTATAGTGAGCTGAGATAGTGAAGTTGGGGCCACACATGTGGAAGGCAGAGGTTTAGGTAAGGCCAGTAGTAGCCAGAGGCACTTTCCCTCCCAGTGAGGAGAGATTAGGGTTGTCAATGGAGAGAAAAAAAACAGCCCTAGGGAGTACTCTCCCTAGAGATATCTGGCCATGCCTGCATGGGTGCGTCAGGCCATGTTGACTGGAAGAGAGTGCAGAGAAAGGCCATGGTCACCCATTTACAGGGAAGACTGTGCACACCAGGGCCTAGCAGGACTGGCCACGGGGTTGGGTAAGCACACTGTTTACAAGATGGTGACAGGGAATCTAAGAGAGGGGAATAACCATAAAGGGGTGGCCACTTGGGCAGAATTGGAGGCTCGGTGGGTTGAGGCAGTGCTAGGCCTTTAGGGGTTGCCTCCACACCTGAAGACTCAACCTTCATTTTAACTGCCTCTGGGGATTTATGAGCCTCCCTCAGGCCAGCACAGGCTGTCTTATGATCAACATTCATTTCTTCCCAAACAAGCATCTTAACAAACTGATCCAGAAGGTGCCCAGCTGGGAACTTTTTTTTTAACTTTTATTTAATGAATATAAATTTCCAAAGTACAGCTTATGGAGTACAATGGCTTCCCTCCCCCTTAACTTCCCTCCCACCCACAACCCTCCCCTTTCCCGCTCCCTCTCCACAAGATTCATTTTCAATTCTCTTTATATACAGATCAGTTTACCATATATTAAGATTTCAACAGTTTGCACCCACATAGCAACACAAAGTGAAAAATACTGTTTGAGTACTAGTTATAGCATTAATTCACAATGTACAGCACATTAAGGACAGAGATCCTACATGAGGAGTAAGTGCACAGTGTCTCCTGTTGTTGACTTAACAAGTTGACACTCTTGTGTATGGCACCAGTAATCTCCCTAGGCTCTTGTCATGAGTTGCCAAGGCTATGGAAGCCTTTTGAGTTCACCGACTCTGATCAGATTTCAACAAGGTCGTAGTCAGAGTGGAAGTTTTCTCCTCCCTTCAGAGAAAGGTACCTCCTTCTTTGATGACCTGTTCTTTCCACTGGGATCTCACTCACGGAGATCTTTCATTTAGGTCATTTTTTTTTTTTTTTGACAGAGTGTCTTGGCTTTTCATGCCTGAAATACTCTTATCGTCTTTTCAGTCAGATCCACATGCCTTAATGGCTGATTCTGAGGCCAGAGTGCTGTTTAGGACATCTGCCATTCTATGAGTCGGCTGTGTATCTCACTTCCCATGTTGAAGATTCCTCCATCTTGTTGCAAATGACCGGGTTTCATTGTTTTTGACTGCTATAGTATTCCATAGAGTACATGTCCCATAATTTCTTTATCCAGTCTACTGTTGAGGGGCATTTGGGTTGGTTCCAGGTCTTAGCTATTGTGAATTGAGCAGCAATAAACATTGAGGTGCAGACAGCTTTTTTGTTTGCCAATTTAATTTCCTTTGGGTAAATTCCAAGGAGTGGGATGGCTGGGTTGAATGGTAGGGTTATATTCAGGTTTCTGAGGAATATCCTGATTTACTTCCATAGTGGCTTAACAAGTTTGCATTCTCACCAACAGTGGGTTAGTGTCCCTTTTTCCCCACATCCTCGCCAGCATCTATTGTTGGTAGATTTCTGAATGTGAGCCATTCTGACTGGGGTGAGGTGAAACCTCATTGTGGTTTTGATTTGCATTTCCCTGATGGCTAGTGATCTTAATAAAAGCTAAAATATATACAGTATATAGTCACATATTACATACAATGAGTATTTCAAAATATTTGAGGAGGATGAAATTCAAAGACAAGTGTACTTTTGTGCAAGAAAATTTGTAATCCATTCATATAAAGGATCTTAAAAAACACATTGAAAATTTGCATTATACCTATCTATAAATCTATTTTATTTTTCTTAATATAAATCATTTAATTCCACTTTATGTGAAATTTTACAGTATCATTATACATATTGTTTTGAAATATGTATGTATTGTGTAATGGCTTAATAAAGAGAATTATCATACATATAAACTTGCACATTTTTCAGAGGTAGAACATTTTCAATCTATTTTCTCAGTAATTTTGAAGATTAAATTACTTTGCATTGACTATAATCACAGGAATTCACTTTTGTCTTTAGCTTCCAGGTCAATACTTCCATATTTTTCTTTCCCTCATAAAGATCATTAAATATGTTTTTGCTTCAACTTAAAGGCAATCTTTCTACCTTTCGTACTGAAAGTTACTCTCTGTCATTATTTTTTATAAAATATTTATTTATTTGTTTGAAAGTCAGGGTTACACAAAGAGAGAAGGAGAGGCAGAAATAGAGAAAGAGGTCTTCCATCTGCTGCCTCACTCCCCAGATAGCCACAATGGCCATTGCTGCACAGATCAAAGCCAGGTCCAGGAGCTTCTTCCAGGTCTCCCATGTAGGTGCAGGGGCCCCAAGACTTGGGCCATCTTCCACAGATTTTTCAGGCCATAGAAGAGAGCTGGATCAGAAGTGGAACAGCTGGGACTCGAACTGATGCCCTTATGAGATGCCAGCACAGCAGGAAGTGGCTGTACCTGTTATGTCATAGTGCCAGCCCCTGTCATTATGTGTTAAACTCAAATAATTGCCCATAGTTGAGTTTTTCAAAGTGTTAGAGCTGAAGTAATCTTTGTCCTCTACAGTAGGACCTATCAATTATTTTTTTTTCTCCAGAGCACTTTAAAAACTTAACTATTTTTACATATATAATTTGTAAAACAATCTTCATATATGCTCTGTGAGGGTGGAGTTTTGCCATTCAGGACACTCCAGTAAATAGAAAAATCAGTTATATGAATCTCATTAGCATCAATAAAATTTGGCAATTAAATAACATCCCCATAAAGAAAAAAATAAAAACTGATGATGAGTACAGATCAGATGATTCAGATGTTGTCAGTAGTAAATAAGGGAATGTCTACCTTAGATGTCTGGGAAATTTTAGTTGTTTCTCTAAAAGAAATCAGGAGAGACATGGCTCTATGAGGATGTGATAGGTTTTGAGGGCTCATAGTTCTTTTCCAGACATGGAAATGGTAGTTGATGTGCTGAGATTACTAGGCATACAACAGTAAAGAAAAGGAGTGCAATGAATCTGTTACCAATCAGAACATATGGGTTGCAGACATTGAGACACATTTAGCCTGTGATGGCTGCAGGCCCATGGGGGTCGAAACACTGATAGACAGACAGGGCCTGCATATACTGGGTTTGGAAACACAAGAGAGAATAAAGAGAATGCAGATAAATCAGTGCCTGGAGATAATGTACAGCTTTAAATTATGATGTTAAAATAAAACACTGAAAATCAAAGATTACATCTTCTTTGTCAAGAATCAAAAATATTGAGAGAATATTTAATAAAAGCAAGAGAAAAAGATAATGACAGATATCTATGAAATACCATATAAAGTAGCACAAAAAACAAGGATATAATTTTTTTAATAAAAATGTTAACAATGTTAACAAACCATTAAAAAAGCATTTAAGGAAACAAATGGAACAGTAACACAAACAACTGTCTCCATAAGTTAAACAAGATCATTATTTTCTAGAGATTATAAGCCTTTTCCAAGATATAAGGAGAAAGCAGTTAAAGCTTTAGGGGTAAAAATATGACTACAGAGTTCAAAATTCATTGTATTTTGAAAATCAGTTTCCAAAACAAAAATACAAATTAGAAAAAACTCATATAAACCAAGTAAATTGAATCACATTTTAAAAATTCCAACAAATCAATAATGAAAAAAGTCTCACAAATCTAGATTTAAGATACAGATTTAAAGAATACCTCAGAGTTTGAAAGAGGAAAATGCAAATCTACATTTCCCATACATACTCAAAGTGGAAATAAGAAGAGAAAAATTTTTTAAATTTCTTTTGGAAAACCAACATTACATTAAAGATGATGCAAATGGACCAGAACTTACTTTTTTTAAAGTACCCCTTCAATAAACACAGCTACAAGTATCTTAAACAACATATCAATATAATAAATGAACTCACTTCATAAAAACATAACATATCCATAGCAAACAAGTAGTAATGAAAAATGCAATAGTGGTTACGATTTTCAGACCAGGCATCCAGGAAGTAAACAGTAAAGGGAAATCACACGATCATGTAGATTATGTGTTGAAAAGCATTGGATAAAGTTCAGCATCTAGTACAAAATAAAACTGCTAGGAGAACAAGAGAAAAGTCAGTGATCTCCTTATATGATCAAGAGCACAAGGAACCTATAAAAAACTACACAGCTAATACAGGATCATTGAAAGTATTTTCCCTGGAAGTAAACTTAGACAATGCCTGCACTTTCTCTCTCCAACTTTCTACTGCAAGAGTGGTCAGGGAAATAAGCAGCAAAAAACAAACAAGTTGTAAAGCTCAATTCCTATGTAATACAATGTGAATGCGTCGGATTATGCTTATATACAGATAATTGATGAAAATCTTTAAAAAAAACTGATAAATGAGATTACTAGAAAGATCATAAAATCCAGTCATTACTAAGAATCAGTATGAAACAAATAAAAATAATACTAAAGGACAATAGGCAGACTAGAAAAAATCTGCAAGAGAAATGGAAATAAAAGGATTAAATTACCTGTCTCTAAACGTTCTTTAAAGCAATATAAAAACAACTGTAAAGTGCGTCACACATACGAAGAAAAATGCTCAGGAGCTAATAAACAGCCTTTAAATTGTTTTTTTTTTTTTCTTCTTCTTCTTCTTCTTTCTTTTTGACAGGCAGAGTGGACAGTGAGAGAGACAGAGAGAAAGGTCTTCCTTTGCCGTTGGTTCACTCCGCAATGGTCGCTGTGGCCCGCGCGCTGCGCTGATCCGAAGCCAGGAGCCAGGTGCTTCTCCTGGTCTCCCATGTGGGTGCAGGGCCCAAGCACTTGGGCCACCCTCCACTGCACTCCCGGGCCTCAGCAGAGAGCAGGCCTGGAAGAGGGGCCACCGGGACAGAACCCGGTGTGCCAGCGCCGCAAGGTGGAGGATTAGCCTAGTGAGCCAAGGCGCTGGCCTAACAGCCTTTAAATTGTTACTAATCTGAAGCAGGTTGCTGTGAGCCCAGGTAGGATCCTCGCAGGAAAGACCCTGGAGGCAGGAGTGGGCCAGCAGGTGGTGGACCAGGGAGGTGAAAACCCCCCTGGCGGCAGGACACAATTTCAGAATGGAACACAGGGCTCACCTCTTATTATTCCTTCCTGCAACATCTGAAGTTGTTTGTCAGCACTGTGGAGGATGCTGATTGATGCGACTTTGGTAACGTTGTGCACGCTCACGGATATCCACGCTGTCCAATCAGGCGTGGGGCGTGAATGCTACGTAATCACGTGAGATCTTGACTCCATAATAGTCTTCCAGCGTCACAGCAGAGAGAGGTCCAGGGCGGGGCCTCTGGTGTTTACTGAATTCCGGTGTAACTCAGCGTCAGGACAGCGCTCCCCTCGGAAGCTGTCATGGTGAGTGTGAGAGTCCTGGCATGCAGATGTGGGGAAGGAGGAGTTGGGGAAAGTTGTGGAGAAGGCTGGTCTGAGGTGGGCCTCCCCAGGGTCCTCTCTGGGAATCTGTGGGCCGCATCTCCCTGCTGGCACGGCCCTTCCCTCGGCCCACTCTGGTCTGCGGTGTCGGGGCTGGGCTGGCAGCTGGGACTCCTGGAGTCCTGTCTCCTCACAGCCAGTTGTCGGCTGGACCAGTTTCTGAGAACCAGTGTTGGTGGCGTCCCCCGGCCTCCCAGATTGTGTGGTGAGCACGCGATGGACACCAGGGAGAACCCAGACCCTGTGTGTGGGGTTCATGCAGGGGAGGTGTTGTTCTTCATGGAGTCCTCGCTTACTTTTTTCAGGGCTGACCTCGTTCCCCTTGTTTTCTGATTATGTCAGAAGCAGGGTCTCAGCACAGCTCTTTCGGAATCTTGCCCCTGCTTTCTGTTGACAATAACAGTGTCCTAGACTAGGTAAATTAAAAACAAAGTTTTATTTGACTCAGGTTTTTGTACAGGTTATAGGAGGGCAGGAGGACACTGTATATTGATATATGGATGTTATCTGAGCCATCTTATATTGGCAGGCTGTCATCTGTCTCTGAACTTTCAAAATACAAATTTTAGCTGGTCATGTTTCTGACTGTTTTAAAAACTGTTTATGTTCCTTGATTATCTTTCCACCTCGAAGATATAAACCCGGATTCCTAAGTTAATTTTTTTTAATTTTTAGTTTGATAGCGTAATTTTTTAAAGATTATTTAAGTATAATTGACAGACAAAATTAGTATACATTCAAGGCCTGCAACATGTTTTGCAATGTGGGGGACTTTTACAAACTTATGGAATAATCACATTATATTTTAAGCCCTTTATCAGAAACCTTTTAGTGTCCCCTTATACATATATATTGTGAAGTGATTAGGATAATTAACTAGCATATCTATCACCTTACATAGTTTTTAAAAGATATTTCAGATGTTAACCTGTTGTATCTAATACTGTATTCATATCATTACTGTGCTCTATTATACAACTCAATGTTAATTTATCTCCTAACTGCAAATGTGTCATTCAACTAGCATCTTCCAGTTTCTTTCACCCTTAGCCCTTCGCAACCCTCGTTATATTCTGTGCTTATGATTGACTCTCTTAGATTCCACAAATGAGTAGCATTTATTTTTTTTGTGAGTATCATGCTCTATCTTTTGATCTGCTGACAATGTGGTTATTTCAATATTTTATTCTTGTAAATAATGCTTCCATGAACATGGATGTGCAGGTGTACCTTTGAGATAGTGATTTTATTTCTTATGGATGCACATAAATTAATGAGATTGTTTTGTCATTTGTTCCATTTTTTAGAGGCATCTCCATAGTGTTTTTCATGGTGGATGTACCAATTTACATTCCTACAACCAATTTATATGTTCCCATTTCTCCACACCTGGTTCAATACTTGTTACCTTTTTTTGTACTTTTTGATAATATCCATTTTTACGTATATGAGATGATAACCATTTTAGTCTTGATGATCCATACTGAGCCCTATTAGCTGTTTGTGTGTCTTCACTGGAAAAACAGATCAGATCATTTGTGCAAACTGATTAGGTCATTTATCAGTTTTTATTATATTTTCTATTGATTTCTGTATGTCTTATGTATTCTTTCTTTAATCATACTGTTTGCTAATATTTTCTCCCCTTCTTTGCTTTCTGTTTTTATCTTTTCCTTTAGCATATAGTTTTTTGTTGTTGTTCTTTACAGTCCTATTTCCTTATTTTCATTTTTGTCACCTGTGTTTGGTGTTATATCTAAATCATTGTTGAATTTTTAAGCATTTGTGAAGTGACAAGTTGAAGAGAGTATTTTTTCTGTCTTTGTTTTTGAGTGTCTCTTTTTTAAGACTAATTAATTTCACCCCCCTCAATGAAACCTTTTATTTGAGGAATGCAAACTTTATGCATTTCATAAGTACAAGTTAAGTAACATAGCTATTCTTCCACCATACCTGCCCTAACACCCACTCTCTCACTCCTCCTCCTCCCTTTCCCATCCCCAGTTCCATTCACCATGAAGACCTATTATTGACTAACGTTATACACAGAAAACCAACTCTATAGTAATCAAAGAGTTCAACAATTTGGACATCAATAAAAAAACTGTTCCTCAACAGTCAAGACAAAGGCTGTTCAAAATCATTGCATCTACAAGTTAATTTCACTTTTTTGTTAGAACCTTAATTTTTAAGAAGCACCCAAGAATGATACGCCTTTTGGGAGCACTTTGACATGTTTATAATAGAACTCTTTTCCTCTACAGCCTAGTCAGCTTTTACTATTCATTTAAAATTTTTTTTTCTTTTCTTTTTTTTTCTTTTTTTTTAACTTTTATTTAATGAATATAAATTTCCAAAGTACGATTTATGGATTACAATGGCTTCCCCCCGATACCGTCCCTCCCACCCACAACCCTCCCCTTTCCCACTCCCTCTCCCCTTCCATTCACATCAAGATTCATTTTCGATTATCTTAATATACAGAAGATCAGCTTAGTATACATTAAGTAAGGATTTCAACAGTTTGCTCCCACACAGATACATAAAGTGAAAAATAATAGATGATTTTTTTTAAATGATGATGAAATCAGATCAGACCTATTGTCATGTTTAATCCCAGTGAGAGTCAAGTTGGGAGTTGATAATTTCTTCTTTTTTTTTTTTTTTACAGAGGATCAGTTTAGTATGCATTAAGTAAAGATTTTAACAGTTTGCACCCACATAGCAACACAAAGTGAAATATATTGTTTGAGTACTCATTATAGCATTAAATCTCAATGCACAGCACATTAAGGACAGAGATCCTACATGAGGAGTAAGTGCACAGTGACTCCTGTTGTTGACTTTACCAATTGACACTCCTGCCTATGGCATCAGTAATCTCCCTAGGCTCCAGTCATGAGTTTCCAAGGCTATGGAAGCCCTCTGAGTTCTCCAACTCTTATCTTGTTTAGACAAGGTCATAGTCAAAGTGGAGGTTCTCTCCTCCCTTCAGAGAAAGGTCTGGAGATTCTTCAGAAATCTGCAAATAGACCTACCATATGAAACAGCTATTCTACTCCTGGTAATTTACCCAATGGAAATGAAATTATCATATGAAATAGTAATCTTTCCTATGTTATAGTAGTTTAATTCAGAATAGCAAACCTATGAAAACACCCCAGATGTCCATCAATTGATGAAGAAAATGTGCTCAGCCATAAAAAAGAAAGAAATCCTGCCTTTCTCAACAAAATAGATGCAACTGGAGACCAATATGCTTAGTGAAATAAACCAGTTCCAAAAACACAAGTATCACGTTTTTTCTGATATTTGATAGTTAATATAAAATACAAAAATGTATAAGAATGAAACCGATATCTAATGATTTGATTATTGCTTATAGTCTTTGTATTCCTGTGGAACAGTGGTCTTTCTACTTTTTAACTGTTGAACATTATGGTTAGTGATACTTCAAGTTTGTGATTATGAAGAAAATTATGTTATTGCAAAAAGTAAAGGGAAAAAATAAGCAAAGGAAGGAAGGGGATTGAGGAAGGGAGAGAGGAAAAGTGTTCTTAGAATTGTATCTTGAAATACATGAAATCTGTTCTCATTATAATTATACAAAATTATATATTTTATATATAATACATATTTAACATATATTGACATTATATAAAAATGAGAAAGAAGAAATGTGAAAAGTTAACACAACAAAGAAAAAAGAATTATATTTTTATTATTAAAAAAAGGATTCTGTGAATAACCAAAAGATAAAAATATGTTTTCTAATATATTCTTTGAAGTTCTAGAATTTCATGTTTCATTTCTAGTATTATGAATAATCAATTATTTTATGTATGTACAGGCATAGATTCCATGTTTCTTTTTGTTTAACATGGACAATGACTTTTTCCAACAGAAAATTGTTGAAAATTCTTCAGTACATTATCTATGATTATAAAACAATCAACTTAGTGCATGTGCATTGCATCCATTGATCAATGTGCTGATATTTATATATATTTTATAAGTCATCCTGTCTTGAATATTGAAACTTTATTTCCAGGCATAAAGATATAAGTGAAGAGGTATAAATATGCCATCTTTTCCCCCTGAAGTTTCTTTGTCTGTACCTGGTTCTTAGAACCAACTAAAACATTTCTACAAAAGAAAGTGGATTGTGGTTTTGATTGGACTTAAACCAACAGAGCAATTTTGAAAAATAAATGATCTTGAGAATACTAAAAAAAAAAAAAATAGAACTCTTTGAGGACAGAGTTCCTGCATGGTAAGTTAATGCACAATGAATCTTTTGGTTAATTTAACAATTAACACTCTTATGTATGACATCAGTGATCACCCAAAGTTCTTGGCGTGAGCTGCCTAGGCTATGGAAGCATTTTGAACCCACAAACTCCATCAGTATTTAGACAAAGCCATAAACAAAGTGGAAGTTCTCTCCTCCCTCATTCTTTGATGACCACTTCTTTCCTCTGAGGTTTCACCCACCGAGTTCCTTCATGTAAGACATTTATTGCCACAATATCTTGGCTGTCCATTCCTGAAATGCTCTCATGAGTATTTCAGCCAGACTAGAATACCTTAAGGGCTGATTCTGAGGTCATAGTGCTATTTAAAGTGATTGTTATTTTGTGAGTCTGCTGTGTGGAATGCTTCCCATGTTGGAGCATTCACTTCTTTTAATTTCTATTATTATTACCAGAACCTCAATCCTATTCATATGATAACTTTAGCACTTAAGATGGTATTTTTACCCCCAGCTTAAGGGATATGGGACCTCATGGAAAGTTTTTAACCTGTACCCTTAGAAGTAAGACTGTAGGAATGTATGCGGAGCTATAAAGCTTTACAGCCAGAAACTTCATACACTTCATAATTACAACTTTAAGTATATGGTGATCCTTCCCATCATACCCATCCTCTCACCCATACTTCCAAACTACTCTTCCTTCTCCCTCTCTTATTTCCACTCTTTTTACTGAGATCTATTTTCAATTGACTTTATATACAAGAGTTCAAAAAATAGTATAAAAAATGCTCTTCCACTATCAAGACAAGAGCTGTTCAAGTCACTGCTTCTCGAAGTGTCAATTTCACTTCTACAGATCAGCTTTTAGGTGCTCTACTAGTTATCACAGGTTGGGGAGAATATGTGATATTTGTCTTTTGGGGACTGGCTCATTACACTAAGTATAATGTTTTCCAGATTCTTCAATTTTGTTGGAAATGACTAGGTTTCATTTTTAGCACTATGTAGTATTCCATAGTGTACATATCCCATAATTTATTTTCCCAGTCTTCAGTTGATGGGCATTTGGGATGATTCAATGTATCAGTTATTGTGAATTGAGCTGCAATGAACATGGGTGTGCAGATAATTCTTTCATATGATGGTTTCATTTTCCTTGGGTACCTTCCAAGAAGTAGAATAACTGGGTCATGTGGTAGACCTATATTTAGATTTCTGAGGTATCTTCATTCTGTTTTTCATAGTGGCTGTGCCAGTTTACATTCCCAGCAACAGCAGATTAGGGTACCTTTTTTCCCACATCCTTGCCAGCATTTGTTGTTTGTTGATTTCTGTATGAAAGGCGTTCTAACAGGGGTGAGGTGAAACCTCCTGGTGGTTTTGATTTGCATTTCTCTAATGATTAGTGATTGAGCATTTTTTTTTCCTGCGTCTGTTGGCCATTTGCATTTCCTCTTTAGAAAATGTCTGGGTAAGTCTTTTGCTCATTTCTTCACTGGATTGTTTGTTTTGTTGTTGTTAAGTTTCTTGATCTCTTTATATAGTCTAGTTATTAATCCTTTTTCCATTGCATAGCTTGCAAATAATCTCTCCCATTCTGTTAGTTGTCTCATCAGTTTCCTGATGTTTCTTTTGCAGTACAGGAACTTTTCAACTTGATGAAATCCCACTTATGAATTTTTGCTTTGATTGCTTGTGCCTCTGTTTTTTTTTTTTTTCAAGAAGTCTTTGTTTATGCCAATGTCTTGCAGAGTTTCCCCAATATTCTCTAATAAGTTGATGTTATCAGGTCATAGATTTAGGTTTTAATCCATTTTAAGTGGATTTTTGTATAAGGTGCAAGATGAGGGTCCTGCTTCATACTTTTGCATGTGGAAATCCAGTTTTCTAAGCAGCATTTGTTGAAGAGACTGTATTTGATCCAGGGATTGATTTTAGTTCCTTTGTCAAATTTAAGTTGGTTATAGATGTTTGGATTGACTTCTGGCATGCCTATTGTGTTCCCTTAGTCTATACATCTGTTTTTGTATAAGTACCAGAATATTTTGATTATAACCACCGTGTAGTGTGTCTTGAAATGTGGTATGTAAAAGCTATTTAGATAATTGACACCAAATCTGAGTTAGATTATGGCTGTTAATTTCTAGTCTTACATAGAATGCTGGGGTGACTGTAGTACACTGTAAAGTATTCTATACTTTATAAGCAAACAGAACAACAGTGTTCCAAGGCTTGATCATGAAGTGCGATTCCAGAGAAGGGAGAATGTTGCTTACTCTGATTTGATCAGTAGCCACTGTTTTCAGTGATTAAAATTTCACATTGTAGCCTATATATATGTATAACTATAGACAAAAAAAAATCAAAAAGCATCTCACTCAGTGTTTAAAATTAAGGAGTGTTAAAATATTTAAATTAGTATCACAGCTAAAATTATGATGTTTGCAAGCAGTTTATTAAGAGAGACAATCTGGAAATAACTGAATTGATATTTTGTCATGGTACATGGTTTGGTTAGGAATCAAAAATTTCCTTAAATTGGTGATTAATGCATCTTTTACATTGTTTCACATAAGAAAAATGAGATATTTCTCAAGCATAAGTGGAATTAATTTCAAGTAGAGCAATTGAACAATCTCAAGCAATAAATGAGGAATTAAAAGGTGTAAGAATTTCTAGAATCATATGCGTAGTTCTTTCACACAAAAACATTGTCCATGAATTGTAAGTTCCCTCATATTATAGTTTTATATATTTTTAACCAAATTGAGGGTGTTTTAATTTCACGTTCTACAGAGCATGTGAAACTCTTTCATATTTGTTTTTTTTAAGATTTATTTTATTTATTTGAAAGAGAGCTACATAGAGAGGCAGAGAGAGAGAGAGAGAGAGAGAGAGAGAGAGAGAGAGAGAGAGAGGTCTTCCATCTGCTGGTTCATTCCCCAGATGGCTGCAACAGCTGGGGCTGTGCCAATTCAAACCAGGAGCAAGGAGCTTCTTCCAGGTCTCCCACTCAGGTGCAGAGGCACAGGATTTGAGCCATCTTCTACTGCTATCCCAGGCCACAGCAGAGAGCTGGATAGGAAGTAGAGCAGCTGGGACTAGAACCAGCGCCCATAGGGGATGCTGCCACTTCAGGCCAGGGCTTTAACCTGCTGTGCCACAGTGCCAGCTCCAACTCCCTCATATTTGTTCATTTTCACTTTATTCTGTGAAGACCAAACTCAGGATGCTATCTGCCTAGACCTAACTGCCCCATGTTTTAAGTGAATATTCCATGCTTTCTAAAATTTTGGGAATTACATAATGATTACCACAGTCTAATATAAGCACATTTTGTTAATTCCAAATAATCAGTATTATTCACAATAAATCCTCATTCACCATCAGCAACAGAGAGGCACTAATTTAAAGTCTCTTTTCAGAGAATGAACTTTTTTGGATGTGTCCTAAAATTGGAATCATAGAGTCTTACAGTATTTGGGGTTTTACTTTTGATTTCTTTTTTCTTGTGCATTTCACTAGATCTGTAGTCATTTCATAATTAATTTTGATTGCCAAATAGCATACCATTATGAAAGATGTACTTCATAACATATTTTCTTATACTTCAGTATTTGTGTTGCTTTTGCATTTGGCTTTCATGAATATTGCTGCTGTGAGCCATTGTGTTCATGTGGATTTTGAATATTTTAGTGGCATAGCTGGGAGAGAAACTGCTGAGACAATAAATTGTCCCTTGTAGTTTTTCTTTTTTCTTTATGTGATTTCTTTGGCAGAATCCTCTACTCAACTGATGAATAGAAGTGTTAACAGTATCTGTGCCTTATTCCCATTTATTGAAGTCTGCTATAGATTTCCTATATGTGCCTTTCTTGTGGAAATGCTCTTCAATTCATAGTTTGTTTATGGTTTTAATGATAAGGTGAATTCAGTCAATTTTTTCTTGATTAATGAGATTAATTAACCTTTACTTTCATTTATTAACATAGCTTATTACATATTAATGCTTATCATTATTAGTAGTAGTATGTTAATTTGAGTGGCAGAGATGGACACAGCTCCTAACTGCTGGTTCACTTGCCAGATGTCTGTAATGTCCAGATCTGCACACTGTAACTGGAACCAGAACCAGAAGCCATACTTATAATCCTAGCCTCCTAGGTAAGTAGCAGAGACCCAATTATTTGTCACATCATGACTTGTCATATTTAACATTGACAGGAAACTTGAGTCAGGAGCCAGAATTGAATCCAAATACTGTAGTATGAGATGTGGACATCTTTTTTTTATTTTTTTTTAAAAGTTTTTTGACAGGCAGAGTGGACAGTGAAAGAGAGACAGAGAGAAAGGTCTTCCTTTTTCCGTTGGTTCACCCCGCAATGGCTGCTGTGACTGGCACGCTGCTGCAGCCAGCGCACCACACTGATCCAAAGCCAGGAGCCAGGTGCTTCCTCCTGGTCTCCCATGAGGGTGCAGGGCCCAAGGACTTGGGCCATCCTCCACTGCATTCTCGGGTCATAGCAGAGAGCTGGACTGGAAGAGGAGCAATCAGGACAGAATCTGGCGATCTAACTGGGACTAGAACCCTGTATGCTGGCGTCGCAGGCAGAGGATTAGCCTATTGAGCCACAGCACTGGCAGGGATGCAGGCATCTTAAACAGCATTTTTACTGAGAGACCAAATGCCCACCCTTAGCTTCTCTATTCCATTACTTTGATCTTTTCATCTGTGTTCATGCTACTTCCACAATTTTTGATTACTTTTCCTTTTGAATTAAGGGATTGTGAGACTTCCATCATTAATATTATTTTTGAGAATATGTTGGGCATTTGGATCCTTTGTCATTCCATATGGATTTTCTGGTTTTTTTTTTAATTTTATTTTTAAATATAACTATTAGAGTATTATAAGGAATCATTTGAATCTATAAATCAATGAGATCATTTTTATTATTT
This sequence comes from Oryctolagus cuniculus, assembly GCF_051225735.1. Taxonomy (NCBI): domain Eukaryota; kingdom Metazoa; phylum Chordata; class Mammalia; order Lagomorpha; family Leporidae; genus Oryctolagus; species Oryctolagus cuniculus. Next base: position 262,337 of record NW_028301710.1, on the reverse strand, counting down.
TTATTTTCAATTATTTACATAAGGTGAACAAATTTGATGTTTCTTATATACAGATTTAGGAGAATTGTGATACATCCTGCCCTAGCCTCTCTCCTACCCATGCTACCAACCTCTCTACAGCCTTCTTTTCTTATTTTTTCTTTTCATAGTTACATTGACATACTTTCAGTTTATGTTACTTAGCCTTCCACTGAGCAAACAATTCAACAAGTAGTAAGTACAAAAAAAAAAAAACACACTATTCCTCAATAGTATAGACAAGGGTTATAAACAATAGTTAAATCTCAAAATGTCAATTTCATTCATATAATGTACAGTTTTGTACTCTGTATCATAGTTACTACAAATCAGGGAAATATAGGATATTTGTCATTTTGGGGGACTGACTTATTTTATTAATCATAATGGCTTCCAGGTCCGTTTGTTTTATTACAAAAGGCAGGAATTCATTATTTTCAGGCTGAGTACTATTCCATAGTGTGTGTGTGTATCACATTTTCTTTATCAAGTCATCAGTTGATTGCCATCTGGGATGATTTCACATCTTAGCTATTGTGAATTGTGTTGCAATAAACATGGGGGTACAGATCACTCTTTCATATGCCAATTTTATATCTTGTGGGTACATCCCAGGGGTGGGTTGTCTGGGTCATATGGTGAATATATTGTCAGATTACAGAGAAATTATGGTACTGTCACCAAAAATGGTTGTACTACTTTATGTCATAGCAAAAGTGTACTAGGGTGCCTTTTATCCCTCATCCTCACCAATATCTATTTATTTATTTATCTATCTATTTACTTATTTATTTTTGGATGATAGGTATTCTAACTGGAATGTGGTGAAACCTCACTGTAATTTTTTAAGCTTTATTTATTTATTTGAAAGAATTACAGAGAAAGAGAGGCACAGGCAGAGAGAGAATGTTCCATCTACTAGTTCACTTCCCAAGCAGCTGTAATGATCAGTTCTGGGCCAGATCAAAAGCATGAGCTAGGGGCTTCATTTGGATCTCCCACATGGTATAGGGGCCCAAGGACATGGGCCATCTTCCACAACTTTCTAAGGTGAATTAGCAAGAAGCTGGATCAGAAGTGGAACAACTGGGACTCAAATTGCTGCTCACAACGATGCTGCAGGAGATATGTTCACATGGTACAAGGACAGTCTGGCCTCTCATTGTGTTATATATTTGCATTTCCCTGGTGGCTAGTGATTCTGAGAACTTTTTTATTGTTGTCCATTTGAATTTCATCCTTTGAAAAATGTTTGTTCATGTCCTTTGCCTATTTATTAACTGGATTGTTTGTTTTGTTTATGTTCAGCTTCTTGAACTCTTAATACATTCTGGATATTAATCCTTTATTTCATAATTTGGAAATAATTTAACCAATTCCATTAATTACCTTTTCACTTTGCTGAGTGTTTCCTATGCAGTCTAGCGTCCTTTTAGCTTAATTCCATTTGTGTATTTGCTTCTATTACCTGTAAATCTGTGGTCTTTTCCAAAAACACATTTCCAATGCCAATGCCTTGCAATTTCCTTAATGTCTTCTTCTAGTAATTTGATTGTATCAGGACATAGATTTAGATAGACATAGATTTAGATTAGGACATAGATTTTTAGTTGATTGTTGTATGAGATGTAATGTAGGGGTCTTTCTTCTGTATGCGTAGATATAATTTTCATGCTTCTGTATGCGTAGATATAATTTTCTGACATAATTTGTTCAAAAGACTCTTTTTTTACAAGAGATTAATTTTAGCTCATTTTTGAAAGATTAGTTGTAGATGGGTATTTCAATATATTAATTCTTCCAATCCAATCCACAGACATGCAAGAGTCTTCCATTTTTTTGTGTGTTGTCTTCTATTTCTTTTTTTAATGTTTTTAATTTTTATTATAGAGATTTTTCACATCCTGGGTTAAATTTATTCAAGGTATTAAAATTTTTAGTAAATATTGGGAATGATACTGATCTTACAAGTTCATTTTCAGCCATGGAATTTTCTTTGTATAAAAATGTTATTAATTTTTGTGTGTTGATTTTATTTTCTGCAACTTTACCAAACACTGTTATGAGTTCCAATAGTCTCTTGGTGGAGTCTTTTGGTTTCACTATATATAGGGACATGCCATCTGCAAATAAGGATAATTATTCTACTTTCTCCTTTCCTTTAATTTCTTTTTCTTACCTAATGGATCTGAATAAATCTTTGAAAACTATATTGAATACTAATGATGAGAGTGGACATCCATGGCTGGTTCTGGATCTTAGTGGAAAAGCTGCAAACTTCTCCACATTCAGTATAAGGCTTGCTATGAGTTTGTAATATATTGTCTTGATGGTGTTGAAGAATAAAGACTTTTATCATTAGATGATATATTTTATCAAATGATTTCTCAGCATCTATTAAGATAATCTTATGAATTTTATTGTTCCATTTGTTAATGTTATGTGTAATATTTATTTATTTCCGTATGTTGAACCATTCTTGCATACCAGAGATAAATTCAACTTGTCCAGTGAAGGATCTTTCTGGAGTGTCATTGGATTCAGTTAACTGTTATTTTGTTGGGGTCTTTATATCTGTTCATCAGGAATATTCATCTATGAGTATCTTTCTTATATCTTTTTCTGCTTTAGGAATTTAGGTGATGCTGGCCTCATAGATGTAGTTAGGGAGGATTACTTCCTTTTCAAATATTTTGAATAGTTTGAGAATTGGAATTAGTTCCTCTTTACAAATTTGCTAGAATTCAGCAGTGAAGCCACCTGGTGCTGGGCTTTCCTTTATCTGGAGGTTGTTTATTTCTGAGTTAAACTCCCTGTTGGTTAGGTTATTGGTCTGTTTAAGAGTTCTATACCTTCAGGAACCAATTATGCCAATTAAAACAGAGTGACTATTCTCAGGCAATAAGTAAATGCTTGTGAGGATGCATAGAAACAGGAGCACTTACAATTTGTTAATGAGAATGAACTTCACTACAGCCACTGTGGAGACCAGTATAGATGTTCCCCACAAAATTTTAAAAAAAAGATCTGATTTATAATGCAGCTATCCCACATCTAGTCATATGTTTGAATGAAATGAAATTAACACATAAAAGAGAACCTGTGCTCTCATGCCTGGCTTTATACACAGTAATGAGGTATGGAATCAATGTAGATGTCAATTGATTCATGAATAGGAGAAGAAAATTCAATACATAGAGACAACAGAATATTTTTGAGCCATGGATAGAATGAAATTCTAACATTACCCAAATATGGATCCAACTGGAAATTATTATATTAAGTGAAATCAGCCAATATTTCCCAAAAGAAAGTTGAAAACAATGTGTTATCACACTTATATGAAAGTTTAATAAAAAAAGATCTGAAATTGTAATAATAACTACTGAAGACTAGGCATTATGGGGTCAGGGTAAAGAAAGGTTGGATAAGGAGTGTCAAAACACAGAATTAATAAATTTTAATATTCCATAGTACAGTAGGATAACTATAGCTTATAATAATAAAGTTGATGTTTACTTTTTTGAAAACAAATCCATTAATATCACAAAATGGATTTATTGCAATAATCATAGCATGGGAATAATGGTATATTCTCATATACATGGCATAATTCAATAAAGAATTATATCTATATAAAAATAATATATCCATGCAATTTTTATATTTTTCTATATTAATGTCCACAAATAACAGAAGCATAATAATCTCCAGTTGCATCTATTTTGATGTAAATGCCAGGATTTCATTGTTTTGTGGCTGTCATATTCCGTCACATATGTGTGTGTGTGTGTGTGTGTGTGTGTGTGTATATATATATATATATATATATATATATATATATATATTCTATATCCAACCTGCAGTTTATGGACAACTAATCTCATTCCATATCATTTCTATTGTGCATTTGGCTGCCATAAACAGGTTTTATACGTTGATTTTATTTCTTTGAATATATCCCACTGTGTCAAATAATTGGATCATAAAGTAAATCCACCTTGAGTTTTTATGTCCCTCTATACTGTTTTTTTTTCTTCTTTCTCTTATTTTTTAACTTTTATTTAATAAATATAAATTTCCAAAGTACAACTTTTGGATTATAGCAACGTTCCCCCCCTTAACCTCCCTCCACCCACAACCATCGCATCTCCCACTCCCTCACCCATCCCATTCTTCATCAAGATTAATTTTCACCAGCACTGTGGCTCAACAGGCTAATCCTCCACCTCTGGCACTGGCACCCTGGGTTTTAGTCCTGGTTGCCCCTCTTCCAGTCCAGCTCTCTGCTATGACCCGGGAGTGCAGTGGAGGATGGCCCAAGTGCTTTGGCCCTGCACCTGCATGGGAGACCAGGAGAAGCACCTGGCTCCTGGCTTCAGATCAGCATGGTGCACCTGCCGCAGCGGCCATTGTGGGGTGAACCAGTGTCAAAAAGGAAAATCTTTCTCTCTATCTCTCACTGTCCACTCTGCCTGTCAAAAAAAAAATGATTCATTTTGATTATCTTTATATACAGAAGATCACCTTAGCATATACTAAGTAAAGATTTCAACAGTTTGCACCCACACAGATACAAAATCTATACTGTTTTCTATAACAGTTACAGTAATTCTTTTTCCCACCAATAGTATATTAGTGCATTCTTTCCTCTACAATGTTTTCAGTATTTTTAACATTTTGATCTTGGCATTGTAGCCATTCTAACTGGGGTAGATTGATATACAACTGAGGTTTTTATTTGCATTTTCCTGAAGGTTAGTGATATTAAATATTTTTGCATGTGTCTGTTGGTCATTTGTGTTTCTTTTGAAAAATATACATTGATATCCTTTGTCCACTTTTTAACCATATTGTCTTGTTGATTTCTTGAGCTACTTTATATGTTCTGGATATTAATCATTTATCAGATACATAGTTTGCTGATTCTTTCACTCTCATTTTTCTTTTCATGTTTTTTTCTTTGCAGCGCAGAAGCATCTTAAGCTTGATATAATCCCATTTTTCTATTTTTTTCTTTATTGCCTGTGCTTCTGGAATGTTATATATAAAAAAATCTTTATTTAGACCAATGTACTGCAACATTTCCCCTATGCTTTGTTCTAATAATTTGATAGTTTTATATCCTAATATTAGATTCTTGATTCATTTAAAGGCATTTTTTGCATAGAGTATAATGTAGTGGTCACATTTCAAACTTCTGCTTGTATAAATCCAATTTTCACAATATTTGAATCTTTTTAGCACATTTATCACATATTAATTGATTGTAGATGTACAGCTATTTCTGCTTTTTATATTCTGTTCCTTTGGGTTACATGTCTATTTTTATGCAGTGCCATGCTTTTTAAATATTAATCATCCTGCAGTGTGTATTGTAATCTATTTGATGCCTATAGCATTATTTTTATTGTTTAAGACAGATTTGGTCATTTAATGACATTTACATTTCTGTATAAATTTTAAGATTTTTTTCTGTAACAAATGTCCTTGAAATTTTGATGGGGATTGTACTGAATCTGTAAATTTAGGAGATAATGACATTTGGAATAATTATTGTAATTCTTACAATATTTGAAGCATTGATTTTTTTTTCATTGTTTGTACCTTCTGTTTCTTTCATTAATGTTTTTTAATTTTCATGGTAGAAATCTTTTACATACTTTGTTAAAATATTCCATTATTTAATTTTTGGTAGCTTTTGTGAATGGAAGAGTTCTTATAAGTCCTTCTTCAGCAAGATAATTGTTGATAAGTATGAGTTATATGGATCTTTGTGTGTTCACGTTGCATCGTGAAACTGCTGAATTCTCATATAAGTCCTAATAGTCTGTTGGTGGTGTCTTTTTGTTTCCCAATATAAAGAATCATATAAACTATAGTGTTACTTTAATTTCCACCTTTCCAACTTTATCCTTTTTGTTTCTTTTTTCTTGCATTATATAGCTCTAAATAAAACTTTCAGAACCATATTGAATAAAAGTGGTGATAGTGGAGATCCTTGTCTAGTTGCAGATCTTAGTCCAAATTCTTCCAGTTTTTCCCCATTCTATATGATATTTGCTGTGGGCTTGACATATATTTCCTTTATTTTGTTGAGGTACATTCCTTCTATACCCAATTTTTATGACTTTTATCATAAAAAGGATATTGTATTTTATCAAATGCGTTTTCTGCATCTACTGAAGAACTTGTATGGATTTAATCCTTATTTTATTGATGTTATGTATCACATTTATTGATCTGGGTATGCTATAACAGCCCTGAGTCCCTGGTATAAATTAATTTGGTCAGTGTGGATGTGTCATTGAATTCAGTTTGCTTTTATTTTCTCAAATGTTTTTGCAGCTACATTCATCAAGGATAATGGTTCCTAGTTCTCTTTTGTATTGTACCCTTGTTTGGTTTTATCTTTAAGTTAATTTCAGCCTCATAGAGTAAGTTTTGAGTGGTTCCCTCCCTATCCATTGTTTTGAATATTTTAAGAAGAATTAATGTTAGTTTATCCTTGAAAGTTTGGTAGAATGCATCAACGAAGCCACCAATTTCTGAGCTTAGTTTTGTAGGAAGGCTTTACATTTCAATCTCAACCTTGCTTATTGGTCTATCCAAATTTTCTATGTCTTCATGCATAAATTTTGGTGTATGTTTCATAAGGAAATGAAGGAGAGGACTAAGTTACTAAATAAATGTGGTGGAGAGGTAGAGAGGTTGAAAGCTTTCTTCAATCAGTTCTCACTGTGTTTATGCATTGAAATATTTAATTGTGACCTATAAAAGTGTATAATTTGGCTGGTGCTGTGGCTCAACAGGCTAATCCTCCACCTGCGGTGCTGGCACACCGGGTTCTAGTCCCAGTCGGGGCTCTGGATTCTGTCCCAGTTGCCCCTCTTCCAGGGCAGCTCTCTGCTATGGCCCAGGAGTACAGTGGAGGATGGCCCAAGTGCTTGGGCCCTGCACCCGCATGGGAGACCAGGAGAAGCACCTGGCTCCTGCCTTCAGATCAGCATGATGCGCTGGCTGGGGAAGCCATTGGAGGGTGAAGCAATGGCAGAAGGAAGACCTTTCTCTCTGATTCTCTCTCCCTCACTATCAGCTCTGCCTGTCAAAAAAAAAAAGTGTACAATTCAATAAAATTTTAAAATGAATAGTTTTTATTGTGCTTTTAATGAGAATCAATGAGAATGCCCAGGTTAAATAGGGTAAAGAGGCTTGGGATTAGCTTCTTTGGAAGTCTAGAGTGTAGTAGCTGGGTATCTCTGATTTTCTGTCACTTGGCTTTGGAGTGATTTAGCAGAAGAATGCCAGATTAAAATGTGAAAACCTTATACAAAAAAAGGCAGTTGGTGCTGTGTGATGAATTGTGGAGTTTGCCTAGAAAACTGCATTCACAAGCCAGTCCTTTACCATCTCAAAGAATCAACTAACCCTGAGAACAGTTTGTCCCTGGGCAGCCTTCAGTTTATCTATCTCATGTAAATTCTCATTTTTGCAGAAATGTGTTATCATATTACTTTATATTATTCATCTAACCATTTTATGGATGCTATCTCTTTCACTTCCTATTATTGTTAAATTGTCAATTGTCTATTCTCAAGTGTGCTGTACTGTATTGATCATCTTTAAAGCATATTTTCATATCATTCATTTTTCTATGCCATGCTTCTGTTTTCTGTTTCATTGGTTTATATGAATCGTATTTTTTCCTTCTATTTACATTGTGCTTCACTTGTTTTACTCTGTATAGTTTAAGATTTAAGGACACAATTCCATTTTTAAAAACATTTATTTCTTTGAAAGGCAGAGTTACAGAAATGCAAAGGCAGAGAGAGAGTGAAGGAAGAAGAGAGAGAGAGAGAGAGAAATAGAAAGAGAGAGACAGAGAGAGGGAGAGGTGTTTTCCACTTTTAGGTTCACATTCAAAATGGCCACAGTGGTTGGAGCTGGGCCAATCTGAAACAAGAGCCTGGAGCTTCTTCCAGGTTTCCCACATGGCTGCAGTGGTCCAAATACTTGGGCTATCTGCTGCTGGTTTCCCAGGCACACCATCAGTGAGCCAGGAAGTAGCACAGCGGAGATTCAAATTGGTACCCACATGGGATGCCAGCACCACAGACCATGGCTTTAACTGCTGTGCCACAGAGCCAGCACCATATTTTCAATTTTAAAACATTCATTTTTTACAGATGATTGAATTGAAAATTTGATCTTCAATAAAAATCCTTTCACTGATAGTAAAGTATCACATGCTCAGAGATTTAATTTTACAATACGGAATTCCTCAGAATTAAGTTTAGTTTTTTTTTTTTTTGATAGCATTCTTGTTGTTAGTGGCAAAGATCCAATGATGCCAATCTGGTAATTTAATTATGGCAGTGTTTTTCTTGTTCTCTTTCAGATTTTTAAGGAATCTTTTTATCACAGCCACCAAATGGTCAAGTTTTACTTAAGGAAGTAAATACAATATTTTTGAAAACATCATTCTCTTCTTTGCATATTAAAAGTTGCATCAATTTTTTATTATGGAAATGTTCTTATGCTTTAGGAAATATAATGTGCCTTATAGTAAGGTCATTTCAATACATTTGGTTTTGGTTCTGAAGACTACATGTCATTTTAGGTGAGTATATATGTCTCTAATTTCTGTTGGTATTGTGCTTTCATTCCCTTCATTCCCAGTACCATTTTGTGAGGTACTCTCTGCATTTTTCAGCATGGCACCTGACCTCAATCAAAGGAATCAACTTGTGATACTTTAGATACAAGCATGAACAGCAACTATTTGGAGGAGGATTTACATTCATATTTAAAAAATGTGATTAGTATTCTTCTAAACTCTTTTCAGTGGAATGTTTTATCTTCAACCTGTGCCTCTGTGGCTGAGTGGAGTGATTGCTCCCTCACTGAATACAGAGTTGCTTCATAAGGCAAGTCAGCTCTGGTCAGGGCTCAAGTGTGGGACAAGAATCTGGGGTGACACCCACATTGGGCCTGGTGAATATGTATAGTCAGATGGTTGAGGGTAGGATCATACCTGTTGCTATAATCACAACCTCACTCCTCTCTTCCATGTTGATCAATGCTCAGGATCAGCCCATGATGGGTATAAACCTCACCCATGCTGAAGCATGAACTGCAAAACAGGATCTGTGCAGTCCTCAGGGTGAGCATAGGACCCTCTGTAGTGACCTATCTCAGGCAGTTAGGGTGATCTGAGCTTCTGATGACAGACACAGTGATTGCCCAGAAACCCAGTTAGGCCCCATGCCCTATCTTGCAGTCACAGATTTCCAACAGTCATGGGGTGAAGAGGATACCCTCTGCCCCATGAGCCTGCCTCATCCATGTAGAAAGCATAGTTGTTTTCAGAGCCAGCTGCTTAGGGGTGATCTGCCTTGGCAGTTTGAGCCCCAGAGCCTGTGATATGTTGAGAGGTTGGGGGTGCCTCTAAATCCTAAATAGGAGCACAGCTCCCTCTCAACCCTTCCAACCAGACTCAAAGTCAGTGGAGAACACAGCATTTTTCTTCTAGGAATCTCCCCCAGTCACGCACAGGAGAGCCACCGCAGCTTCTGCTGGTGTCAAGATGATACCTTCTCCCTGTTGTGAGCACCCTTGTTTGTGGATGAGGAGAAAGAAATGTGCTTTTCCTTCACTGGATGAGGTGCTTATCCTCCCTCTCCCTTGGGCTCCAGATGGATTCAAACTCAGTGTAGTCTGAGAGGTTCTCCCTCATGCCATATCATCAGTGGTACAGGCTGCCACTGTGTGCCCTCACCTTGATATTAGAATCCTTTGTCTCCTTGAGGATTGTGAGATTCAGGTGTAGTGTGACACTTGCTGCTGTGTATCTGCACTCTCCATGCTGCTCCACAGCATTCCTATTCTTTCTGTAGAATTTCCCTGCAAGCTTCTCTCCAACTCTCCCCTGAGAATTTACTTTCTATTTTTTTCTAGTACTTCCTCTTGTCAGAATCAGCACCTCTCTTCCCTATTCAACCATCTTTGAATCCCCTCCAACTTGTACTTTTATAAATAATTTTTGTCAAGAAAAATTCTGCATAAAGGAATTTTAGGTGGCCTTGTCCATTCACAACTTGCATTCTTACATGTGTTGAAGAAACTTTATATGACAGAATGATCAGAGATATTTAAAATATATGTTAAGGAATGTATAATACAATAGTGAGAAATACAATTGTGAAGTATATGGAAATAACCAAAATAAATACAGTGAGTAGTTGTAAGAAATGCCTTGGAAAATTTATGAAAGTAAGAAAAAAAACTGGGGCAAAGACAGAACCCACTATGTCACAATAATATTTATCTCTATAGCAGAGCAAACTACAAAAGATATAGCTCAGTTTTTCTCTCCATAATTTTGATTGAAAAACATACAACTTATTTTCTGAACAAAAAGTACAATTTCTACAAGTTTAAGCTACTAATATAGCCCTTGTAGAAATTATGTAGTTCATTTTTATTTCCTTAAGAATACCTACGCCACTAAATCATCAATCTAGAATGTACATTATAAGCACAAATCTGGTGATTTAGCCAAAATCAAAAGAAAAAAAAAGGAAAGCATCTTATCTCGGTAGGGCTTTAAAGAAGAGAACTCTGTAGATTATGTCTATATTGGTATGGAATCCAAACCCAGACAGTGAGTAGCCCCTGCTGATGCTTCTGTCAGTATAAAATCTGATGCAGGAAGTTAGACCCACATCAGAACAGAATTTGGTGTCATCTGGTTTACCAAGGATATATTCCATATTTTCTAAGACACTTAATCATCCCCATTCCATCCATGTGCACATCTTTATATGGATACTTCCTCTTCTTTTTTAAGATTTATTTATTTATTTGAGAGTCAGAATTACAGAGAGTGAGGGAGGCAGAGAGAATTGTTTTCTATCTACTTGTTCACTCTTGAAATGCCTGCAACAGCCAGAGCTGGGCCAATCATAATCCAGGAGCATGGACTTTCTTCTAGGTCTCTGACATGGGTGCAGGTGGTACTTGGGCCATCTTACACTGGTTTCCCAGGCCATTAGCAGAGAGCTGGATTGGAAATGGGGCAGGCAGGCCTCAAACTGGAACCCATAGGTGATGCCCACACCACAGGTAGAGACTTAGCATACTAAACCACAATTCCAGCCCATGCACCTCCTTTTCTTGAGTTTGATCCTTTAGGTCCAATTAACTTCATGATGGAAGAATTCCTAAATCAACAATTCAGATATCAGATCTTAGAGACTGACCATTCCTCCCATTATGGGGCCAATCAGCCCAATGTTGGTAAGCAGAGAAACTCCACCTGATGGTGACATGGACCATAATCTTAATCATTCCTTCCATAAATTGTATCCTCAGTATCTGATGGGTCCCTGCAGCCCATTAAGAGGGTCTCAAGGCATGCAGATCCTTGAGCACCATCTCCCGGATATGGCCCTACTTGGAGAGCAAGTCCAGGGATTGGTCTCACACATCTAACTTTGAAGACTGCCCATGAAGATTCAGATTTCTTCCATGCCACCAAACCCCTCCACCCAGAACAATGTCCACACTCCCAGGTGATGTGTCTCTTCACAGCCCATGAGGATATCACCACTACCTATGCCCAGGTCTGCCTATACCATCCACATAGGCTCCAAAGCACTCTGCACACTCCAATGCACATGTTAATCACTTCTAACTTTCAGCTTGTATAGTAATTGGATGATTATTGAAGAATTTCAAGTTATCTGTGTTATAATTCAGATTAATAAACAGGAATGCTTCTCTATACAAATGTATGTGCTCATGCATATATACATAAAGATATCTTCCTTCTCAGTTTGAATGTGTTTTCATTCTTGCCTAATTAGTCTCATTAAGTCTCCTAGGGCTATGTAGATTACAAATGGTGAAAGTTTTCTTTCATTGTTTATTATGTTGAGATAGTTATCTAGTACTAATTATTTGAGTCTATCATGATAAGGAGTTGTGACTTTTTTTTTCTGTATCAGTTTAAATGGTCATATTTTCCCCTTCATTATGATAATGTGGCATTATGACAATGATTCATTTTCATAAGTTCAACTAACCTTGCTTTCTAAGAATAAATCTATTGTGTAAAATCTTTTAAACAAGCAGTTGCATTTATTTTGGAATTGTTTTGTACAGATTTATTGTATCAAAATGCATAATAGGTATGAATTTTTGGGATACCTCTTTTTCTTTTTCTTTTTTTTTGACAGGCAGAATGTACAGTGAGAGAGAGAGAGACACAGAGAAAGGTCTTCTTTTTCTGTTGGTTCACCCCCCAATGGCCGCTGCGGCCGGCACACTGCGGCTGGTACACCATGCTGATGCAAAGCCAGGAGCCAGGTGCTTCTCCTGGTCTCCCATGCGGGTGCAGGGCCCAAGGACTTGGGCCATCCTCCACTGCACTCCCAGGCCACAGAGGAGAGCTGAACTGGAAGAGGAACAACTGGGGCAGAATTTGGCACCCAGACCAGGACTAGAACCTGGGGTGCCAGCGCCACAGGCAGAGGATTAGCCTATTGAGCCGCAGCACCAGCTTGGGCTCCCTCTTTTTGTAGCAGCTTTGCCTGCCATTCTTATTAGGGTATTGTTTTCCTCTTAAAATAAAATAGAAATCTTTCCTTCCTTAATTTTCTGTTTGGAAAGAATTGTTATTAATTATTTTGTATTTTTTTTTAATTCATCCATGAATGCATTCGTACTCAGCTTTATCACCATTCTGGGGTTTCATTATTAATTCATGTCTATCTCTTCTTAGTTTTCTCATTAATTATAATTCGATTTAAAATTTTTATAACTTTTTAAAATCTCAAGATATCTATTTCACTCCATTACATTATATTTTAGATACTATGTTAGTTATCCCAGATCCAGGAACACATACGGTATCTATCATCTCAGTATTGTCTTATCTCACTCAGTATAATGGCTTTCAGTTGTGACCATCTCATTACAAAAGACAGGATTTCATCTTTTTCTCAGCTGAGTAGTATTGCATAGTGTAACTATAACAAAATTTCTTTAGCCAGTCATCAGTTGATGGGCATCAGCATTGATTCTGTCTTAGCTATTGTCAATTGTGTTGTAATAAACATGGAGGTTCAGGTAATTCATCTACTGTTTTCTTTTGTTTTGTGTAAATTCCCAGGAGAGTGATGGTGTGATGGCTACACTGTATGGTAGGTCTATATTCAGATCTCTGAGATCTCTGTCTTCCACGGTGGTTGCACCAGTTTACATTTCCACCAACAGTGTACCAGGGTACTATTTTACCTACATGCTCTTCAGCATTTGTTGATTTCTGTATGTGGGCTGTTCTAACTGGCATGAGATGAAACCTCATTGTTGTTTTTATTTGCATTTCCCTAATGGTTAGTGACCCTGAACATTTTCTAAGTGTCTGTTCGCCACTTGAATTTCCTTTCTTAAAAAATGTCTGTTCAACTACTTTTCCCATTTCTTAACTTGGTTTGCTGTTATTGTTGCTGTTGTTGTTGAGTTTCTTGAACTCTTTATAGATTCTGGATGTTAACCCTGTATCAGTTTTGTAGTTTGCAAATAATTTCTTCCATTCTGTCCATTACCTCTTACTTATGCTGACTGGTTCTTTTACAGTGAAGAAGATTCTCAGCTCTATGTAATCCCATTTGTCTTATTTGGATTTGATTGCCTGTGCTTCTGGAGTTTTCTCGAAGAACTCTTTTCCTATGCCAAAATCTTGCCTAGTTTCCCCATTGTTCTTTAAAGATTTCATGGTATCAGGCCATAGATTTTTGTCTTTGATACATTTTTGAGTGGATTTTTGTGTGAAGTGTGAGTAGGAGTCTAATCTCATACTTCTGCACATGGAGATCTAGTTTCCCCAGAGCCATTTGTTAAAGAGACTCATTTCTCCAGTGGTAGATTTTAGCTTCTTGAACAAAGATAAATCAGTTGTATGCATGGATTCACTCCTGGAATTTCTATTCTGTTTCATTGGTCTACCAGTCTATTTTTTGTCCAGTACCAGGCTGTTTTGATTATAACTTCCTTGTAGTATGTCTTGAAATCAGGTATTGTGATGCATCTGCCTTTGTTCTTATTACATAAGATTGTTTTAGGTATTCAGGGTCTTTTTTGTTTCCATATGAATTTTAGCATCATTTTGTTCTGGACAGGTGAAGAATGTCTTTAATATTTTCATTAGAAATACATTGAATCTTCAAATTCCTTTTACTAATATGGGCATTTTGATTATATTGATTCTTTCAATCCATGAACATGGATAATTTTTCAATTTATTATGTCTTTTTCTATTTCTTTGGCATTTTGTAATTTTCACCTTAAATATCTTTGACATCCTTGGTTAAATTTACTCCAAGATATTTGATTATTTTGGAACTATTGTGAATGGAACTGATCTTTCTCAACCATTACCTTGTCTGTGTATACAAAGACTATTCATTTTTCTGTGTTGGTTTTATGAAACTCAGAGTCAGTGCTGAATGCTAATTTTCCCCATGGTAAAAATCCATATATCACAAGAGTTCACATTACCCACCAGCCACAGCCCTACTCTTCACAATTGTACTGGGCAGGTACAAGAGTTCCTATGGGTGGCACTTTCCTTCTGTGGTGCTGGCTCCCATTCCACACCCATTGCAGGATGAGCACAGTGGATGGTTGTTGTCCCAGTGTCTGTATGGGGGCAGATCACAGCAGTGCTCTCAAACTGTTCTATTTGCCCCTACTGACAGTTCCTTCTAGCTTCTGTGTGTGCACAGAAGAGCTGGAGCAGCTGCTACTGTTTATGTGTGGAATGGCACAACCTTTTTTTTTATTTTTTAACTTTTATTTAATTAATATAAATTTCCAAGGTACAGAATATGGATTACAATGGCTTCCCCCCCATAACGTCCCTCCTACCTGAAACCCTCCCCTTTCCCACTCCTTCTCCCCTTCCATTCACATCAAGATTCATTTTCGATTCTCTTTATATACAGAAGATCAGTTTAGCATACATTAAGTAAAGATTTCAACAGTTCAACAGTTTGCTCCCACACAGAAACATAAAGTGAAAAATACTGTTTGAGTACTAGTTATAGCATTAAATCTCAATGTACATACAGCACACTAAGGACAAAGATCCTACATGAGGAGTAAGTGCACAGTGACTCCTGTTGTTGACTTAACAAATTGACACTCTTGTTTATGGCATCAGTAATCACCCTAGGCTCTTGTCATGAGCTGCCAAGGCTATGGAAGCCTGCTGAATTCACTGACTCTGATCATATTTAGACAAGGCCATGGTCAAAGTGGAAGTTCTCTTCTCCCTTCAGAGAAAGGTACCTCCTTCTTTGATGACCCATTCTTTCCACTGGGATCTCACTCGTGGAGATCTTTCATTTAGGTTCCCCCGCCCCAGAGTGTCTTGGCTTTCCATGCCTGAAATACTCTCATGGGCATTTCAGCCAGATCCGCATGCCTTAAGGGCTGATTCTGAGGTGAGAGTGCTGTTTAGAACATTTGCCATTCTATGGGTCTGCTGTGTATCTCACTTCCCATGTTGGATCATTCTCTCCCTTTTTGATTCTATCAGCTAGTATTTGCAGACACTATTCTTGTTAATGTGATCCCTTTGGTTCTTAGTCCTATCATCATGTTCAATTGTGAACAGAAATTGATCACTGGGACTAGTGAGATGGCATTGGTACATGCCACCTCGATGGGATTGAATTCGAATCCCCTGGTATGTTTCTAACTCTACCGTTTGAGGTAAGTCAGCTTGAGCATGTCCCGAATTGCACATCTCTTCCCTCTCTTATTTCCACTCTTATATTTAACAGCAATCACTTTTCAGTTAAGTTTCAGCACTTAAGAAAAATTGTGTATTGATTACAGTATTCAACCAAAAGTATTCAGTAGAACAAACAAACAAAAATACTAAGAGGAATAACATATTAAGCTGTTCATCAACAGTCAGGGTGAGGGCTGATCAAGGCACCGTTTCTCATACTGTTCATTTCACTTTAACATGTTTCCTTTTTGGTGCTCAGTTAGTTGTCACCTATCAAGGAGAACAAGTGGTATTTGTCCCTTTGGGATTGGCTTATTTCACTCAACATAATGTTTTCCAAATTCCTAATGGGGATCACTTTTCAGTTAAAATTTAAACACCTAAGAATAATTGTGTGTTAATTACAGAGTTCAACCAATATTACTAGAATAAAAAAAAATACTAAAATGGATAAAGTATTACATTGTACATCAACCGTCAGGACAAGAGCTGATCAAGTCACTGTTTCTCATAGTGTCCATTTCACTTCAACAAGTTTCCCCTTTGGTGCTCAGTTAGTTGTCACTGATCAGGGAGAACATATGACATTTGTCCCTTTGGGACTGGCTTAATTCACTCAGCATAATGTTTTCCAAATTCCTCCATCTTGTTGCAAATGACCGGGTTTCATTGCTTTTGACTGCTGTATAGTATTCTATAGAGTACATGTCCCATAATTTCTTTATCCAGTCTAACATTCATGGGCATTTAGGTTGGTTCCAGGTCTTAGCTATTGTGAATTGAGCTGCAATAAACATTAATGTACAGACAGCTTGTTTGTTTGCCAATTTAATTTCCTTTGGGTAAATTCCAAGGAGTGGGATGGCTGGGTTGAATGGTAGGGTTATATTCAGGTTTCTGAGGAATCTCCAAACTGACTTCCATAGTGGCTTAACCAATTTGCATTCCCACCAACAGTGGGTTAGTGTCCCTTTTTCCCCACATCCTCACCAGCATCTGTTGTTGGTAGATTTCTCCATGTGAGCCATTCTAACTGGGGTGAGGTGAAACCTCATTGTGGTTTTGATTTGCATTTCCCTGATTGCTAGTGATCTTGAACATTTTTTCATGTGCCTGTTGGCCATTTGGATTTCCTCTTTTGTAAAATGTCTATTGAGGTCCTTGGCCCATCTCTTACATGGGTTGTTTGTTTTGTTGTTATGGAGTTTCTTGATTTCTTTGTAGATTCTGGTTATCAGCCTTTTATCAGTTGCGTAGTTTGCAAATATATTTTCCCATTCTGTCGGTTGTCTCTTTACTTTCTTGACTGTTTCTTTTGAAGTACAGAAACTTCTCAATTTGATGCAATCCCAAATGTTAATTTTGGCTTTGACTGCCTATGCTTCTGGGATGTTTTCCAAGAAGTCATTGCCGGTACCTATATCTTGCAGGGTTTTTCCAATGCTCTCTAATAATTTCATGGTGTCAGGTCGAAGATTTAAGTCTTGAATCTATGTTGAGTGAATTTTTGTGTAAGGTGAAAGGTAGGGGTCTTACTTCATGAATCTGCATGTGGAAATCCAATTTTCCCAGCACCATTTATTGAATAGACTGTCCTTACCCCAGGGATTGGTGTTGGATCCTTGATCAAATGTGAGTTGTCTGTTGATGTTTGAATTCATTTCTGGTGTTTCAATTCTGTTCCATTGGTC
This sequence comes from Oryctolagus cuniculus, assembly GCF_051225735.1. NCBI lineage: Eukaryota > Metazoa > Chordata > Mammalia > Lagomorpha > Leporidae > Oryctolagus > Oryctolagus cuniculus. The sequence continues at coordinate 244,826 of NW_028301710.1, read as the reverse complement.
TATCCATCTGTTTCTGTACCAGTACCATGCTGTTTTGATTACAACTGCCCTGTAGTATGTCCTGAAATCTGGTATTGTGATGCCTCCGGCTTTGTTTTTGTTGTACAAGATTGCTTTAGCTATTCGAGGTCTTCTGTGTCTCCATATAAATTTCAGCATCATTTTTTCCAGATCTGAGAAGAAGGTCTTCAGTATCTTCATTGGAATAGCATTGAATGTATAAATTGCTTTTGGGAGAATGGACATTTTGATGATATTGATTCTTCCAATCCATGAGCATGGAAGATTTTTCCATTTCTTGGTATCCTTTCTATTTCTTTCTTTAAGGTTTTGTAATTTTCATCGTAGAGATCTTTAACGTCCTTGGTTAAGTTTATTCCAAGGTATTTGATTGTTTTTGTAGCTATTGTGAATGGGATTGATCTTAGAAGTTCTTCCTCAGCTGTGGCATTGCCTGTGTATACAAAGGCTGTTGATTTTTGTGCATTGATTTTATACCCTGCCACTTTGCCAAACTCTTCTATGAGTTCCAATAGTCTCTTAGTAGAGTTCTTTGGGTCCCCTAAATAAAGAATCATATCATCTGCAAAGAGGGATAGCTTGAGTTCTTCCTTCCCAATTTGTATCCCTTTAATTTCTTTTTCTTGCCTAATAGCTCTGGCTAGAACTTCCAGAACTATATTGAATAGCAGTGGTGAGAGTGGGCATCCCTGTCTGGTCCCAGATCTCAGTGGAAATGCTTCCAACTTTAACCCATTCAATAGGATGTTGGCTGTGGGTTTTTCATAGATTGCTTTGATTATATTGAGGAATGTTCCTTCCAAACCCAGTTTCCTTAGAGTTTTCATCATGAAAGGGTGTTGTATTTTATCAAATGCTTTCTCTGCATCTATTGAGAGAATCATATGGTTTTTCTTCTGCAGTCTGTTAATGTGGTGAATCACATTGATTGTTTTGCGCACATTAAACCATCCCTGCATACCAGAGATAAATCCCACTTGGTCTGGGTGGATGATCTTTCTGATGTGTTGTTGCATTCTCTTGGCCAGAATTTTATTGAGGATTTTTGCATCTATGTTCATCAGGGATATTGGTGTGTAATTTTCTTTGAATGCTGCATCTTTTTCCGGCTTAGGAATTAAGGTGATGCTGGCTTCATAGAAAGAATTTGGGAGGACTCCCTCTTTTTCGATTGTTCTGAATAGTTTGAGAAGAATTGGAGTCAGTTCTTCTTTAAATGTCTTGTAGAATTCAGCAGTGAATCCATCTGGTCCTGGGCTTTTCTTTGTTGGGAGGGCCTTTATTACTGTTTCAATTTCTGTCTCAGTTATGGGTCTGTTTAGGTTTTCGATGTCTTCCTGGTTCAATTTAGGTAGGTTGCATGTGTCCAGGAATCTATCCATTTCTGATAGGTTTCCCTGTTTGCTGGCATACAAGTCCTTGTAGTAATTTCTGATGATTCTTTTTATTTCTGCGGTGTCTGTTGTTACATTTCCTTTTTCATCTCTGATTTTATTGATTTGGGTCTTTTCTCTTCTTTTTTTAGTTAGTTGGGCCAATGGGGTGTCAATTTTGTTTATTTTTTCAAAACACCAGCTCCTCATTTGGCTGATTTTTTGGAACGTTTTTTTGATTCAATCCTGTTGATTTCTTCTCTGATTTTAATTATTTCTCTTCTCCTACTAGATTTGGGTCTGGTTTGCTGTAGGTTTTCTAGATCCTTGAGGTGAATTGAAAGCTCATCTATTTGGTGCCTTTCCAATTTCTTGATGTAGGCACCTATTGATATAAACTTTCCTCTTAACACTGCTTTTGTTGCGTCCCATAAGTTTTCGTATGTTGTGCTGTTATCCTCATTTACTTCCAGAAAATTTTTGATTTCTCTTTTAATTTCTTCTATGACCCATTGTTCATTCAGGAGCATGTTGTTCAATCTCCATGTGTTTGCGTATGCTCTAGGGATTCCTGAGTTGCCAATTTCCAACTTCATTCCTTTTGGTCTGAGAAGCTGCATGGTATGATTCTAATTCTTTTGAATTTGCTGAGATTTGCTTTATGTTCCTAGTATGTGGTCAATCCTAGAGAAGATTCCATGTACTGCTGAGAAGAATGTAAAATCTTTAGCTGTAGGATTGAAAGTTCTGTATATATCTGTTAGATACATTGGGGCTATAGTGTCATTTAAATCTACTGTATCCTTGTTGATCTTCTGTCCTATTGATCTATTTCTGAGAGTGGAGTATTGAAGTCCCCTGTACTATGGTATTGGGGTCTAAGTCTCCATTTAAGTCTCTTAACAAACCTTTTAGATAAACCAGTGCCCTGTAGTTAGGTGTATATACATTGATAATTGTTATGTCTTCCTGTTGAATTGATCCCTTAATCATTATAGAGTGTCCCTCTTTGTCTCTCTTAACAGTTTTTGTGGTAAAGTTTATGTTGTCCGATATTAAGATGGCTATGCCCGCTCTTTTTTCTTTTCTGTTGGCATGGTATATCTTTTTCCAGCCTTTCACTTTCAGTCTGTATGGATCTTTGTGGAAAGATGTGTTTCTTGTAAGCAGCAAATAGATGGGTTTTGTTCCTTAACACAATCAGCCAATCTGTGTCTTTTAACTGGACAGTTCAGGCCATTAACGTTCAATGTGACTATTGATAAGTCATAACTTTGCCCTGCCATTTGCCAAAGATACGTTCTAATATATGCTTTGAATTCCCTGTGATCTTTTGCTGCCAGGTTTCCTTCCTTGGTTTCCTTCCTTTATCTTCTATCATATTGATGACCTTGTTTCTGTGTTTCTGTGTGTAACACATCTTTAAGCATCTTTTGCAGGGCTGCATGAGTTGCAACAAATTCTTTCAATTTCTGTTTGCTATGAAAAGTCTTTATTTCACCTTCATTCACAAATGATAGCTTTGCAGGATATAATATTCTGGGCTGGCAGTTTTTCTCTCTTAGTACCTGGGCTATATCTCGCCATTCCTTTCTAGCTTGTAGGGTTTCTGATGAGAAGTCAGCTGTGAGTCTGATTGGAGATCCTCTGAGAGTAATCTGACATTTCTCTCTTGCACATTTTAGGATCTTTTCTTTATGTTTCACTGTGGAGAGTTTAATTACAATGTGTTGTGGTGAGGATCTCTTTTGGTCGTGTTTATTAGGGGTTCTGTGAGCTTCCTGTACTAGGATTTCTCTGTCCTCCAAACCTGGGAAATTTTCTGCTAATATCTCACTAAAAGGCCTTCTAATCCTTTCTCCCTCTCCATCCCTTCAGGAACTCCTAGAACCCGAATGTTGGGTTTTTTAATAGTATCCTGCAGATTCCCAACAATATGTTTTAGATTTCTAATTTCCTCTTCTTTTCTTTGGTCTGACTGTATCCTTTCCTGTTCTCTGTCTTCTAAGTCTGATATTCTCTCTTCTGCTTCACCCATTCTGTTTGTAAGGCTCTCTATTCTGTTTTTCATTTGATCTATTGAATTCTTCACTTCGTTATGATTTCTCATCACTATCACAGTTTCCTGTTGTACTAGTTGTTTCATTTCATTTTGATTCCTCCTTAATATTTCATTTTCACGAGAGAGATTTTCTATCTTGTCCATTAAGGATTTCTGTAGTTTAAGAATTTGTTTTTGTGAACTTCTTAATGTTCTTATCAATTTTTGGAGATCTGCTTCTTGCGTTTCTTCTATGTCATCATCTTCATAATCTTGAATTGGGGTGTTTTTTTTTCATTTGGGGTCATCATAGTGACTTCCTTGTTTTTATTACCTCGGTTTTTGCATTTGTTATTTGGCATATTGGAGATATTTGGTTTCTTCACTGTGGTGCTTTTTCTTGTTATACTATGACTCTGGATTAAGTGCACTGTCTGTTTTTGATGGAGCCTTAGAGGCTTGAGATGGGTGTGGCCTGAGAGCTCTGTTTGGTGTGCCAAAGGTGACACTCCCAGGCTAGGTGTGGTAGATCTCTCTCTCTCTCTGTTTCTTTCTTTTTTTGATTCAAAAGGGAAGTAATTCCGCACAGCTGAACAAAGTTGGAGGTCGTTAGCAGGCAAATGATATACCCACAGGAGTCAGAGATTGGAAGCTCTTTCCCAAGGACCACACAGGGAATCTGTTCTGCCCTCAGAGTGGGCTCAGATTCTCCTTCAGTCTCCCACTGGGTTGCCAAAGTTACGGAATTGTAGCATCTCTGGAGAGTACTCACGTGAATTCCGTGAGTTCTCTCCCCCACCATCTCTTTTTTCACAGTCTCTGTTCAGTAGCACCACAAATTTACTTGTCCTAATCTGTTAATTTGCCCCTGCCACAGTCAGGTTTTTCTGCTAGGCTCAGGGCCAGTGCAGACCTGAGGTCGCTCTGCTTATGACGTATGTCCAAGATGGCACCTGCTCTTTGTCTTGCTCGCCTTTGAGAGGTGAGCGGAGAGAGAGAAACCCGTGTCTGTATCAGTGACTTTCTCTCTCTCTCTCTCTCTTCTAGTTAGCCTGGTGAACTTTTCCCCCCGGGGTCATTCCCTCTAGTCTCCTCTCTCCACTTGCCTGACGGTGTCTCGGTCTATTGAGGTTCGGCTCACCTCGCATTCCAGTGCTGGTGTGTTGAGTCTGCTGCTGGTGTCCCGAACTGTGGGCTCCCATGCACTCCACGCAGGTCCACTGTGAATCACTCGTTCCAGTAGAGTTTCTTCTGCTGTTTCTTCCCCTACTCTTCCTTGAACCTGCAGTATCTCCACTTTTATTAAACTGTCTCTCCCCGGACTATCAGTGTGCTCCTTCCTATTCTGCCATCTTGCCTCCTCCCCCTTCCATGGTTCTATATTGATAATATCATGGAAAGGTATGGCTACATTTTCCACAGGATTTTTCAACCCTCCATTAGGAAACAAGAAGGGTTAACCATATATTCTTTGTATAGATAGATTCTTTGAGAAGAGAGGGTATACATGAGAACTCATCTCTATACATATGACACCCCTGTGAAATTCTGATTTCTTATTAAATTCTTAATTTGACAAATTCACATTCTATTAATTGAGAAATTCAAATGTGAGAAGTGTTTGGTAATGGTCACTAATTTTGTCATCTTCTTTGGTTCCAATAATTGTATGGTGGTTATAGAACCCATGTCTTCTCATTACAGATATTTAAGTAGGAAAAATATCACATTCTATTTTAATTATTTTCATAGGTTTATTTTATTTATTTTAAAGGCAGAGAGAGAAAAAGGGGGACTTAGGGGGAGGGGAGAGAGAGAGAGAGAACAAAATCTTCCATCCAGTGGTTCATAGTGGAAATGGCTGCAATTGCCAGGGTGGTTCAGCTTGGGCCACCATCCATTGCTTTCCCAGGCACATTATCCAGGAACTGGATTGGAAGAGTAACCAAGACTCAAATATGCCCATATGGGATGCCAACATTGCAGGCCACAGCTTAACCCACTGTACCTCACACCAGGGATTCTATTGTAATTTAAAACACTTAAAGAAGAAATGTCATTATTTTGGGAGCTCTTTTCTCAATTTTTAAAATGATGATTGATCTCATCTTCTGAAATAATTTGTGAATTATCAATGGGTAATTTCCCACAGTTGAGACATTAGTCTAGTCCATTCATTTCCATAATATGCCTGGGAAATGAGGCAAATGCATTCAACAATTATTGTGCAAATTCAAAAGCTGACTCTGATATTGGCTTATCCAGAAGTGTCTGAAATCCAGCTGACCATCTGTCCACATGCTTTCGTCTCCACATATCTAACAAAACTAATATTTTTAAAGAACTTGACCAAAACATTGTTATCTATCTGCTGGATTTTGCCACAACAAGGCAAAGAGGTGAATATAAGAGTTTCATGGAGCTCATTCTGCTACTTCTGCTCCTGTCCTATTGGAGAATGGGCATGGATGCTGTGATACAGTTGAAAAGAACTTCAGTGGTAATGTAATGGAGATGATAATCCTTGGTTCACAGCCATTACTTATTTTCTCTATGGGTAGGGGTATGAAATGTACTCTTCAGATTCTTGTATCATTTTAGATGCTGCAACTTCCTATCAGTTACTTCATTCTGCAAATTAAGAGACTTAAGCTTTGAGATTTCCACCTTAAGTACCTCCACCTCAGACCAAAGAATCAAATTTTGGATACCCTAAATGCTTAGGTCTTAGGGTCACACTTATTTAAATAGAAAATGGATTGCAGAGATAAAAAAAAAATAGAATGCCATCATGGAGTAATATGTCCTAATATCTGCTCACAGAATTATTGTTCCTGTAATAGTGATCACTTGTCATTGTCAGCAGGACATCCTACAACTTGAGATGTGGATTCCAATCTGCATTGAACAGAGAAAGTGGAAAGGCCACACTCAACTATTGACTGATCATTTTGCAATTCACTTCCTCTCTCTGTATCATAGTCACACCTTCCACGTAATGACTGGAGTTCTTGATTTTGAGTACCTAGTCAGTAAGAGGAGTACTAAAAATTAATTTGTACTGAATGCAGAAGAATGAATGATATAGTCCCTATAGCAAAAAATAAAGGGCACAATGACAAGAGATAGAATTCACTAACTAAGGATTCCCTTAGGATGAAGGGATTACTAATTACTAATGAAGAGACATAGTTATGCACCTCAGGTGTCTGAACTTTTTTTTTTTTTGACAGGCAGAGTGGACAGTGAGAGAGAGAGACAGAGAGAAAGGTCTTCCCTTGCCGTTGGTTCACCCTCCAATGGCCGCCGCGGCCAGCGCGCTGCGGCCGGCGCACCGTGCTGATCTGAAGGCAGGAGCCAGGTACTTCTCCTGGTCTCCCATGGGGTGCAGGGCCCAAGCACCTGGGCCATCCTCCACTGCACTCCCTGGCCACAGCAGAGAGCTGGCCTGGAAGAGGGGCAACCGGGACAGAATCCGGCACCCCAACCGGGACTAGAACCCGGTGTGCCGGCGCCGCTAGGCGGAGGATTAGCCTAGTGAGCCGCGGCGCCGGCCTAAACTTGTTGAGCTCTCTATTACTTAAATACATTCTTTAGAAACATATGGGATTAACATCACCTTCATCAACAATCTATTGAAGACCTGCCCCTGCATTAATCATCATTATTAATTGTTTACATGATGCAGATATTTTTCATGCATTTATAGCCATATACATCTATCTATATCTATCTATCTATAATGTATTATACATAAAGGAAGTCATATTTTATGTAGCGTGGGATCTGAAATATTAGTGTTAGTATCACACACAAAAAATGAAATAATTAAATATGCCTGCTTACAAATTATTAGGTCATAAATGTCCTAAAATGTATATTATATATGAGTATAATTAGCTTGCCATATTATTCATCATTGAAAGTGTAAAGTTCAGGAGATTTAAGAAATGTGCAATCATAATGAATGCCAGGTTTAGAACATTTTTACTATCTCAAAAATAAATTAGTGCCCAAACTCACGGCAGTGGCAAGGAGATGGGAACAGTTGGCAAGTGGCTCGTCTGTACACATGTGATCCAGAGATTCTAGCAGAAGAAAAATTCCAAGGTCCCCACCTTCTTTGAGCCTGGCTGTAACAATTGACAGGGAGCTGGACACCCACTTGAGACTGTGATTAACTCCAAGCCTCCTAACATACCACAAGCTCTGGAGCTCAAGCCACTTATCCTGAACTCCAACAGACAGTGGATTCAGGGAAAAGTCTGCCTCTCTGTGGACAAGACAGGTTGGGGGGGTGGAACAGACTCACTGCAACTACAGGTTCCTTGTGTGCTGAGGCTGTGAAGACACTGGCTGCAAATGAGAGGGTACAGCATGTATCTGGGCCTCTGAGAAATCACTGTGTGGGGCTCCACACACTCAGACCTACGTGGTGACCTGGGCCAGGTCACTGCAGTGGGACCCGTGCTTGGAGTAAGGGCTGTGCAGATCATTTCTGTGGTTCATATGTGAGTGCAGACCAGTGTTGTGCCCACTGGGGGCTAACACCTGAGCATTGATCAACTTGGAGGAGAGTAGATGAGGCTGTGAGCACACCAACAGAGGTGATCATTCATTCCCTTCTGTTAACAAGAGATCTACCTCACCCAAGATGGGACTTACCCTGGGTTCTTGCACCATGCTAGGACATTGACCACAGCTCCCTGGTCACCCCCAGCACACACCCCTGGGCATTCACTGAAAGTGCAAGCATTGCACTAAGCCACAAAGCATACTTCAAAGATAAAACCCATCAGAGGAAAAAACCAACAAGTATAGCCACAAATGCCTAAAAATATATGCAGAAATTCAATTCAAGAAACAAGAATAAGGAACACAGCTTGACACTCCCCATAAAAGAAATGCAACAACACATCAATATTTTTTTGAGGTCACATTGATTTTTATTTTCTTCCTCAATGCAAATAATTTTTATGAATGAAGGTGAAGTAAAGACCTTCCCCGTTAAACAGAAATTGAAAAAATTTGACACCACTTGTCCAGCTTTATAAAGGATGCTTAAGGATGTGCTGCACACAGATACAGGGTCATCAATATGACAAGAAAGTGAAGACATAAAAATTAGTAAAAGTACAAAGGAAATCCAAAATAAACAATAAGAATATTTATGGAAAATGGCAGGGCTAATTTGTTGCTTATCAATAGTCACCTTGAATGTAAATGGCCTCAACTCTCCAGTTACAAGATACAGACTGGCCAGATGGATTGAAAAACAAGACCTATCTATTTGCTGCCTATAAGAAACACATCTTACCACAAAGATACATGTAGACTGAAATAGAAAGGATGGATGGAAAAAGTTATTCCGTGCTAATGGAAACCAAAAAAGGGCTGGTGTAGCTCTGCAGGTATCAGACAAAATAAACTTTTCAACAAAAACTATAAAAAGAGACAAAGAAGGGCATGTGTAATAATTAAAGCATCAATTCAACAAGGAGATGTCATTATCATAAGTTTATATGCACCAAATTATAGGGCATCTGGATATTTAAAGGAAATGTTAAGGGATCTAAATAGAGATATAGATTCCAATTCAATAGTAATGGGGGACATCAATACTCCACTTTTAGCAATGACAGATCACCAGACAAAAAATCAGCAAGGATACAACAAAGTTAATCAACATTGTAGACCAAATGGACCTAAAAGATAGCTACAGAGCTTTTCATCTCACAGTAGCAGAACACACATTCTTCTCACCAGTGCATGGAACTTTCTCTAGCATAGACCATATGCTACATCATACTGAAATCCTACCCTGCATCTTCTCTGGCCACAGTGGAATAAACCTGGAAATCAACAATTCAAGAATTTCTAGGACATATGTAGACAAATGGAGACTGAACAACATGCTCCTGAATGAACAGTAGGTCATAGAAGAAATCTAAATATTTCTGGAAAGAAACAGTACAATACATCATATCAAAACTTATGGGATACAATAAAGGAAGTGCTGAGAGGGACATTTATAGCAATGGGTACCTACATAAGAAATTGAAAGACACCAAATAAGTGAGCTGTCAATGCATCTCAAGGTCCTAGAAAAAAATGAACCAAACCCCAAATTAGTAGAAGGAAAAATACTTAGTATTAGAGAAGAAATACACAAAATTGAAACAAAAATACAAAATATCAGTGAAATGAGGAACTGATTTTTTGAAAAAAAAAATACATAAAATTGATACGCCATTGACCCAACTAAGAATAATGAAGGGAAATATCCACATGAATAAAACAGAAATGAAAAAGGAAATGTAACAATAGATACCATAGAAATAAAAAGAATCATCGGGAAATACTACAAAGAGCTACATGCCAATAAATTGTGAAACCCTGAAGAAATGCATAGACTTCTGTACACATGCAATCTAACATAATTGAGTATGAAGACAGAAAATCTAAGAGGCCAATAACCAAGACAGAAACTGAATCAGTAATTAAACTCTCCCAATAAAGAAAATCCCAGGACTGGATGGTTTCACTACTCAATTCTACAAGATATTTAAAGAAGAATTAATTCCATTCTTTTCAAGCTATTCAAAACAACTGAAAGAAACAAAAACCTCCCAAATGACTATGAAGACAGCAAATCTTAATTCCTAAACCAGAAAAAGAAACAACAGAGAAAGAAAACTATAGACTAATATCGCTGCTGAACATAGATGCAAAAATCACCAACAAAATATTAGCTAATTGAGCAACACATCATAAAGATCATTCACCCAGACCAACTGGGGTTTATCTTTTATATGTAGAGATGTTTCAACATTCTCAAATGAATAAATGTGATACATCATATTAACAAACTGAAAAACAAAAACCATATGGTTATCTCAATGGATGAAGAGAAAGCATTTGATAAAATACAACATCCTTTTGTGATTAAAACTTTAAACAAATTGGGTATAGAAGCAACATTCTTCAACACAATCAAGTCAATTTATGACAAACCCACAGCCAGCATCCTACTGAATGGGGAAATGCTATAAGCATTCCCCCTAAGATCCAGAACCATACAAAGATCCCCACTCTCACCATTGTTACTTAATATAGAAGTTTCAGCAGTCTATCAAATTTGGGTTCAATGTCAGCAAACTGGGCTTGCTTTCTGGAAAAATTCTAAGTACACCTCCACTTACCTTGGCACCCCAGTCTTTATTAATATATACAAGTCACACATCTCCCATTTCCATTTGGATTATCAACATACCACACATAACCTGTTCCATTGCCTGGATAATAACCATGGCTTTTGTCTGGCCAATCATTTTGTAGTTGCCCAGCTTCTTGTTACAGTGGTGGATCAGGTCGTCCATGCTGCTCATCAGCAGCCCAGCGGTTTCACAGCTGGCTGTCCGTGAACTTGCCTGTGCAGTGCAGGGCGCGCATCTTGTCGCCTATCTTGTCATCCACTACCCAGATGCCATGCTTGTTCATGCAAGGCAGCACGGAACTGGCTTTCTCTGCCCTTTGGGCTGCAGACCGAAGCTATGGCTCAGTGCCTCGCAGGGTGTGTTGCTAGGGGGGTACAGGTTCTCCTTCTCCTGATACAGTGATGGGTGGGTCAGCAGTTCCTCCTTCCCTGGCTCTGCCTCTGCCACCACTGGGCCCTGGAGGCAGGGTTCCTGGCTATGGCAGGGTGGGCCATGGACTTGGCCTTTGCCTTTGCAGCATCTCTGGCTGCCGGCCTGAATCCCTGACGGTGGTGGAGATGCTGTACAGACGCGCAGCTCCTTTCCTGGATTCCTGGGCTCTGGCACCACCGGCCCTGTGCCCGGTGTGGTGGGAAAGGCCAGGCTGCTGGTGCAGGCCTGCCCCGTGGCCAGGGGTCCCCTCGCTACCCTGGCACAGAAACTCCTGCTTCTTCCAGTCCTGGCGCTGGTGTGGCCTCAGTAGAGCAGGTTCTCCATCTTCCCACAGGGCTCACAGTACTGCTGGTCCCGCTTGCTCTGTCCCCACCAGCCCAAGTCAGCGGCAAAGCAGTGGGTGGTGCAGGCCTGCCTGGGCAGCCAGAGTCACCCCCACTGCCCTGGCACACAAGCTCGTGCTTCCTCCAGTCCTGGCGCTGGTGAGGCTGCAGCACAGCAGGCTCTCCATCTTCCTGCAGGGCCCATTGTTCTGCCTGTCCTGCTTGCTCCGGCCCCTCCCCCAGGCCCGCTGCTGTCATTGCCCAGGGTGGAGGCAGCGGTGGTCGAGTAGGAGAGTTGGGGGCTGGACTGCCTAGCCCAAGACCAGGGAGCAGAGAGAGCGGCAGAGAATGTTTCTGCACCATGCACCTGCCGCCCCTCTAATCAAGCATGCCGGCACCAACGCATTCATCCAGGTTGCTTTCTCATCCTTGGGGATGGCCCCGCAGCGCCAGCGGCTGCTTCAGTGCCTCATCGCACACATGCTGAGGGTGTACGGCCTGCGTGGGGACGAGGATCTCCACTCTGGTTGCGCTAGATCAGCAGCCTTCCAGGGTGCCGCCTCACCATCCTGGGCAGCCGGGCCCAGCTTGTGGATCAGTGCAGTGCATGCGGGCACCACTTCCTTTGCGTGCTCTGCACAGACACCACTGCCCTGTGGTGACCAGGGTGGGGGTCGGGCACGTGAGGGTCGAGGAGGGGGAGTGAGGGCCCAGGGCAGCACCGAGGGGGCAGTGGCCACGCACATGTTTGGCCTGCTCCTTGGATCTCCTGCACTCTGCGGGACCCAGCCTCGGCCGAGCCCTCGGTGACGGGTCCCTTCGGTCTCTCCTCCCCCTGGGCCGGTTCTGTGTCGAAATATGCAAGGGACACCAAGAGGCCATCCCACTGCCACCACCCTCTGTGGTCTGTGAGAGGACACCCAGCGGGCAGACTCATGAGCCCAGAGAAGAGGGGGCAGCGCAGGCTGTGCACACACCTGCTGAGAGAGGGCACTGGCCTCGAGAGGGTCATGGAGTGGCTGACTCCTAATCATGGCTGCTTGTCCTTTAAGCCGACTCGGGTTGTGTTAGGTGCACTCCTAGACACTGGGTTGCAAGGTGTCCATTGAGAAGGAAATTCATAGAAGGAAAGCAACTTGCCCAAGGTCACACAGAAGTGGGATCCAGGAATCAGCTTTGTTAGATTCCAAGGCTGTTTTTCCCATTACACCATGTGGCTTCTGCTTGAAGAAAGTTAAATAAAGAGCCTCAGAGCAGGCATTTGGTCTAATAGTTAAGACACCTCTGTCCCACACCTGAGCGCCTAGGTTTGAAGCCCAGCTCCAGCGCCAGACTCTAGCTTGCAGCTAATGTAGACCCTGGGAGGCAGTGGTCATAGCCCAGGTAATTGGGTTCCTGCCATGCACGTAGGAGACTTGGATTGTGTTGCTGGCTGTTGGTCTTTCACTTTTAGAAGTTACATATTCTGCCTCCAGGAGTGTGCATCCATGACATGCGTAGACTTGCTTCTGTTTTCAGGCATAGCATGAGGCAGGCATGACACCTCTCGGACATGAAGGCCCCCAATTCATTTTTTTAAGATTTATTTACTTATTTGAAAAAGTTACACAGAAAGAGAAGGAGAGAGAGAGAGAGAGAGAGAGAGAGAGAGAGAGGTCTTCCATCTGCTGGCCCACTCCCCAAGTGGCCACAATGGCTGGAGCTGAGCCAATCCGAAGCCAGGAGCCAGGAGCTTCCTCTGGATCTCCCATGTGGGTGCATGGGCCCAAGGATTTGGACCATCCTCCACTGCCTGCCCCCAGGCCATAGCAGAGAGCTGGGTCAAAGGGGAGCAGCCGAGTCTCAAACCAGCACCCATATGGGATGCTGGCATAGCAGGTGGTGGCATCATCTGCCATGCAACAGCACTGCTCCCCATTCAATTTTAATACATGAGTGCTCATTACTTTTGAATTATGTTTGTAATTACCACACAGTAATTATCCATTAGCCACTAAAAATTAACTCAATAAGTTGTCAATATTCTGTGAATTTAGCACATTATTACTGATGCACTTTGTTGGCTTTGAACAAACTAATGTGACAAATATGCCAATTTAACATTTTCTCACAGGTTTAGTAATAATCATATCTACTTCACCAAATTTGTAAAATAAGTACAAGAATTAAAAGCACATGCCTGCAGTGCCAGCCTCCCATATGGGCACCGGTTTGAGTACTGGCTGCTCCACTTCCAATCCAGCTTTCTGCTAATGCACCTGGAAAAGCAATAGAAGACAGTCAAAGTGCATGGGTCCTTGTACCCACATGGGAGATCCAGAAGAAGGTCTAGGCTCCTGGTTTTGGATTGGCTCAGCATAGCAATGGTGACCATTTGGGGAGTGAAACAGTGGAAGGATGATCTCTCTCTCTTTTTCTCTCTCTGCCTTTGCTTCTCTGGAACTCTATCTTAAAAGTAAATAAATAAATCTTTAAAAAAATCTATCCATGATTTTTAAAATGTTATTATGTAAAACTGGCAAGGGGGTTGGCACTGTGGTGCAATGGGTTAAAGCCCTAGCCTGAAGCATGGGCATCCCATATGAACGTCAGTTATAGTCCTGTCTGCTCCTCTTCCAATCCAGCTCTCTGCTGTGGCCTGCTGTCGGGGACCACGCAGCATGTGACCTCTTAGTGGAGAGACAGGGCTAGACAGGCCAGACCAGATAGTACTGATAATGCAACCTTGTGTGACCTTGTGCCTTAAGGCCTTGTAACCTTTCCCCTACTTGCACTAGCATTGCAGCTACAAGATAAGCCCCCCCTCCTTTCCCCGCCCGATACCCTGCCTCGATGATATATAAGTGTGTGGTTGAAAAATAAAGTCGCAGCTTGATCGGCACCTGTCTTGCTGCCATCTTTGTGTCTCCTGTCCCTTTCATTTCTCCTTCTAGGTGCTCGGCCCCAGTTGCTGTCCCGCGGGACGGGACAACTGGCACCCAACGTGGGGCTCGAGTGCGGCCCTTGGGGTTTGAGTGCCTGTAAGATTGGAGGAACGCCGCCTTCCAGGAGGAAAACTTGGATCCAAGTGATTGTGCAACCGGCTCGGAACTGCCCACCCGAGATCATTAGCATCGGTCGATGCTGCGGAGTGAAGACGGCGCAAGGTAAGTGACAGCCATGGGACAGGCATTATCATCATGGGAAATATTCATTTCGGGTCTCAGGGAGGCCCTCAAGACACGAGGAGTTCGGGTTAAAAATAAGGATCTAAAGGCATTTTTTGAGTATGTAGAAAGATTGTGTCCCTGGTTCCCCAAGGAAGGAACAATTGACGAGATCAAGTGGGAAAGAGTTGGAAGTTGTTTAAAGGATTTTCATGAGACCTTTGGCCCTGCAAAAGTGCCTATTACGATTTTTTCATATTGGAACCTGATTAATGACATTCTAAAAACCCGTCACCTAGATAAGACTATTGATGCCCTAGTAAGGGATGGTGAGGAGACGTTACAGCAATCCTCCCGACCTGCATCTAAATGCCCATCTGTCATTCTAGATATACCCTCCACTGATGATGACCCCAACAATAAAATTAAAGAGCCCACTTTAGCCCCTACCAACGAAGCGAGCCGACTATATCCTGCCATCCGAGACAAATTAGAATCAGATGAGGAACATGTCCCAGAGGAAGAGGTCGTGCACTATCATAATTCCAATTGGCCCCAAAATGTTAAAAATCCCCCGCCATACAATACTCACCCGCACCTTCCCATTTGTGCCCCGGCTCTCTATGACTTTAACCCTCCTGTGCCTGACTTGTCGGCCTTGCGACAGTCACTTCAACAGAGACGAGAGCACATCCAGCTCCTTAAGGAAATAAAATCCCTTGACGAGGAGCTCTGCAACCTTGCCTTAGAGCAGCCCCTTACAAAACCTAAACAAGGTAAAGTCAGGTCCAAAACCCAACCCCTTCTAGCTTTCCCTGTAACCAGGAGGCAAGCTGGAGGTCATTCTGAGCCTGCTGCTGATGGGGAAAATGAGGCTGAAGAGAATTCGCCCCACCATTCTGAGGAAGATAGTGAGGAACCTGGGTCGGAGGAGGAAGATCAGGTCCCCAATCAAGGACCTGGTAATGGACAGCCGCCACCCTATAAAAAAAACTTAGTCTCAGATTTATTGAAAAACTTAAAACTGCTTGCACCCAGTATGGTCCCACTGCCCCGTATACTCAGGCCTTATTGGAAAGCCAGAGTGCCCGGTGGCTTACACCTAATGATTGGGACTTCCTCGCCAGAGCTGCTCTCAGCGGAGGTGACTATGTCCTGTGGAGGGCTGATTATGTTCAAATTTGTAAAGAAATAGCCCAACAAAATTTTGCTAAAGCTTCATCTAAAAATTGGACCCTCAAAAAACTTTTGGGAGATGTCCCATATAATTCCAACAATTCACAAGCCCAGTTCCCTGATGGACTTCTGGGGCAAATTAAAACTGCCGGACTAGGGGCTTGGAGAAAGCTTCCTCAAAGGGGAGCAGTCACTACCTCTTTGGCTAAGATTCAGCAGGGGCCCAACGAGCCTTATAGTGATTTTGTCTCGCGCCTTAATGTTGCAGCTGAGAGACTAGTTGGCCCAGGAGAAAATGGAAGTGCATTTGTTACACACCTCGCCTTTGAAAATGCCAACCCAGCTTGTAAAGATATTCTTCGGCCTCATAAACATAAGGGTGATCTTTCAGACTATGTGAGGCTCTGCGCTGGTGTGGGATCGGCCCATGCCATGGGCTTGGCAATTGGGGCCGCACTCAAACTGACCCAAAATCCCTCCAAGGGGACCTCCACTTGCTACGCCTGTAAACAGCCTGGACATTTTGCCCGCGAATGTCCAACTGCCTTATCAAACAGGCCCATGGCCCAAGGCGCGGCTCCATCTCCTTCAGGTAGGCCGCTCCCCTCCACCCCATGCCCCCGATGTCATAGGGGTTATCACTGGGCAAATGAATGCAGGTCAAAGACTAATCCTTCAGGCCAACCCCTCCCTCCTAGTGTGCCAGGAAACTCCCAGAGGGGCCAGCCCCTGGCCCCAGTTTCTCAAAGGACAAACCCTGGGGCAGTACGGTTTGTCCCTTCCCAGCCTCAGGCTCAGCAAATACCTCAACAATTGCTTCTCTCCAACAAGCAACCCCAGATAGTGCAGGACTTGACCTCTGTGCCACCTCCGATACAATATTAGATTCCACCCAGGGCCCACAAATTATCCCTACAGGGGTGTGGGGCCCCTTGCCTTCGGGTACCTGTGCTTTTATTCTTGGCCGAGCATCAGCCACCCTTAAAGGCATTCAAGTTTTTCCCGGTATTATTGACGATGACTTCACCAGGGAAATAAAAATCCTAGCAGCCACTATCAGTGGAGTAGCTGCCGTTCCACAGGGCACCCATCTAGCACAACTGGTTCTTCTTCCTTTAATTACTGGAAGTACATCCTCAATTTCTTCCAGGCCCCGAGGCATTACCCCTTTGGGCTCCTCGGATGCTTATTGGGTCCAGCCAATTACAAAAAATAGGCCTGTGTTAACCCTTACTATTGAAGGAAAGGATTTCAAGGGCATTTTGGATACAGGGGCAGATGCCACGGTCATATCTCAAGATCATTGGCCCGCCCATTGGCCGCTGACCGCATCTCTCACCGATTTGTGAGGTATAGGCCAGTCCAATAACCCCCAAGTCAGCTCAAGGGTATTACGCTGGAAAGATAAGGAAGGCAATCAGGGCACTGTGACTCCTTTTGTATTACCAGGCCTTCCTATTAACCTGTGGGGACGTGACATTCTCTCCCAAATGGAAGTTATCCTGTGCAGCCCTAATGCTGTGGTCACACAACAAATGCTGCGCATGGATTATGTGCCTGGCACAGGACTTGGAAAAATGAGACAGGGCATAACTCAACCTATTACAGCCCCCTCTAAAACAGATAGACATGGGCTCGGATATTCGGATTTTTAGTAACGGCCACTGGCCTTCCTGTACCCCATGCAGATAAAATCACATGGAATACTCAAACTCCTGTTTGGGTGGATCAGTGGCCGCTTACTCAAGAAAAGCTAAATGCCGCTACAGCGCTTGTACAGGAGCAGCTCGTGGCTGGACACCTAGAGCCTTCCAATTCTCCCTGGAATACGCCCATTTTTGTCATAAAGAAAAAATCTGGTAAATGGCGCCTTTTACAGGATTTGCGTGCCGTTAATAAGGTCATGGCACCCATGGGTGCCCTCCAACCTGGCATCCCAACCCCCGTGGCCATCCCAAATGGTTATTACAAAATAATTATAGATCTCAAAGACTGCTTTTTCACTATTCCTCTACACCCTGATGACCGTCCTTATTTTGCCTTTAGCCTCCCCCATGTTAATTTCCAGGGACCGATGCAAAGATTTCATTGGAAAGTCTTGCCCCAGGGAATGGCCAATAGCCCCACCCTTTGTCAAAAGTTTGTAGCACAGGCAGTGGACCCGGTTCATTTACACTGGCCGCACATTTATATTCTACATTATATGGATGACATTTTACTGGCGGCTCAAAACAAGTCAGACCTACAAGATTGCTTTACAGCACTTTCTAAAGCCTTTCTTGCCCTTGGTTTACAAATTGCTCCTGTTAAGGTCCAGTTACAAGACCCCTTTACCTATTTAGGTTTAAAATTACAACAGGATTTGGTTTTTGTGCCCCGCATCCAGTTCCACGTGGATTGCCTCCATACCCTTAATGATTTTCAAAAACTTCTAGGAGATATTCAATGGCTCAGGCCCTATTTAAAAATATCTAATAATGTCCTTTTGCCCCTCAATGACATTCTGCGAGGAGACCCAGATCCCTCTTCCCCCCACGAGCTCACCCCTGCTGCGGGAGACGCATTAAACCAAGTAGCGCAAGCCATCAGCCAACAGGTTGTTTCACAGATTTCTTATACTCTCCCCCTGCTTTTTGTAGTTTTAGCCACACCACATATGCCCACTGGAGTTTTTTGGCAAAAATCCCTCATGCCCAATAAAAAGGGTCAACCTCTTTTCTGGGTTCATCTCCCCATTTCCTCATCTAAGGTAATTGCAGTATATTTGTCTCAGGTTGCTTCAATAATCATCAAGGCTCGTTTCCTTTCCCGCCAATATTTTGGAAAAGACCCCGATGTTGTAGTAGTGCCATATACCCAAGAACAGACCCAGTTCCTTCTTCAAACTTCTGATGACTGGGGAATAGCCATGTCAGGATTTATGGGAGTCATTGACAATCACCTCCCTGATGACCCCGTGTTACAGTTTGCCCAATCCTATTCCTTTATTTTCCCAAAAAATACAAAAAGTAACCCCATTCCAAAGGCTGTTATGGTGTTTACAGATGGGTCCTCCAATGGAATGGCTGCCTTCGTGGCAAATAACCATTGCCACGTTTTTAAAACATCTTATCAGTCGGCCCAGTTGGTTGAGCTGTATGCCATACTTCAAGTCTTTACACAGTTTTCCAGTCAGGCTGTAAATATTTATACTGATAGTGCATATGTAGCTCACTCCATTCCGTTGCTTGAGACTTCTCCTTTTCTTAAAACAACTTCCAACGCTATGCCCTTGTTTATACAAATTCAAAAGCTAATACGAGAAAGACAACAGCCCTTCTATTTGGGACATATTAGGGCACACACAAGCCTACCAGGATCACTCTCAGAAGGTAATGCCCAGGCAGATGCTGCTACAAGGCTTTCCTTCCCCACAACTGTGGGATCGGTGCAGAAAGCTCAGAACTCAGAAGGTAATGCCCAGACAGATGCTGCTACAAGGCTTACCTTCCCCACAACTGTGGGATCAGTGCAGAAAGCTCAGAACTCAGAAGGTAATGCCCAGACAGATGGTGCTACAAGGCTTACCTTCCCCATAATTGTGGGATCAGTACAGGAAGCTCAAAACTTGCATAGGTTGCATCACTTAAATGCTCAATCTCTCCATTTGTTTTGTAAAATTTCATGAGAACAGGCTCATGAAATAGTCAAAAAATGCCCCTCATGTGTTACAAGCCAACCTGTACCACATTTGGGAGTCAATCCGCGTGGTCTTCTCCCTAATCAACTGTGGCAAATGGATGTCACACACTTCCCAAAATTTGGCAAACTAAAGTATCTCCATGTCTCTATAGACACCTATAGTGGCTTTGTCTTTGCCTCCCCCCACACAGGAGAAGCTGCTAAGGATGTTATCTCGCACCTTATCACAGCTCTTTCTGTACTGGGAAAACCTGTTAAGATTAAGACAGACAATGGTCCTGCTTATGTCAGCACTAAGTTTAAACAATTTTGTGAGGCGCTCCATATTAACCACATTACAGGAATTCCCTACAATCCACAGGGACAGGGAATTGTTGAAAGAGCCCATCAAACACTAAAAACTTGGCTCACTCGGCTTGAAGCCACTTCCTTGTCTTTTGCCTCTCCCCGCGACCGATTGAATCATGCGCTCTTTGTGATAAACTTCCTGACCTTGGATAATAAGAATCATTCAGCTGCGGACCGTCATTGGCACCCTTCCCCTGATACAGCTCCGCCTATGGTAATGTGGCAAGACCCCCTCACCAGTAGCTGGCACGGACCAGATCCAGTACTCATTTGGGGACGTGGCTCAGCCTGCATCCTGGACCAAAAACAATCGGCACCAAGATGGCTACCTGAAAGATTAATTAAACAAGTTAATCCACCAATTCCTACAAATAATGATGTTGTTCCAGAGCCTGTACTTGGCCCTGAGAACGCCTTTTCTTTATACCCACAGGAATGAAAAGACCCGGCTGGACGCTACTGGGACTCATTACAGGACTCCTTATTGTTGCCATTGTTGCTATTTGAGTATCTTATCTTCTCTCTATTCTCTCCTCCCCTGCTACGTTTCCTGAGGGCTCACTGATTAACCCCTCCAAAGGGCCCTAATACAATGGCCCTCAGCCTTGCTCTCCTGATGATGGCAATCTACACCATCCATTGGGCTCCACCAGTCTTTGCAGGACTTGACAACCCTCAGGGCATTCAAAAACACCTTCAACAGCATCACCCTTGTACCTGCTCAGGGGGCATAATAGTATCCTTCCCACGAACCCGTGGCCGTGCTCAAAAGCCGCATTTTACACAAGACTGCGGAGATAAAACTGCTTATCTGACCGTCCCGGTTCCCGATGGTTCTGTGTTCCCAAACCTAAGCTAGACTCTTACCGCACTGGGGATCAGTGCCCATCAGAGTGCAATAAAACTATCCATTACTCCGTGCACTCCTCCTGTTATACACAGTATCAAACCTGTAACAAGGGAAATCAGCATTTACTGTTTGCTGTTATATCAGGAGATTATGAGGGAACGTTTCGGAGGAGAGTTATCCTCTTCACACTTCAGCTCCCCCTCCTGCCCCACTAAGGGACAAGTAGCCTGCTGGTACCCTATTGCCCCTGTGGGAGTGTCTGATGGTGGAGGCCCTCAGGATACCCTTACTAAATTAAAAACACAAAAGGTACTCGAAACCGTATTTGAAAACCTTTACCCTTCCCTCCAATATCACCCCCTGGCTAAAGTTCATTCCAGAGGAAATAAAGACTTGGATGTCAATACCATCGATATCCTTACCAACACCCATAAACTGCTTAATCTCTCTGCCCCAAACCTTGCAAGAGACTGCTGGCTCTGTTTACGCCAGGGACCCCCCCTTCCTCTTGCCATTTTTCTACCGCTTAATAATACCCTTGAGTTCAATAGCTTCTTGGGCCACCCCCCTATGCAGCCCTTTCCTGTTCTTCCTGTCCCAACGGAAAATATCACTTGCCTTTATAAACCTCCCAACAACAATCCCTTCGATATCGATGTAGGCCTTGCTCCTTTCTGTACAAATAATGTAACAGTAAACTACCCTCTTTATGCCCCTAATTCCACCGTTTTTGGATGTAGGGATAATTTAGCTTATACCATTTTACCAACAAATTGGACCGGTAATTGCATGCATGCTATACTTTTTCCTGTTATAGAGATTATCAATGGAGATACCCCTGTTCCTATCCCCTCCCTTGATTATATCGCAGGGAGACAAAAACGAGCTATTCAATTTATTCCTTTATTAGCCACATTGGGAATTTCCTCAGCTATGGTTACAGGATCCACAGGACTAGGAATCGCGGTCCACAAATATAGAGAATTGTCCCAACAACTTATTAATGATGTGCAGACCCTATCCACCACCATTCAGGACCTTCAAGATCAAATTGATTCCCTAGCGGAAGTGGTTCTACAAAATCGTAGAGGCTTAGACTTGCTTACTGCTGAACGGGGAGGTATTTGCTTGGCTTTACAGGAAAAATGCTGTTTTTACGCTAACAAGTCCGGCATTGTTCGTGATAAAATCAAGACACTTCAAGAAGATCTGGAGCATCGTCGACGTGCCATGGCTGAAAATCCCTTTTGGACTGGATGGAATGGACTGCTTCCCTATTTGCTGCCACTTTTAGGCCCCATTGTTGGGTTGCTTGTTGTGCTATCTATAGGTCCTTGTCTCCTCAATAGGCTGATGACCTTTATCAGACAACAAGTAGATAATTTAGCAGCCAGACCAATTCAAATACATTACCAAAGTCTGGCCATGGAAGATCCCATGGAAAACGTTATCTCTCTCTCTGGCCGGTGAAGTCTGGCCAGTGAGGTCACGGTCCCTCCAACAACTGACTCTCCCCTTCAGTCTGCTGCTGCCCCAGTTGGGAGCCCAGGAAGGGCCCCAGGCCTATCAATAAAACGAGCAGTAAGCCAATGACGGGCACCTTCCCAGAACCTCACCCACCTAAGACAGGAGTCCTTGGGGACTGGCAAGGATATCCAATGACGGGTAAGAAGTGATGGAGCCCCGGGTCTATTCCTAAGACAGGCACTGCTCGCTCATCATGCTTGGCCTAACCGGTAGCCATTTCTGTTTAATTGATAAGAAAGGGGGATATGTCGGGGACCACGCAGCATGTGACCTCTTAGTGGAGAGACAGGGCTAGACAGGCCAGACCAGATAGTACTGATAACGCAACCTTGTGTGACCTTGTGCCTTAAGGCCTTGTAACCTTTCCCCTACTTGCACTAGCATTGCAGCTACAAGATAAGCCCCCCCTCCTTCCCCCGCCTGATACCCTGCCTCGATGATATATAAGTGTGTGGTTGAAAAATAAAGTCGCAGCTTGATCAGCACCTGTCTTGCTGCCATCTTTGTGTCTCCTGTCCCTTTCATTTCTCCTTCTAGGTGCTCGGCCCCAGTTGCTGTCTCGCGGGACGGGACAGCCTGCGAAAGCAGTAGAAGATGGCCCAAGTCCTTGGGCCCCTGCACCCACGTGGGAGGCTGGGAAGATGCTCCTGGCTCCTGGCTTTAGATTGGCGCAGCTCTGGCCATTGTGGCCATCTGGAGAGTGAACTAGCAGATGGAAGACCTCTCTCTCTACCTCTACCTCTCTGTAATTCTTTCAAATAAATAAAATAAATCTTTAAAATAACACTGGCAAGGAATTGAAAAATCCATAATGAACCACTCTGCAGTTACTTTAGTAGATATTGCTCGAAGATCAAAGGAAGTATTAAACCTGTTGCTATAATAATAGATTGATATGCTCTCAGAACTTATATTCCCTATTTGTCATATAATCATAGTTTCAAACAGATTAACATTAATTCAAAGTTTATAAAATAATTAGGACAACATCCCTCTTGGAAACTGGTCTGTATTCCTGTAAAGAATAGTTTTAGTTTTGTTTCTCATACTATGATACATGTGTTTTGGGAACGATGAATGACAGAATCATATATACTCTTATATACCTACTTGTGTTCTCATTTTACTATTTCTTATCCATTTTAATATTTTCTAATATTCAATTTTATTGGTTACTAAGTTGATTTTACCTGAATACAACATTTAGACATTTATATTTTTTGTATGCATACACAGGAGTTTGTAAGTGTGTGTGTGCATTTGAGAGGTAGCGTAGAAAATAATATTATGAGGAATCCTAACCCTCATTTCAAACACTAAGCCCTCCTGAGACCTGGCTTCCTTGAGGCAGAGCACTGGGACCTCTCACTGTAATGGGCTGAACTGATTCTCCCAAAAGTGAGTATCTTGCAGCCTTAACCCCCAATGGGATTGTTTTTAGAGACAGGACCTTTAAAGATGTAACAGAAGGAAAATGATATCAAGTGTGAGGCCCTAATCCAGATGTACACCTGATCTTATAAGGAGAGCCAGCAGGGATTCATATGGACAGAGGAAATACCATGTGAACACACAGTAAGTTGCTGGCTGACTGGAAGCCAGGGAGTGAGGTCGCAGAAGTCACCAAGCCTGCAGACACCTTGATCTTGAACTTCCAATGTGCAGGACTGCGAGAAACAATCTCTGGTGATTTAAACCATCCCATTTGTTGTAATGTGTCATGGTGACTTTGGCAAAGTAATATACCCAATCCCTACCAGCTTAAATTGCACCCACCCACAAGCTCCACAAAAAAAAAAAAAAAATTCAAAGAAATATGAAAATCAAAAACTGTGATTTTAGGTGCCCAAATGCCTAAGTGAGAAAAGGAGAGAAATAAGATGAATAAAAAATAGAACCCTAGAAATATGTCCATTAAAATCTAGATATCAGAGAAAGGGAAAGAAATACAAAAATGAATAAATTATTCTTGTGTATATGTGTGTGTTTTTAAAAAGCCCATACTTTGATCCAAGGAGAAATTATAATGCTTAATGATATAATAAGCAGATTTAAAAGGACACTGATGAACTATGGTGTTTCCATGGAACAGGGTCTAAATTAACTTTTGAGACCAGCATTGTGGTTTAATGGGTTAAGCCAGAGCCCATGATGCAATCATCCCATATGGATGCTGATTCAACTCTTGGCTGCTCCACTTCCAATCCAGCTCCCTGGTAATGTGCCTGAGAAAGCAATAGAGGGTGGCTCAACATCTTGGGCCTCTGGATTCATTTGGGAGATCCAGATGAAGCTCGTGGTTCCTGGCTTCAGCCTGGCCCAACCTGGGCCATTGCAGCCATTTGAGCAATGAAGTAGCAGATGGAAGATTTTTTCTGTCTCTGTCTCTCTCTCTTCCTCCTTCCCTTGCTCCATCCCTCTCTCTCTCTCTAACTCTGCCTTTAAAATAAATAAGTCTTTATTAAAATTAACTTTCACAGCTTCCAATATGCACCTATTTTCAAAATTTCATGGGTGAAATCCATAGTGTGGCCCAAATTACAATTGTAGCTATGGATAGCCCTAAATTTAAACAAAATACAACATATGATCTTGGGGAAATTACAAAAAGAAGAGAAGAAAAATAAGGTATTCACTTATTATACTTGATTTTAATTATAACAATGCTTCAATTTTCCATGGTCAAATGAACTCAATTATTCCATAGGAAGCAGAGTGACTCTAACAGAATAAGTAACAAATTAAAAGTAAACTAAGTTTTTGGAAGTTAAAATTTGGCTAGATAAAGTGGAAATCCACAGGCCAAATTAAAATGAGTAAGATGGTGAAATACAAGGAAATTCAAAGGCTTCAAATGTCGCAATTTGTGATAAAAAAAAATTAACAAAGGGATGAATATTCCCACTGCTTTCCCATGCAGTCCAATTTTGCCTTGTTCTTAAAACTAGAAAGAAAAAAAACACTCACATAGTGGTGGCTTAACCAACTGAACCACAATACCGGGCCCCTTGTTTAGCTTTTGTTACTTGATGTTGGAGAGTTTCCTTATCCTGTTCCTGACATGTAGCCTTAGACAGAAAACACTGCCATCCTCTCTGGCAGTGGTCACCTCCCAGCATGAAATGACAAAAGCAATTCAAGGCCTGGCATTTGGGCCCAGCTGGTTAAATCAATGAATGCAACATTGGCATTCCATGAGTCCAGGTCCAAGTCCTGGCCACTCCATTTCAGGTCCAGCTCTCTGCTGATGTGCCTGAGTGGGTAGCAGGGGATGGCCCAAGTGCTTGGGACAGTGCCACCAAATGAGAGACCTGGAAGTATTCCCAGGCTCACAGCTTTGGCCAGGTCCAATGGTGACCATTGCATCCATTTGAGGAGAGAACCCTCCCTCCTTCCTTTGCTGTAACTCTGCTTTTCAAATAAATTATATAATAAATCCTAGGAAAAAGCTATCCAAATACATCTTCACACCATTCTTCTGACTGTCGATTATATTATTTTTGGTCTGGATGCATGCCTCAGTTTGCAAACCAGGGACCCAAACTTTTGTTTTTCCCAAAGAAACCTTTTATTTAATGGGTACAAATTTCAAAACTACAACTTTAGGAATATAGTGATTCTTCCCACCATACCCACCTTCCCACCCCTACTCCACTCCAACTACTCCTCCCTCTCCCATTGCCAGTCCCATTCTCAATTAAGATTAATTTTCAATTAACTTTATACACAGAAGACTAGCTCTGTACTAAGTAAAGATTTCAATAATTTGCACACACACAAAAAGCTGAGAACAAGTTGTATAGTTAATTCTCTTAATACAACTCATTGAGGACAGAAGTCCTGCATGGGAAGTAAGTATACAGTGACTCCTGTTGCTAATTTAATAGTTAACACTCATGTATGATATCAGTGATCACCCGAGGTTCTTAACATTAGCTGCCAAGGTTATGGAACCCTTTTGAATCTGAAATCTGTCAGCAGAGACCCAAACTTTTTTTTTTTTTTTTGACAGGCAGAGTTAGACAGTGAGAGAGAGAGACAGAGAGAATGGACTTCTTCCCATTGATTCATCCCCCAAATGGCTGCTACAGCCGCTGCGCCGATCTGAAGCCAGGAGCCAGGTGCTTCCTCCTGGTCTCCCATGCAGGTGCAGGGCCCAAGGACTTGGGCCATCCTCCACTGCCTTCCTGGGCCACAGCAGAGAGCTGGACTAGAAGAGGAGCAACCGGGACAGAACCGGCGCCCCAACCAGGACTGGAACCTGGAGTACCGGCGTTGCAGGTGGAGGATTAGCCTAGTGAGCCACAGCACCGATGAGACCCAAACTTTAAAAGGAAGCAGTTCTAGGTTGGTGGTGGCTAAAATTTAAAAATAAAAAACAAAAACAAAAAAGACACTCCTGTATCAATATCACTGCAAATATAATTTTGTCAACCTTTATATCTTAGACAAACCAATGGTTAAGAATGATGTACTACAGTTGCAATGATCTGTGATTATTTTAATATTTACTGTATATAATTGAAATGGACATCATTTTATTTGATTTTTATTTATAGCCTTTGTATATATTCCTGATGAGCTATGCTGTTTTTATTTTTTATTTGTTGAACTCTTTATTTTGTAAAGTGGAGCAGTGGGTTAAAGCCCTGGCTTGAAGCGCTGGCATCCTATGTGGGCACCAATTCTGATCCCACTCTCTGCTGTGGCCTGGGATAGCCATGGAGGATGGCCTCTTTGGGCCCCTGCACCCTTGGGAGAGACCTGGAAGAAGCTCCTGGCTTTGGATTGGTGCATCTCCAGCCATTGTGGCCATTTGGGGAGTGAACCAGCAGATGAAAGACCTCTCTCTCTCTGTCTCTACCTCTCTCTGTAACTTGTCTTTCAAATAAATAAAATAAATCTTAAAAAAGGAAAATGGAATATCAAAAATTCCAAAAGAAATAAAGGAAAAAAGAAAAGGAATGGGAGGAAGAATGCAGGGAAGTATTGCATTCTTTGAATTGTGTCTATAAATGACAATGAATAGGAATTGTGTTGTATTAGTTACCATGTAAATGTCATTATTTGAGAATCCAATGTAACAATAAATTACTCATAAAAAGGCAAAACAGAACAAAACAGTAAAAAATATCACATTTGAGCACAGAGCAATTTGTTCCTTGAGAGAGCATTACTTCTTTGCTTGGGAACTGCAGATGTTCCCTGGGAAGCAAAACTGGTGCAACAGTTGGAGAAGCAACCTCAGACTACAGTGTTAGGTAAAAGAAAATAGCCCAAAGTAAGCCAGCTGCACATGTCTTATGTAGGTGCACCTGTCTTATGTAGGGAAAGCCTCTCCCCTCTATAAACAGATGGCCACTAAAGATGCCAGGAAAAGTGCTCCCTCTACTGGTAGAGCAAATAAGCCTCATTACATACAGGCCCAGATCCTGTCACTTTTGCAGATTCATCATTAGCAGAAATCAACCAAGCCTTTCATCTGGAAGCTGACTATCAAAGGTTGATGAGGGAGATCGCCCAGTTCTCGAGACCGATTTGAAGTTTCAGAATGCAGTCATCGGTGCACTTCAGGAGGCTAGTGAGTCACACTTAGTGGATTTCTTGGAAGATACTAATTTGTATGCATTCACACTGAGAGTCATCATCACATTCAGAATCACCCAGTTCATTCACTGTATGTGGGGAGAGAAAGGTGTAGTGAAGGCAGTTTTTGTGGGATTCTATAGTGGATTCTGTAAAATACTTTGGTTTAACTTGTGACCTTTTTGTAAGAATTTTTTATAATGTATTGCATATATTTCTTACAATATATTGCACTGTAAAATGACATTACATCTTTCAGTATGAATATGAAAAATGTTCACAGATCTCAATGATGTGAGCCCTAATGCTCAGGAGTTACATTCCTAAAATGCAGAAGAGATGGGTGATATTTCTTGCTTTCTTGATGCATGTTGCTGTGTATTAATGACTTGTACTGTAGCTATTAATGTTATAGCATTGATTAAAAATTATATTTGCAAGAAAACTGGTTATACCTTGATCCAAATATTTAGTGACTGGGGCTATTAAGTCTGACCATGTATCATGGTGATAGAACATGAACTTTTACAAGGGTGAAGATCCAAGTCTCAACCACAGTGTATCTTACAGTTCTCTTAAAAAAAAGTGAAACTGGCAGCTATAGAATACACTATGTGCACTTATATATTGTAGTGTCAACATTTTAAATTAATCTTCTACATCCACAAGTGGTGGAGAGTCTTGTCATAGACATATACCACTTACATCTGGTTTTCTAACTAGACTGCACTTGTCTTCATTGTAGTAAAATGCTTTGTGCAATATACCTTGCATAAGTCCTCATTCTACCATAAGTCAACTAACCCTCCAGCTGGTAATGAAAACAGTAACAGGAGGATTCCACTTGTAAGTGTTCTAGAATAACATACAAGTTATTCATACCAGAATTCTGTTATTAATATTTTGATCTAGTTCATGCAGGTTTTTATTGTGTTGTGGTTGATCCCATAACTGAGATTTATTTTCTCTTCTACCAAGAGAAAAAAATGCAGGTGTTCTTTTTTTCTTTCAGAGTTTATAGTGCAACTCTTAGCGTAAGCCTGCTGTGGAGCAGCAGCAAACAGCACACCTCCAGTTTATGGAACTTTTGCCAATTATGCTGGTGTCTGGTTAGATTATGTCTGGTTATTGTCTAAGGAAAATCACTTTTCTAAAGATAGCTTTCTAAGTGATTTTAAAACTTATTTTTCTTTTGAAATTTTAGATCATTTAGGTATGCTGACTGGATTTACAAATAATCTTGCTTATCAAAAAATAATGTACTTACCTACAAATATGTGTATGTCAGTTAAAAATAAAATGTTTTTAAAAAGTGAAGATTGGGGTGGGAATTTTGGGGTTAAGCCACTGTTTGTGATGCCTGCATCTCAAATAGAGCATGGTTTGAGTTTCTGTTGCTCTACACTTTTGATTCATCTTCATGTTAAGGTGCCTGGGAGGCAATGTATGATGGCCAATATGGTTTGAAGGCTATCTCCCTTTGGGAGACCTGAAAGTGGTTCCTGGATTCTGGCTTCAGCATGGCCTAGCCCTAAAATTTTTGGATATTTGAAAACTAAAACAGTAAATGAAAAGTATCTCTCTCTTTCTCTTCTTCATTTTTCTGTCACTACGCTTTTTAAATAAAGAAATATTCCAAAGTCAAAAGTTGTCATGTGGACTTCAAATAAATGCTATCAAATAATATATTGTATACAGAAGAAGAAAAATTTAACATATAAAAAGAGCTGAAAATTTAAATGATGAAACAAAGATATACCAAAATGTAACAGAGGGAGATTTATAGTGGCTGGCCACCTCAATAATAGACAGAAACATTTTAAAACAAACAGTGTTACTAAAGATAAAGTGGGGCATCTTTTAGTAATAGAAATGTCAAACAATTTAAATAATATAACAAATATAGATATATATTTCTCCTACAGAAATGCTCAATATTTTAGGAAAATGAGATAAAGGGATAAGCAGAGTCTTCAACAATAGCATTTGGATTTGCTAGTATCCTTCTTTTAGAAATGGATGGCAAAACTATGAAACAGATTGAAAAGGATATGGAATATTTGAATATGATAAAACAACAAAATTAATTGGTATATTCCACACTAATCAAGAGAATATGGCTTTCATTCAGTGTGCAGGCAACATTTTCCACAGAAAACAGTTTGCTACATCATAAAATCACCTGAATAAACCTTGACGAACTGAAATCATTTAAGATATGTTCTCTGACCACAATTAGGAGTATTCGGTCTAGTGGTTAAGATAATGTGTTTTGGGGCTAGCGCTGTGGCACAAGGGTTAAAGCCCTGGCCTGAAGTGCCAGCATCCCATATGGGCACTGGTTCTAGTCCCAGCTACTTCTCTTCTGATCCAGCTCTCTGCTATGGCCTGGGAAAGCAGTAGAAGATGGCCCAAGTCCTTGGGCCCCTGCACCCATGTAGGAGAGCTGGAAGAAGCTCCTGGCTTCTGGCTTCAGATCAGTGCAGCCCCAGCCATTGCGGCCATCTGGGGAGTGAACCGGCGGATGGAAGACCTCTCTCTCTGTCTCTACCTCTCTCTGTAACTCTATCAAATAAATTTAAATAAATATTTTTTTAAAAAAAGATGTGTGTTATATCCAAATCAAAATCAGAGCACCTAAGTTCAAGTCTTGGCTCTGCTTTCATTTCAGCTTCCTTTTAATATGCATCCTGGTAGGAAGCAGGTGATGGCTGAAGTAATTGCATCATTGTCACCCATGTGGAAGACTTACACCGAATTTCTGGCTCCATTTTGCCTGGATGAACTCCAACAGTTGTGAGCATCTAGGAAGCTGTGCAATCTCTCTCTCTCTCTCTTTCTCCCTCTGTCTCTCTATCTCTCTCCCTCTCTCTCTGTCTCTCTCTCTCTCTCTCCTTCAATTTTTTTAATAAATTCTAAAAGTCAAAACCATAAGGATACTTGAGAAGTTGTAATATAAGTGGAAAATAAGCAGTACATTGTGGGGAAAAAAGTAAATAATGGAGTGGAAAAAAAAAAAAACCTCAAGGGAAATTATAAAATATTAGGAAATGATTGAAAATGAACACACATTATACAGGAACTCATGATTGAAAGAGTGGTAGATGGAAATTACTAGATCTAAAAAGCTCTATTTTATGAAGAAAAAATACATAAAATCAATAAGGCAGACTTCCCATTTTTTAAAAAAAAGCTAGAAAAAGCTGAGAAAGCTAAACTCAAAAAAATAGCATCATAAAGAAATAGACTCAGTGCAAAAGGACTGTTCATTGTTGAGAAACTTGGGGCTGGTTTGATGGCAATGGGAGCTGACACCCTCTGTCCATCAGTATGCCTATAACTATAAACCCAGCCACTACTCCCACGTTCTCTAATGGATTCCATTGAAAACTACAAGGTCTGCTCCTTCTCTTGATGCCAGATGCTGCTATAACAGCATACTGTTCCTAGTACTAATTTGCTGACAGCATTGAGCTCATGGGAGTGGCACATTTGCTATCATTACCCACTTGATCTTGTCTACACATCTACTAGCTTAGCTTGCTGGGTGAGGAAATGTACATGGTGTAGACCATGCTGCAGTTGCTAGTAGTGACACTGGATATCATAGATATTGGAGGATATTTGAGATCTGCATCCAAGACAAAAACTATCCTACTCACCATTCAGCACACAATTTTGACAGCCAAATTACCTCCATTTCTTATCTAATGAACCAGGGATTACACATGGGTCCAGACAGAAGCTGCATGCATCAAGGAAGGGGGACACTAGGAATCCTGAACTCTAGTCATCTCCATGAGCAGCTACACAAATAACAGCAAACAACAAAAAATTGAGCTCCTAGCCACTTTCATTGATGTTCTCTGCACCACCTGGGCTGTCTCAGCACCAAGATCTGCATCACATCACAGACCAGACTCTCAATCTGGACAAGATGTATGAGGTCTGGGCTATGTCTTTATGCACAATCCAAGCTTCCTGCAATGTGCCATATCATCCCCAGTTGCTCCATCCTCTTCATCTTATCTCCATGAGCATACCCACCTTCCTTGCCCAGTGGCACCCAAGGGTATGCCGGCCTCTGTCAACTGATGGTCCTCTCTGGAGGTTGGATTCTCCCTTTCCAAAGATTCTATGAGGGGCTGGCACCATGGCATAGTAGGTTTGTCTTTCTCTGCAGCATCAGCATTCCATATGGGCACCATTTCAAGTCCCAGCTTCTCCCCTATAAACTAGATGTCTGCTAATTGCCTGGGAAAGCAATAAAGATGGTCCAAGTACTTGGGCCCTTGCACCCACATGGGAGACCCAGAAAAAGCTCTAGTCTCCTGGCTTGAGATTAGCTCAAATTTGGCTGTTGTGGCCATCTGGGGACTGAACAAGCAAATGGAAGGCCTCTCTCTCTCTCTCTAACTCTGCCTTCCAAATAAATAAATCAATCTTAAAAAGAAGACTATGGGCAGTAAGGGGTTACCACAGCTAGTGGAAGGCCCCTTTGCTGGAACGATGCTCCAGAAGGGACCAGCAATAGATTGGCAGGCGTTGCCTTACAGTGGGTTCTCAGTAGTAGTTGGTTACACTGCCATAAAGGCCTCTACATAAGGGATATCTATTTACCACACATATGACACAATAGTTCTAGCTATAAAATGGTATTACAATTTATGTTCCAATTATCTAGCTGTGTTTTTTTCCCTCAAATTTACTGCAGCCAAGGAATACTACAGAAAATGATGGCTCATTCCTTCTTTAAGGTCTGGGGATCAAAACATAAACAGTTTTTATACCATACAGTATTATCAGAAAGCCATGGGTTTCACCTATCACAGAATAAAGGGAAAAAATAATGGCAATAAGACAGGCATTTCTGCTCATTTCCAACAAATAAGGGGAGATAACAAGCCATTCCTGTTTGATCTCCCAATTGAGGAAGAACAGGCCTGGCAATACTTCTGGGTTATGCAATCAAATAATCCCAGTGATAGAATCAACTAGTCCTTACTGAATAATCCCATCCTGAATATTTCTAAATCTCTCACACAGGGTCCTTCCCTATATGGCAGAACCTTCCATTTTTTTAAAAGATTTATTTATTTGAAAGGCAGAGTTACACAGAGAGGAGAGACACACAGAGAGGGAGATAACTTCTATCCACTGGTTTACCCCTGAAATGAGAGAAATGGCCAGAATTAGAATTTTGGATATGAAAAAAAAAAAAACACAATCATCTGAAGTTTAAAACATTCCATCAAAATAAGACTCCACATCATTGAAAACATTGTCACTCATTTAACCAGGATGCTTTGATCAAGAACTATAGACCAGATATAGAGTTTTAAGAGTTTTAAGATCACTCATCTTTGAAAAATAAATTGATAATTTTAACTTTTTAAAAAAAGATTTATGTATTTATTTGAAAGGCATAGTTACAAAGAGAAGGAGAAGCAGAAACAGAGACCTTCCATCTACTGGCTGGGCCAGGCTGAAGCCAGGAGCTCCAAAATATCTTGATGGTCTTCAATGGGGGTGCAGAGGCCCAAGCACTTGGGCCATCTTCCACTGCTTTCCCAGGCTCATTAGCAGAGAACGCAGTTATGGAATTAGTAGGGAATATGGAATACTGGTGCTGCCAGTAGATTTACCTGCGCTGGCAGCACAGGGCCTAGGATCCCTCTGGTGATATTATTCCCAAGCTCCCCTATCCTTATGGTCCTCAACTCCAGCTGGCAGCATTGTGCCTTGGGGGCAGTGCGAGGCCGGAACCACTGGGCACTGTAGAGGGCCACACCTAGCTGGCTGTGCAGCTTGGAGTCGAGGTGGCCAGGTCGCTCAGAAATCGGGGGTTCCTGTGGACCCCAGGTGGCTGCAGCCTGGCTCCAGGGTTCTGCTGGTTCCCCAGCAAGGAGAGCTTGTACCCACAGGACCCACCCACCCACATCCATCACCTGCCCCCCAAGATGTAGTAGACTCCAGGCAACTGGTGCCACTGAATCTGGTCTCTCTTTAAGGAAAGGAGAAAATTGTGGGCATCCAGACAGTAGCAATAGGTGACATGAGGGCCAAAGATGCATCACCCTGTTGTTCTCCCATCGTCCATTCCCTCTTTCCTGACTCATGCACCCACCTTTGCTCCACCAGCCCGCTGCCCATCTCTTGTCTCCTTTATGCCCCAGGCACACTCAGGACACTGTCACTACTCACCCTCCACACTCACAAGCCTGCGCCTGCACTGCTGGGAAAGATCTCATCAGCCTGCTGCTTTCCTCCTCCTAGCTGTCAGATTCTCTCTTTCCTCCTTGCCATCTACAACATTTCAGGGCCAACCCATGCCTTTCTGAACATATGCCTTGAAAGTCTCAGTCTTCCATCCCCATTCCTTTCTGTGGTCAGCTCTGGTCAGCTCTGGACTAGGAAGGCCTCTGACTGCCACTGGGCCCCTCAGGTTCCCTCTTCTGCAGTTAGCACATAATCCTTGGCTTCAGCATCACCCTGCACTGCCTCAACCCAGAGCTCAGATTAGGAGAGTTAAGTAGGGGAGGGTGCCCCTCTATGCCTAGCTGTGCCTCCTGTTCTGGGAGCCCACCCTTGTGTAAGACTAAGGCCTGAGACAAATTTCATTTGCCCTGGAGGGGAGCACTGAGGTCAGGAATCCTGCTGATAGAGTTCACAGCTTTAAGATTCCCCCAGATGACCTGGGGTGGAGGGAGGGCCACAATGCTCCCTTTTGCTTCAGTCTTCTCCTGACTTCTATCCACCTCTATGCCAACTCTCTGGATGAAGTTAGGAGCCAGGAGTTTCTTCCAGGTTTCCCATGTGGGTGGCAGGGCTAAACACATAGGACTTTTTTTGTATTTTTATTTTTTTTAACTTTTATTTAATAAATATAAATTTCCAAAGTACAACTTTTGGATTATAGCAGCTGTTCCCCCCCATAACCTCCCTCCCACCACAACCATCCCATCTTGCACTCCCTCTCTCATCCCATTCTTCATCAAGATTCATTTTCAATTATCTTTATATACAGAAGATCAACTTAGTATATGATAAGTAAAGATTTCAACAGTTTGCACCCACACAGATTTAATGTGCGTCCCCCAGGCCATTAGTGGAATGCTGGATTGGAAGAGGAGCAGCCTGGAGAACTGGAGTCCATATGGGATATGAGCATTGCAGGCTATGGCTTTCCTTCATAGGCCACAAAGCCAGTCCCTGGAGGGGTTTTCAAATTTGAGTAAGGACATGACTCTGTCATTTCTTTTCCAATGAAAAATTGCCAGCAAGCTATAATATAAAATATGCAGAGTATGGTGCATCAACACCATACAATCAATTGAAGAATAGGCTATATGGGGAAATCCAGAAACAAAGCAGAACCTACTTCAGAATTGGCAGTGATTTTCGTGGATGATGGAATCACAGGGTTATTGTTCATGTTAATGCTTTTCAGAATTCCCTTTCTCCAAAATGAACAACATTTTATTTAGAATAAAGGAAAAAATATCACCCATGAGTCTTCTAGCTTGATAAAATCTGTTATTACAGTTTGGACACCTTTTCCTATCCAAGTGTTTTTACACAGGTATAATCATAATGTAGCTACACTGTTTTATCCTACCTTTTTTTTTTTTTTGACAGGCAGAGTGGACAGTGAGAGAGAGACAGAGATAAAGGTCTTCCTTTGCTGTTGGTTCACCCTCCAATGGCTGCTGCGGCCGGCGTGCTGCGGCCAGCGCACTGTGCTGATCCGAAGGCCGGAGCCAGGTGCTTTTCCTGGT
The DNA here is from genome assembly GCF_051225735.1 of Oryctolagus cuniculus. Taxonomy (NCBI): domain Eukaryota; kingdom Metazoa; phylum Chordata; class Mammalia; order Lagomorpha; family Leporidae; genus Oryctolagus; species Oryctolagus cuniculus. The sequence goes on along the minus strand of NW_028301710.1, from coordinate 209,327 downwards.
CTCCCATGGGGTGCAGGGCCCAAGCACTTGGGCCATCCTCCACTGCACTCCTGGGCCACAGCAGAGAGCTGGCCTGGAAGAGGGGCAACTAGGACAGAATCCAGCGCCCAGACCAGAACTAGAACCTGGTGTGCCAGCACCGCAGGTGGAGGATTAGCCTATTGAGCTGTGGCGCTGACCTTATTCTATCTTTTAAACATGACATAAATTTATTTATATGAGAGGTTTTACATACAGCATTGAATGCATGATCCATAAAAATATATAATGTGAGCTGTGTTAACTAAAGATGTTCTCTAACATATATTTAAATAGCAGAAGATAAGCACCACAATGGGAGGTAATACTTGGAAAATATATATCCACCAGAATTACCTGCCAATTTCATGAAGCTTGTGACATTTAATAAGGTGATAAATCCTCCAACTTAACCTAGATAAATTGAGTTATATTTACATAGGATATATACAGATTAGAAATAAAAACATACAATATATTGAACTTTAGGGGATTGTGAGATAAAAGAATGAATATTCCATAAAATTAATGCAAATTAAATGCCAATGAGGTAGAAACACTACATAATTATAAAACGGTCTTAATAAACAATCATGATGGTGCCAATTGTTTACTAGGATGTAGAGTATTCAAAAATATTATTCATTACTGGTCAAAATGGCTAAATCCTTCACAAGATATCTGGATAAGTTATTACAAAGCCTATGATAGCATCATCATACAGTGCAGGAAAGATGTCCTGATATATTTACCCAGCTAACTTGAAAGCTTAAACAATCTAGGATAAAAACATACAGCTGCTTTACTCATACTGCCTAAAACCTGAATGAAATCACAATGTTCTTTAGTAGATAAACAGAGAGCCAAGCTGTCCCAGTAGGTGGAGGCTCTTGAAGGCACATGGGATTAGGAAATATGGGGCATGGACACTGGACATGGGGACACAAGAAAAAAGGCATGGGCTGGAGTCACAGGGGTTCCAAAGACAAAAGGAAGACATTGGCTTCAGGTAAGTAGCATGCAGACAACTGAAGGAAGCTGTAGTTGTAAGCAAAGGTCAGAGTGGTACCCAAAGGCTTCCATGAACTGGGAGTAAAGGGACGAAGTCACTGCAGGGCAGGAGAAAGGTCATTCTATACAGAGAAAGACTGGAGACACACAAGTCCTGACAGGTTGTATGGAAAAGGGAGGTCAGCATTAGGGAAAATTAGGGCTACATACAGAGTGGCTGGGGACCCATGAGGACTGGCATGGTGTGCAGGCCCAGCAGGAGACTTGCAGAGAGATGTGCTGTACATAAAAGGGATGAGCACTCTCACAGCTGGTACAAGCTGCAGACACAAGGAGTAGAAGATTTAGAGAGGTGGCTTGGATGACACTTTTTAAATGACAAAACTATCAAAATGAACAAGGGTCCCAGATAAAGGAGATGTTGAAATTGCAAATAACATATGGGCTTTAGGAACAGGATTAAATATGCAAGGTGAGCAGACACATGGAACTGGAAATATTAGGAGGCAGACAGGGCATATTATTACAGGATTTGGAAACACAGCAAAAAAATTCAGGAGATGCAATATAAATTGTCACAGTAGGTGGAGACCTGCTTAGAGAAAATTTAGAGCCTCAAGTGATTGAGAACCAGTCATTATGGCTTCCCTTTTTAAAACTGATTTGTTTATTTATCTGAGAGAGAGAGAGAGAGAGAGAGAGAGAGAGAGAGAGAATCTTCCATCGATCCACTGGTTCACTCCCCAAATGGTTTTAATGGCCAGAGCTGGGCCAGTCTGAAGCCAGGAGCAAGGTGCTTCTTCTGGATTCCCCACATAAGTGTAGGGGGCAAGCATTTTGGCAATCTCTTGCTGTCTTTTCCAGACCATTAACAGGAAGCTGGACTGCAAATACAGCAGCCTGGACTCAAACTGGCACCAATATGGAATGCTGGGGTTGCAGGTGGCAGCTTTACCCACTATGCCACAATGCCAGGTCCCTGTAGTTTCTTTCTTAAGAAATAAAATTAACTATAGAATAAACCACAAAATAGAGGCAAGTAAAAGCAGGCAGGCATCAATGCAATACCTGTAGAAAAATGCACAATAGAAATAAGGAAAAAGGGTTTCTAAAATATATTAAAATTAATAAAAACTAGTATAAGTCATTAAGGAAAGAAAAGAGAAATACCATACAAATAACCAGCTTCAGGAATACAAATAGCATCATCTTCAAAAATTTTCTTCTTAAAGATTTATTTATTTGAAAGAATTACAAGAGAGGCAGCAGAGTAAAAAAAAAAAAGTTATGAGCCAGTGCCACAGCTCACTTGGCTAATCCTCTGCCTGCGGCGCTGCCACCCTGGGTTCTAGTCCCGGTTAGGGTGCTAGATTCTGTTCCAGTTGCTCCTCTTCCAGTCCAGCTCTCTGCTTTGGCTTGGGAAGGCAGTGAAGGATGGCCCAAGTGCTTGGGCCCTGTACCCACATGGGAGACCAGGAGGAAGCACCTGGCTCCTGGCTTTGGATCAGCGCAGCACGCTGGCTGTAGCGGCCATTTGGGAGTTGAACCAAAAGAAAAAGGAAGACCTTTCTTTCTGTCTCTCTCTCTCACTAACTGCCTGTCAAAAAATAGTTATTCACAACCACATGAACACACACACACACACACACAGAGGGAGAGAGAGAGAGAGAGAGAGAGAGAGAGAGAGAGAGAGAGAGAGAGAGAATCTTACATCTCCTGGTTCACTCTCCAAATGGCTACAGTGGCTGAGGAGGCAGAAGCCAGGAGTGAGGAGCCAGGAGCTTCATCTGGGTCTCCTGTGTGGGTTGCAGGGGTTCAAACACTTGGACCATATTCAGATACTTTACCAGGCCACTTAGTGGGGTGCTACATCAGAAATGAAGCATGCAGGACTTAAATTGGTGCCTTTATGGGATGCTGGCATCCCTGGTGCAGCTTTATTCATTATGCCACAAAGCCCCTCAGCTACCCCCTCCATTTATAAACATTAACAAGATAGTAAGGATTGTGAGAAATAGTTAGGAGTAAAAATTTTTTAGAGATATGAAAAGTCACCATATTTTGTAAATCAATATACCATGAAAGAGATATTGTGTAACACAGAGAACTTCCATATAAGTTAAAAAAGACTAATCAGTATTTGAAAAATCAAATCAAGGAATTTAAAAATTTCACAAGCAAAATTTCAGACTCAGACTTAGAAAATTCTAGACATTCAAGGAAGGTTGTTCCTCATTTTCCCAGATTCATCCAAAGTGGCAATAGACAGAGAATATATTTGAATTTCTTTTGAATTCATTGCTTTACATTAGTGACATGGATTAGGTTAAAGGAACTTAACATACATCTTTAATAAGAGACACAGGTATTTTAAGCAAAATATGAAAACAGAAGAGATCAATAACAAGCAGGATGCATTAGATCATGCAAAGATGATTAACATTGCAAAATAAACCAAGTAAATAATTTATGTATAAGAAAAAACATAAGTAAATCACATGATCATTGAGATTAAATGTTGAAAAGCTTTTCATGAAACAGCTTATAACCATAAAAAGAATAGAAAAAATAATAGCAATTCCCCAATTGTAATTAAGACAAGCTACAGAGAAGTAATAATAAACAGCATAATTAACACAGAGCACTAAATGATCTTTCCCTGGAAATAATCTTGGACAAAGTTTTCTCCTCTCTTTCTTCAACACTGTCCTGGATGCATAATTAGGAAAATTAAACAAACAAAAAGAAATGTGAGTATAGGGTCAGCTTTTAAGAAATACAACTCTTAATGTATGTTAATGATACTAGGATATGTAGAGAAAATCAAACACTAGCCAAAACCAAATATGAACTGATAGGTGAATTAGACAAAATTATTGGGTATAGGATCAACACAATCAAGTGGGTTACCAGGTTCCCATAAAAGCAAATCATGGCTCACTAGGCTAATCCTCCACCTTGTGGCGCCAGCACACCAGGTTCTAGTCCCAGTTGGGGCACCGGATTCTGTCCTGGTTGCCCCTCTTCCAGGCCAGCTCTCTGCTGTGGCCCGGGAGTGCAGTGGAGGATGGCCCAAGTGCTTGGGCCCTGCACCCCATGGGAGACCAGGAAAAGCCCCTGGCTCCTGGCTTTGGATCAACGTGGTGCACCGGCGGCAGTGGCCATTGGAGGGTGAACCAACGGCAAAGGAAGACCTTTCTCTCTCTCTTTCTCTCACTGTCCACTCTGTCTGTCAGAAAAAAAAAAAAGAAAAGAAAAAAAGATTTATTTATTTATTTGAAAAGCAGAGTTACAGAGAGGCAGAGGCAGAGAGAGAGAGAGAGAGAGAGAGAGGTCTTCCATCTTCTGGTTCACTACCCAGATGGCCACAATGGCCAGAGCTGTGCTGATCTGAAGCCAGGGTCTAGGAGGTTCTTCCTGGTCTCCCATGGGGGTGCAGGGACCCAAGAACTTGAGCATCTCCCACTTTCCCAGGACATAGCAGAGAGCAGGATGGGAAGTGGAGCGGCTGGGACTAGAGCCGACACCTATATGGGATGCTGGCAATGCAGGCGGCAGCTTTATTTGCTGTGCTGCATTGTCAGCCCCAGGGGTCTTCTTGATCTCTCCTACCTCTGCCCCTGTTATATATTAATGTTAGCCATCACAAAACACACCGAACACCAGAGTAAGGGAAAGGGTTTATTTGGGAACACCCAACAGACCAGAGTGAAGGGGCAGTGAAGGAAAAAGAGAGAGAAAGAGAGAGAGGTGGAGAGGAGGGAGAAGAGAGACGAGAGGAGAGAAGCCAAGAGAGGTCAAGAGAGCACAGGAGAGAAGGACCAAGAGAGCACATGTTCAGGAACAGGCCCTTTTGAAACTGCCTGAGGGCGGGCAGGGAATCCAGAGCAGCGAATCCCATTAGGATGGGGGTGGAGCCTGGCTCAGGTAGCTGGGCCATGCAGCCACCTGGCTAAAACTGCCAGTTTCCTAACAGCCCCCACTGGTAAATGAGTCCAGGTTCTTCTTAATGTTTTTCATGGCATAAAATCTATTACTCTCAACAGTGAGTTTTTCTTGGTTTATTTTGTGCTATTTGTGATAATATTTTACTTAATTTTTTTTCATGTGTTACTCCACAGTAATTTTTTAAAATAACATGAAAATGTTGTTAGGCTATAGATTGTGAATAAATTATACTTCTATAGGAAGTCTTAGTGGAGTACGAGGATTAAGTATCTAACTTCTCATGCATATGCACTTACTTAGTTTTTGATTTCCCAACACTTAGATTTACCTTATTTATTTACTCACCTAGTGTTAACTGACATTTCTGTTTGGAACCATATTCTTAGTTACTAATGACCCCTGGTTGGGTACTTATACTGTTGATCTATTTGTACTGATTACAAATGGTGAATTTGTAGTTTTGCTTGGAGTTATATGTTTTCTCTTAGGTATCTTAATGCTCTATTTAGGGGTACTGGTAGGAAGCCTTGTAATGTCTTCTTGGAGAACTGCCAGTTGTCTCACTGTGTAACCCTTCTAGTAGTCTGACCTAAATTCTGATTAGTCTGAAATGAATGCTGTTTTTCTACATTTCATTGGATTTGTATTATAATGGACTATTTTCTGCATATTTTTATTTTTAAGCAGTTGTGTATGTATTTGTCTTAAGTTGATAAGAATGGAATTTGGAAATATTTATGTAATTTAAATGAACAAAGCAAGGCAATTAACATATCCACTACATTATATACCTATTTTTCATGATAAGATTACTTAAAAGTCTAAACTCTTGTTTATTTTCCTATAGTAGGACACATTTTTATTAACTATTCTCACCATGTTGCACAACAGACCTCTTGAATGTATTCCGACTATGCAAACCAAATGTGATTGGCCAAGATGACTTCAAATCCCCTTCATGTGTCTGTATATTTAAATGATTTCCTATAGACAGCACGAAGTTTGGCCTTGGTTTTATTTTTCCATGTCAATCTCTATCTTTAGTGTATTTAGATTGAAGAATTAAAATTGTATGTGTGCGGGTATAAAAAGTTAAGCTTAAGCTTACAGGTTTAAACCTTCCTGGTGCAGCTGTGAAAATAAGACAGAGTAAAGTAGCACCTTGACAGTAGGGACTCCATTTTGGAGCACTTGAGACTGCATTCTGAGAAAGCACTCCCCCACCGTGAGACTCTGGTCTGAAACTATGATCTCAAATAGTTGGACAATAGCAGTGCACTACACCACCCTTGGCAGAGCACAAAAACCCCCTAGCATGATTGCTCAAGCTTAAAAGTAGAAAGGTTGCACCTGGGTTACCTGGGCTAATAATGAAGATGTGATTTGTCTATGTCTTAAAATCATAATTGCTGATTGCAAGATTTTAGCAACCGCTTAGCAACCATGTATTCTCTCCTTCCTCCTGATTTTGTGGTTTTTGCCTTTATAAACCCTATGCTGTAGTTCCTCACTGCTCCTCTGTCCTTGTCAGAGGGCCCCAACATGTTGGATCAATAAATTTAACCCTTCGCTGGTTGCATGAGAGAAAAAGTCTCTTGGAGTCGTTCCTCGGGCAGTGGGTTTTTTTTTTTTTTAGACCCTAACATTTGGAGGTCCCACTGAGACCTGACTGCTGCCTGTGGACGCCTCCAGTGGATATCTCTTGGGGTGAGTACGGCGCCTATTGTTTTGATTAAACATGTACACTTTGATTTGTTGTTTGGTAAGGTTTGTTATTTGTTTGTAATCGGCAGCGTGGTTGTCGGGCTCGAGCGAGAGCTCCACCTGACTGTGGCGGGCAGACGTGCTCCAGAGCCACAGACCACATCCTGGGGGACACCCCAGGAGAAAGGGAAAACTGGGCACGCCCAGTGTTTCCTGTTTGGTGGGTTGCCTGCAGTAGGGAAATAGACTGCAGAGACTCACATTTTGTTTGTACTGCCGAAACTTTGGTATTTGATCGAGCTCATTAGTCTTCTATATTTGTATGGGACACTGTGATGGCTCCTGTTTGGTAGACACTTTGTGTGGTCCTTGTGTGCTGCTTCTCTACGCTGTTTGTTTGTGTACATTGTGTTGTTTGCTAACATGGGCCAGACCGTGTCTACACCTTTGTCTCTAACTTTGAATCATTGGTCGGAGGTAAGCCACTAGGTACATAACCTTTCTTTGTCAGTCAAAAAGGTAAAGTGGCAGTCTTCCTGTGTCTCTAAATGACCTGCTCTCGGAGTGGATTGGCCCCCGGAAGGCTCATTCCATTTACCACTCATTAGCTGAGTGAAAGAGGCCGTTCTCCAGCCTGGCCGTCATGGGCACCCAGACGGGGATTTTAAGAAGACATCGAAGGTCAGTACTCCTTCCCTCAAGCAGGACCGGATCTGTGGAAGTGACCGTTGAGTGTCCGGCACCCCACAGCTCTCTGAGAACGTGGAGTCCCCCCGGCCACGGTTTAGCTAAGGCCAAAACTCCAGAGGGATTGTAAGGAATGGGAGGGAAATTAGGAAGGGCAGTGGCTGAGAGCCTGGAGACCCCCTGAGCTCGCTTTGGCTTCCCGGCTGCCAGACTGTGACCCGAGGACCAGGTCTCTCTCTTGGAGGGACACCTGGTCATGCTGCCTACTGCTATGCGAGCAGGGCTTAGCTTCGGTTGAGGCTAATATTGGCCCTCCAGGTAAACTCAGACAACTAGGTAGTGGGTAACCTTGAGTGATAGGAGATTTTAAACCCCACTCAGCCCCCAGACATGAGGAGCTTCATTGCTTTCTGCCTTCCTCCTCCTCCTGGGGGGCTCCCTCCCCCACTCTTTTGCTCTCCTCATCTCCATTCCTATACCACTGGCCAGGAGAAAGGGAGAGGGAAATTCCACAAGTCTCTCCACCTAGGGAAAAGCTGTTACCTGTTACCTGTTAATCCTTTCCAACCTGGTAGAAAGTTTTCCATCTTTGCAGCTTATGGTAGCTCTGGTGCGTCTTAAAGTTTTTTTGTGAACTATTACTGTTGCTAAGCTTTGATTGCCTGAGGACTAAATCTGGAAAAGAGCTAAAGTTAACTATCTGTTGTAATTGACTGTCTCCAGTAGTCCTAATTGATCTGGCTTTGGTTAAATTATAGGAGGTTCCCAACACTCTTAGTAAAACGGCACACCTACCCAACCCCACGGTTAGTCCTGCCAGGCCCTGGTGTGTGCAGTCTTCCCTGTAAATGGGGGAACACAGCCTTTCTCTGCACTCTATTCTAGTCCATGTGGCCTGCGGCACCCAGGCAGGCATAGCCAAATATCTCTAGGCAGAGCCCCCATGCCAGGGCTGCTTTTTCTCTCCTCTCCTGGAGGAATTTCCAATTCAATACCACTGCTGGCCTTACCTAAGGGAGCCAGAACCTTAAGCCATTAACCCTTTCCAAACTGATTAGTTTTTCTCTTTGTACCTAATAAAAACCTAAACAATGGGTTATTCATCTGAGAGCATTCACCTGTCTTGAAGGTTTCGCGTTTTTCTATTGCCATTAGAGTCTTAATTGGGAAAACTACAATGCAAAGTTGTTTACATTGTTTATCTGTTTTTAATGTCTGAGTGATTACCCAACTGATCAGAAATGTACTAATTTTGGCTAAATGGTTTGACTCTCTGACAGCTTAAATTCTAAACCGAGTCTTCCAACTTTGGGCTTCCAGCTGGATCCCTGGAACTCTCAAAAAATGAGACTCTAAATTTGTTAAAGTAACAGCTGCTTGGGTCAATTCAGATTATATAAAATATATTAAAATGTTATAAATGGTGTCAGACCTATGCTGTATTTATGTTTTTGCTTTCCAGCTAAAGTGGTCTTATAAAAATAAGAGTAAATTCTGTGTATACAAGCCTTTATGTTGTTAACTAAAGTAAGCCAATGCAGATTGCTTCAGAAAATTGAGGTAATGCAAACACCCTTTGCTCAGTGGCTTGCTTGCTCAGTTTTACATGTCTTTGATATGCTTTAAACTTGTTTCTCTTAATGAGGAAGATCTTTTCAAAGTTGTAAACATGCACTAGTGTTTGCTGTCCAGGAGGTGTTATCCTCATGCTACTTAAAAACATGAAAATGTAATTTTAACTTTTATTTCAGATAATGGTGTGGTATTCATTAATAACTCAGTGTCTTAAGTCATCTTGGCATCAGTGCTAAGTAGAACTTGAAAAAATATATTATATATACTTTTAACATCTCAAATTTGATAAAAAAAAACTGTTTTAGTTTGTTAACATGTATTCTCATAGGTTGTCCATACATGACAATTCTAGGCTATGTAAAAGTAACTACGGGTATAAAGTTTCAAAAGGTGTTAACAAGTCATAAAAAGTTTTAAAATGTTTACAATTTTAAAATATTGTTTACAGAGTTAAGTGCTAATGCCAAAATTACACTAACCTAAAGTTAAAGTCTGATCTTCTGTTATAACAATGTTTTTTTTAAATATGTACTAATGTTAGTAAATATCTAAAAATGGTCTAAATCATAAATCTTGGAATCTGTTTTTGCAAAAACTGTAACGTCTATTTTAACAGTTTCTGCTTATTCGGTTACTCTGCCATTTCTAGAGTTAGGTCCTGTAAGCTCTTTTTTTAACTCTGTTAAATAATCCTAAATTATGTAAACTCTTATATACAAGGTTTTTTTTTTTTTATTTCTGGTTTATTCGACAACAAGAGACATAAAATTCATGTTAATCCATTGTGTACTCTACTGTCTCTGTTAAGTTATGTTTATGCAACAGATGCTAGAAAACTGGGTTCCAAAAACCCAAGAAAGCTCTAGTGTCCACAGGCTATACGGTAAATACCTGGAAGCCAAAGAATGGCAGAGACCTCTGCCACAATTTCTCCTCTAAGTCAGGCTACACAGTAAACACTGGTTAAACTGCCAGTTAAATCTAAAAGCCCAAAAAGTCAGGCTAGAGACCCAACTCGCTGCCTCACTTCTCCTCTTTTCTCTTCCAGAAGGGAAGTTACTTCTGTTCTACAGGACTCTCCACTGTAATGTACGGTTTGATCCCCAGACCTTATGTAAGGGATGACTGACCTTTTCTGTAATAATGCCTGGCCACAGTATAGGGTCCCAAACAACATAAAAAAAAAGGTTAAACTATAAAATAATATGACAACTAGATCAATTTTTCAGTGTAAAAAGTTACACTGATGACCTCAAAGTATGCAAGCAGGTCACCACAGTTGATCTTACCTAAAAGGCCATAGTTCTCCTCATGGACACAGTCTTAACTCACAGGAAAATACTAAGTGTCAGAATTTGCCCATGACCATAGTTTTTCTAGCTCACCCTGATATTAAAAAAATCTCCAAAAATCAGGATTGGGTTGAGCACCCGCTTGACTGACATCATAGAGGCTGCCTCCTTGGTCTACTTTATTAAAAACCAGAAAAACGAGGAGCAAGCTAGCAGCAGAGGATAGGCAACAGACCAATCAATGGCTGCTTTACACGGTGATTGCCATCAAGGAGACCCAGCAAGGCCAGTGCACCCCAAATGGCACCTGTTGCTGATATAAGGAGCCAGGGCACTGGGCAAGCAGCTGTCGTGACAGCAAATGCCTTCTGTCAGCCCTGCCAAGAGCACGGCCACTGGACACGAAACTGCCCTGGGTGTCGAAGGACTCCTTGTTCAGAACTACAGACCCTGTGGCCCTGAGCTAAAAAGCCTTTGGCTCTGCCCAGCCTCTGCCCAGCTTCCAGCTCCAGCCACTGCTATTGAGGGGATGGCCTAGGGTCAGTGAAACACAAGTTGCCTATTTCTATCTGCCTCCTATTTAGCTTTCCTCCTAGTCCAGCCATGTAATGCAAGTCAACAGGGTGCCTCTCTTAAAGGAGATTTGCATCTCTTTCAATTCTCTTCCAGCACCCCATGGATAGGTCTGGGCCTCACACACCCAGCCAGGCCTTAAAAGTCTATCCAATAACATTAAGCTTAGAAAGCCCTCCCTGCCAGTTCCTAAAAACAGGGATTTCAGTAACAGCTAACTCAAATAGCCCTACACCAATTTGGACAGGTCCTCACTGAGGACTTAAAGGGCCTATCTCTTGAGGGGGGGTGCACAATAATCCATAATATAAATGGTTAAATGTAAATAATTCATTAGTCTGTCCTTTTCCCAGCCTGAGACTCTAGTCTTTTACATTGGCTTAACTTCCTAGCAAAACTGGCTACTAAATATAAAAAAAAAATTGTCTCTGGGTCAATCAAACTGGACAGGCACAAACCCAAATTTGTACTTTTCCTGGAAAAAGCCAAACAGCTCCAGGACCAGGCCAAGCAGGGCTGGGATTTCTGGCCTGACATCTGATCATGAAAATCCTGGCTATTTCCTCTCCTTGGCCCACTAAATTCTGCAATCTTGATGCTTCTCTTTGCACCATGTGTTTTTAATGCCCTTGTTCATTTTGTCTCTAACAGACTAAAAGCTGTTGAACTCCAAATGGTCATCAGGCAAGACTTCCAGCCCATTCCTCTGGACGACTTGAGCAGCCCTCTGGACCGAGCAACACAGTCTTTCCAAGGCCACTGTTGCACACCATAAGACAGGTAGCAAGAGGAAATACCCAAATCCCCCTCAACGCCCACATGCCAGCTTCAAAGAAGTTACAGAAGACGGAACTCCATCCATAATCCCAAAGAAAAATTTTGGGTATTACCTCTTGAGGGAAAAATATTAGGCAGAAAGTCAGTTATGAGCTTATGTGTGTGTGACATAAAGGCCTAATGTGTCCAGCATATGCATCTACATCTCAGTCATCCTGACAATGTTTCATGGGCAGCCTGGCCTTTGCATCCTGCCCTGCCCCCTTCTACCTGATAACCTGCCAGGTAGAGATCCCCGCCCCTTCTGCCTGACAAATCTTCCACAATCTCCCAGATGTAGCCCAGTATCTGCATTTCAGTATTACAGAACAGGCAGGGGTTAAATCTCATTTTCATGGGGGTGGGTTATACACGGCCCTAAAAAAAAAAAAAATGTTGTTTTTATGCCGACTAAACTGGAGTGGTTAGAAACTCCATGGCCAAACTCAAAAAATGACTGAAAAAATGGCAACGGGAAAGGGAAACTCAACAGGGATGGTTTGAGTCATGGTTTGGCCGGTCCCCGTGGCTTACTACTCCACTGTCAGCCCTAACAGGACCCTTAATTGTTCTACTCCTAATTGTAACCATAGAACCTTGTGTGTTAAATAGACTCATCACCCTCGTGCGGGAACAAGTTAAAAATGTTAAACTCATGGTTGTAAGACAACAATATGTCACATTAACAGAGACAAAAACGAATAATCTCTAAGATTAGAGATCCTCACAACAAGGAGTGGGGAATGAAGAGTTAAAATTGTATGTGTGCGGGTGTAAAAAGTTAAGCTTAAGCTTACAGGTTTAAACCTTCCTGGTGCAGCTGTGAAAATAAAACAGAGTAAAGTAGCACCTTGACAGTAGGGACTCCATTTTGGAGCACTTGAGACTGCATTCTGGGAAAGCACTCCCCCACCGTGAGACTCTGGTCTGAAACTATGATCTCAAATAGTTGGACAATAGCAGTGCACTACACCACCCTTGGCAGAGCACAAAAACCCCCTAGCATGATTGCTCAAGCTTAAAAGTAGAAAGGTTGCACCTGGGTTACCTGGGCTAATAATGAAGATGTGATTTGTCTATGTCTTAAAATCATAATTGCTGATTGTAAGATTTTAGCAACCGCTTAGCAACCGTGTATTCTCTCCCTCCTCCCGATTTTGTGGTTTTTGCCTTTATAAACCCTATGCTGTAGTTCCTCACTGCTCCTCTGTCCTTGTCAGAGGGCCCCAACATGTTGGATCAATAAATTTAACCCTTCGCTGGTTGCATGAGAGAAAAAGTCTCTTGGAGTCGTTCCTCGGGTGGTGGTTTTTTTTTTTTTAGACCCTAACAAGATAATGCACATTTAAAGTGATTATCCATGAAAGTGGGTTAGTATGTAATATGGTTGCAATTGTTTTCTCTGTTTTTTTTTTAAGTCTTATTTATTGATTTTTGTTTGTTTGAAAGCTAGAGGGAGGGAGATCTCCCATTGGCTGTTTCACCCTCTCAAAAAAAAAAAAAAAACCTACAACAGCTGCAACTCAGCCAGATTGAACACAGGAGCCAGGAAGTCCATCCTGGTCTCCCACATGTATGGCAGGGAGCCAATAACTTGAGCCATCACCTACTGCCTCCCAGGGGGTGCATTCACAGGAAATTGATCACAAGTGGGGTTGCTGAACTCAAAGCTGGCACTCTGATATGGGACATGGTTATCAAAATTGGTGTGTGTTTAGCTGCTGCACCAAATGCCCATGCTGATTCTTGTTTTTAAATACTTTTTGTAATTTTATTTTATATTTTATAAATTTTTATTCATTTATTTAATTCATTAAAGGCAGAAATACAGAGTGATCTACCATATGCTGGTTCACTCCTTAAATGTCTGCAAAATAGGGTGACACTGTGGCATACCAGGTAGAGCTGACACCTGTTGGTGTATTAGTTGCTGTTAATAGTCCCAGTGATCTATTATATTTCTGTGATATCAATTATCTCTTTTTTAAAAATTTTTATTTATTTATTTGGGAGGCAGTTATAGACAGATAGGGAAAGAGAGAGAGAAAGGTCTTCATCTACTGCTTTACTCCCTAAATGGCCCCAAGGGCTGGAAGGTGGTCTGATCCAAAACCAGGAGCCAGGAGCCAGGAGCTTCCTCCAGGTCTCCCTCATCGGTGCAGTAGCTCAGGGCTTGAGCCATCTTTCACTGCTTTTCTAGGCCATAAACAGAGAGCTGGATTGGAAGTGGAGCAGCCAGGTGACAAATCAGTGTCAATATGAGATGCTGGTGCTGCAGGTGGAGCCTTAGCCCACTGTCCCACAGTGCTGGCCCTCAGCCATGGCTTTTAATTTCTGTATTTGTCTGATAATTGTGGGGGCTATAGGTGGCTGTAGGAAATATAGGCAGAGATAAAAAGTGCATTGCTTTGCTTGGGTGGCCATAACATAATACTGTCAAATATGTGGCTTGAATCACAGCAATATATTTCTCATAGTTCTAGAGATTATATATTTGAGAGCAAGAAGATAATGGGTTTGGTTGCTCCTGAGACCTCTCTTTGGTTATCACATAGCCACCATCTTGTTGCACCCTTATATGGTATTTCTTCTGTATATGTGCAGCCCTTCTTATCAGAACATTGATTAGTTTGGATCAGGGCTTCATGCTTATGATATCATTTGATGTCAATTATTTGCTTAAAGTCCTGTCTCCAAATAGTGTCACATTGGTTGTCAGCATTTCATGATATGAATTTTAGAGAGATACATTGGTTGTCAGCATTTCATGATATAAATTTTAGAGAGATACAGATCAGCCTGTAGTACTTAAAAGGGCCCAGGGGTTTGCCCTGTAAGCAGCTGTCTCCAAGAAAGACTTAGTTTCTGAAATGTGTTAATGTTTCTCACAGTATTATTTTCAATACTGATGTAAATATTGGTGCATGAATGGACACACATGTGCACAAACCCCTGTGTACATATAGATACATTATTGTGAAGATGTTTAATGGTTGCGTGGAGGTAAAGTAAATATAGTAATCCATATAATGACACAGTGGGGCCAGCAGTGTGGAATAGAAGTTTGAGCCTCTGAAAGCAGTGCCAGAACCCCATATATGTGTGGGTTCAAGTCCTGGCTGCTCAACTTCTGATCCAGCGCCCTGCTGATGCACCTGGGAAAGCAGCAGAAGATAGCCCAAGTACTTGGGACCCTACACCCATGTGGGAGACCTAGAAGAAGCTCCTGGCTCCTAGCTTCAGACTAGTGTAGCCACAGCTGTTGCTGACATTTGGGGAGTGAGCTAATGGATGGATGTTCCATCTCTCTCTATCTCCCCCTCCCTCTCCCTTTCTTCCTTTCTCCCTCCCCTTCCTTCCCTCCTTCGCCTTCTCTCTGCATCTCTGCCTTTCAAGTAAATAAAGAAATCTTATTAAAAATTACACAGTAACATTATAACATGATGAAAAATAGAAAATGATAAAACTTAATAAGTGTGTTATCCAATATCTAATTTCTAAAACATAAACAGCAAACAGAGGGATGTTTTCTTAACATGTTCAAAATTTTAAATTATAATTACTCAAAACTTAAACTTTTCATTATAGGGACACACTGGCAAGCTACATTACCAAAAGCATAAATCCAATACCACTGTAGTACCTTTTTCATTGTTGTTTCATATTTTTTCAGTTTTATCTACTTAATTAAATCATGAATTATGGTGGGCTTTTCTGCTCTTTGAATACCACTTATAGTATTTAAGAAATTTACAGATTTATCATTGAGTGTGTTTTTTTCAACACAGGCACTGATATTGCCAGTTCAGTGAACACTGGGGTGACCATTGCAGGATTTAAAATGAAATTTATATTATAATGACATAGGTCTTCCTAAAATCTTCAAAGCCTCCAAAGCACATAAATGATCACATCAGTAATTTATTAGAGATATTTGATTTAGTTTAATTTTTATGGCTAATGTGTCATTACTGTTTGGCAGTTAGAAATATAATTGATAAAGCATGTAAGCATTAAGATTGTATGTTTCCTAGACAGAATTTTGGCATGACAGTGTGAGTATATGTGTGCCTTCATTTTAGTAGGTTTTATAAAAAAGTTTTAAAAAGGTACATTACTTATTAATTTGAAAGGCAGAGTGACAAAGGCAGGGGGAGTTTACTCCATCAATGGCCCAAGGATCCAGGCATAGCAAGGCCAAAGCCAGTAGCCCCAAATTCCTTTTGGTTTC
This sequence comes from Oryctolagus cuniculus, assembly GCF_051225735.1. Taxonomy (NCBI): domain Eukaryota; kingdom Metazoa; phylum Chordata; class Mammalia; order Lagomorpha; family Leporidae; genus Oryctolagus; species Oryctolagus cuniculus. The sequence continues at coordinate 193,472 of NW_028301710.1, read as the reverse complement.
CCATATATGTGGCTGGGGCAGAAGCATTTGGACAATAGTTTGCTGTCATTCCAGGTGCATTATCAGGAAATGAGATCAGATTCATAGTAGCGAGGACTGGAACTGGGTTTCTAATGCAGATGCTGAGTAGTTCAAGTGGTGGCTCAACCTACTGTGCCACAATGCCAGCCCTGACAAATTTTATTAAAAAAAAAAAGGAAAATTCTTATAACATCCCTATAAATGATCCCAAAGACACAGCAAGTAAAGAAATATTTACTGAAGACAGATTTGTTAAGAGCAGAGAGACTTAGTGCTTATGGATCCAGACCTGTTTCCTACCTTCCCTATCATGACTCAGTGCAATGGAAACTCCACTCCTAAGTGCAACTGAGAACACATGGCCCTCTCTACTGCTAGCTGCCAGCTTGGGATGACATCCTCATTTTTTTCCTGTCCTCAGTTGCCTGCTGCCAGAACTATGCACTGGGTGAGTGTAGCTGAGAGATAGGGCCCAGACCACACTTGAATAATGGAGACTCTGTATTGGGCATTAGGACGCTTGGGTCTAATCTCCCACAACATGAAATGTCCACTGTAGGCACATCCATAGAAACAGTACATCTGCAGTGACTTTGGGTTGAAAGTATTGGGGATATTGAGAAGACAGCCTTCTTTTTATTAATTTTTTATTTTATAAGCAAGGACAAATAGCAATGAAAGAAAGCTTCCATCTGCTGGGTCATTCTCCATTCAAAACAAATAAGGCTGAGCTAAGTTAAAATTGGGAGCTGGTAAGACAGGCATGATAACACTGAGAATTAAGTGTTAATTGGGATGCTCACTTCCCTTTTCAGAGGGTCAGTTCAGATCCCAGCTACTTTGCTTCTAATCCAGCTTCTGACTATTAGGCCTGGAAGGCAACACATGTTGGCCCACACCAGTTTGGGAGATGAGACCTGCATGGAATTCCTCAGCCCTAATTTTGCCTTGGGCCAACTTTGGCTGCTGTAGGCATTTGGGGACATGGGGGAATAAACCACCAGATGGAAAAATCACTGTCACTCTCTCTGAATTTCAAATAAATTATTTTTTAAACAGTTATAAATTGGAAGCTAGGCACTCAATTTTGGTCACCAATGTAGCTAGGTGTCCCAACTACTTGAGCCTCTACCTTCTGGGTGATACAGACCTAGGGTGAGCATTAGCAGGAAGCTGGAGCTGAATCAGGATGGAGCTGGGACTCAAACCCAGGCTGTCTGGGATGTGCTGACCCAAGCAGTGTATTAAACACTATGCTCAACTTCAACACTTTAAGGAGATAAAAATATTCTAAGATTGTTGATAGTGATGATTACAACTAAATGAAAACAGTGAATTGTATAGATACTCTTAACTGGTGAATCTAATGGTAAGTTGCATTTATATCTCAATTATGCTATTTAAGAAAATTATATGACTTACAATATATTGTATTACTTCAAACTTTTCATGTAATATATATTTTAGTGTCTCAAATTCCAATGCATGTAAAATGTGACTTTATATTTACATATAAATATAAATATGAATATAAATGTAAGACCAAGTGATGACAGCATATTAACTAGATAAAGAACAGTGATTGATTCAGGACCAAGGTATATTGGTTAAAAGATGACATTAATCTTTTCTGTATATCTTTTCTGAGAATAAAATTAAGAAATGAATTAACATGAAACAAAACATGGTCAGACACCAGAAACATGTGAATATATAATTTACTAGAGATGAATCTTAGAAGACTAACATTTGGGACTGACATTGTGGTGTAGTGGGTTAGGACAGTGCTTGCAATGCTGGCACCCTATATTGGCATGCCATTTTGAGTCCTAGCTACTCTGCTTCTGATCCACATTCCTGTGAGTGTGTTTGGGAAAGCAGTGGAACATGGCCCAAGAACTTGGATCCCTACCAGCCATATAGGAGACCCAGATAGAACTGCCTGGTCCTGACTCCTGGCCCCACCCTGGCTATTGCAGACACTTGGGGAGTGAGCCACAAGAAAGAAGATCCATCTATCTCTTTGTCAGTCTCTCCTGCCTCTCTCCTTATTTCCCTTTCAAATAAATCTTTAAAAAAAAAAGATTAACCTCATTTCATAATCCTTGTGGTGGAATCTTAATTACCCAATCTCTTTTCTATTTGTCTCTCCCTTTATACTACAAGGACTCTTTATTCCCATTCATCCAGTACAAATTACTTATTAGAACTGCTCTTATGACTTGGCACTCAAAATCATGAACTACAATTATCATATGATATCTATACTTAAGAAACAGATAAAGAATTTGTTTAAGATTATCCATCTATTTTTGAGTATGGTCTTCCCACTTTTATTCATATCAGGATTCCTCATTGAATCCAAATATTCAACCCCAGTAGGAACAGCCCCCATTGACAGACGTGTGTGATGACCAAGGGAACAATTCATGGGAATGGGTATGAGAAACCAGTACTCTATGTTGCTAAGCTAGTTCTTTGATACCTGAAAGTTCATTTTATTTCAAGGAATATGCCATAGAGACCCATTTTTTAAGCATGCAATTTCTTCTGTGTCCTGAGGTGAGGGTACCTAGGCTATAACTCCAAGACTGAAGTTCCTGCTTTTGCACAATAGTCACTGAGGGGCAATGGCAGGATCAGAGAAGGCTTGGGAATTTCAACAGGGCAAACCATAGGTGAGGCATAAAGAAAGTCAGGGATAGGCTGTGGGCCAAGAGTCAGTACCCTGTCCTACTCCACTCAAGACCATCTCAATTCTAGCTGTCCTCATTTGAGAGTTTTATGAAACCCTCTGTTGACCTTTTTGCCTAGTTTGTAACATAAACCAGCAAGTAGAGGGAAAAGTTCAGATCCATTCCTTAGAACAGTAAGTGAAGATTTGTTAGATATTTAGATGGACAGATGGATTTCAGAAGCTCTTAATTATGTCACTAATGGAGATTAAAACTTTTGTGTTTGCGCATACTTTTTGTTTCAGTATAAGCACTAGAATAGTTTTCTCAACTCTGGAATATGACCCAAGGATGGAACACTAATTATTTTAGTCGAAGAGACCAAGTGTCTTTATATGACCATACTTCCCCATATTTTTTTATGGATTGTGTGAATCAAATATATTTATAATGCAAGTTTTTCTCATTTAATGTCAGTTATCCATTTTTTGACAATTGTAATGTTGCAGAGATTTAGTGTTAGTCCATTTCTAATTATTTAAAATGAGAGTAAATCAGACTATTGCTGATAATTACTTTGCAAAATATAAATAAAAATGCAATACAATGCCCAAATATAGTAAAAAAAAATTCTTTTTTTTAAGCTTGATTTATTTATTTGAAAGTCAAAGGAGAGGCAGAGAGAGAGAGAGGTCTTCCATCCGATGGTTCACTCCCCAATTGGCCGCAATGGCCCAAGCTGTGCCAATCTGAAGGCAGGAGCCATGAGCTTCTTCTGGGTCTCCCAGGCACAGGGGCCCAAGCACTTGGGCCATCCTCTGTTGCTCCCCGTCTTCGTGGAGGAATGACACAGGACCCTGCACTGTTCTTTCATCTGCTCGGCCCTCCCTGGGTTTGCTGCTGGTTCTTCCCGGGTTGGCTACTGTCCCTTCCACCTCTGTGGAAGGGCGGTTCCCCCTGCCACTTTCCCCACTTCCACGGGAGAGTGGCACACTGCCGGCCGGCTCTCTCAGGGGCTGCACAGGTGTTCCTCTTAGATGCTCCTGGTGCATGTTGTCTCTCTCCTCCTTTATAGTCCTCTTCCACCAATCCCAACTCTGCTACCCACATGCCGAGTACGCTGCTCTCCTCCAATCAGAAGCAGGTCCTGCTGTTTATTGGTTGAACTGGAGGCAGCTGTGTAGAAGCTGTTTCCTCCTCTCCCAGTGCCATATTGTGGGAGAGCAGATGCATAGAATAAGTCTTAATTCCAGTAACTTAGTCTAGTCAGGGTTGCTCCCCACAATCCTCCACTGCTTTCCCAAGCCATAGCAGAGAGCTGGACTGGAAGTGGAGCAACCAGGTCTCAAACTGGCACCCATAGGGGATGCCGGTGCTTCAGGCCAGGGTGTTAACCCACTGATCCACAGCACTGACCCCTCAATGCATTGTTATGTTATCCAGGTAGTTTGTGTGGCAGCAGCCTTGCTGACAGGGTTGGCATGAATCATGCTCATGAACATGTCTGTGTGAAATTCTCTTGATTGTATTTGGCATGCAATTAAATTCCTCCCTACTCACCAAGAGTATATCAGCATTTGATATATAACAAATCAAAAAAATTATGTTGTGGTTTTCTTTGCAATTATTTTTTTAAAAGGCAGAGCATCAGAGAAAGGGGAGAGGAGGTAGGGACAAAGGAAGAGGGGGAGAGAGAGACTGTGCATCTGCTGCTTGATTCACTCTCTAATTATCCTAACAGCCAGGGCTATGTCAGGCTGAAGCCAGAAGGCAATAATCTTACCTGCATCTCTTTTGAGGGTAACAGGAACCCAAGTACTTATCCATCATCTGCTGCCTCCCAGGTACAACAGCAGGGTGTTTTATTTTAAGTATGGAATAACCAGGATGAAAACCACAAATTTGCTTATGGGATGTTATATGTCCCAAGCAGTAGTCTAACCTGCATCACAATATACAACCCTCTCAATCTGGTGGTTTGCTCTGGATCTTGCCCAAACCCTGTATCTCCAATAAACAATTCCCAGACTTTTTCATAAGGTAAGGTAAACTCCAATAAGCAAGTACTTTTCAAAGTGTGTCAATGTCATATTTACTGATTTCAAATTGGGCAAAGCAAGAAAAATGGTAATGTCAAGGATCATGATGAAGATTATTTGAAGGCTTGTGTGTTGGGAGGTGTGTTATTTGGGATAATTACTAGGAAGGTATAGTACAATGAATATGTGTTATATCCATTTTTACAGTGCAGTTGTGGGCAAAAATACTCAGGTTGCTAAATGCCTAAATTCTATAGAATTTTCAGTATGTGGATTTCTGTGCAGTATATCTGTAGTAATAGAAAAGTAGTTAATACCACCCAAGTATTTTTTTTTTCTGTAGTGTAGATTTAAGTAATAAAATGATGTTTCTTTCTATGGTATACTGAAATTTGTTTAAACATTCATCCTGAAAATAAAATTGCTTCTTAACCATAGCATTAGCTTTTTTTATTAAAAGATTTATTTCTTTGAAAAATTTACAGAGAGAGGTAGAGATAGAGAGAGGGGTCTCTCTGTCACTCTCCAGATGGTCACAACATCATAACTGCACCAGTCTGAAGCCAGGAGCCAGGAGCTTCTTCTAAGTCTCCACATGGGTGCATGGACCCAAGGACTTGGGCCATCTTATACTGCCATAGCAGAGAGCTGTATCAGAAGAGGAGCAACCAGGAATAGAACCAACACCTATACGGGATGCCAGTGCTTCAGGCCAGGGCTTTAACCTGCTGCACCACAGCGCCGGCCCCCATGATATTAGTTGTGGCTCATTTGGTTAATCCTCTGCCTGTGGCACTGACATCCTATATGAGTTCTGGGTTCTAGTCCCAGTTGCTTCTCTTCCAGTGCAGCTCTCTGCTGTGGCCCGGGAGGGCAGTGGAAGATGGTCCAACTGCTTGGGCCCCTGCACCCTCATGGGAGACCAGGAAGAAGCACCTGGCTCCTGGCTTTGGATCAGCACAGTGCCGGCTGTAGTGGCCATTTATGGGGTGAACCAATGGAAAAAGGAAGACCATTCTCTCTGTCTCTCACTATTTATGTATCTACCTGTTAAATAAATAAAAAAATAAAAAACCCACAATGCATAAAGGTTATAAAATTGTGTATTTCTAGACTTGGTTTTTTTAACCAAAGAGAACATTTTTAAAATTCTTTTTAAATGTTAGATTAATTTCTATATAGTTCCTGGACTTCTAAAACTTTGCATATTTGTCTAGGCTCTTTCATTAATTAAAAAAAAGGTTTTTGGGGGCTGACACTGTGAGATGGTGGGCTAAGCCTTTGTGGTGCCAGCATTCCACATTGGTACCAGTTTGTGTCCCAGCTGCTCCTCTTCCAATCCAGCTCTCTGCTTATGGCCTGGGGAGGCAGCATAAGTTAGCCCAAGTGGTTCTCTGTACCCATGTGGGAGACCTGGAGGGAACTCCTGGCTTCTGATTGACTTATCTCTGGCTGAGCCATCTGGAAAGTGACTGTAACTCTACCTCTCAAATGAATACATAAAGTCTTTAAATAAAAAATGTTGTTTGATCTATGTCCATCTAAGTTAATTTTTATAAGAATGTCACATAGTAGGTTATTTAGAAAGAAACATTTTTGCTAAAATGTATTTACTTTAAAATACTTTTTCAAAATGGATATACTTTCTCTTTCTGTTAATAAAAGAGAGAGAGAGAGAGAGAGAGAGAGAGAGAGAGAGAAAGAGGGAGATTCTCTCACCGGTTTCACTCACAATAGGAGCTACAACAGCCAGGACCAGGCAAGGTCGATGCCAGGAGGCAGAACATCCATCTGAGTCTCTGCATTTCTGTCAGGAACCCAAGTACTTGGGCAATTATACATTGCCTTCTTACATGCTTTAGCAGGAAGCTGAATGGAAAGTTGAGTAGCCAGGACTCATATCAGACTCTATGAGGTGAGAGCTTCACCAGTGATGACATAACCTGCTGTGCCAGAAGACCTGCCTCAAAAAACAGTTATTTCTTTTAGTCTGGGAGCCAGAAGGTATAAAGTCAAGAGGCCAATCTAGAAAGGACCATTTTCCTATATCACATGGTAAGAGAGACATCACATGGTAAGAGAAAGAAGTAGAAGTAGAAGTAGAAGTAGAAAGAAGCAGATAACATCACATGGTAAGAGAAAGAAATAGAAGTCTTTTAAAATTGGTGTTGCGGTATTCTTTATGATGGCAACTTTTACTTTGGGGATTAAACTTCCATTATGCTATTTTATCCCTTTCCTACAAATAGATTTTCACTGTAATAACTGTTACTTCTATAGAATTTAAATAGTTTATCAGTCTTTATCTTACTTTATGTGATTTGTAAATACTGAAAGATACTTGGAAATTGTTAAGGTATCTGGCCTACTACTTTCAACACCTAACTTAAGTTTCTTTCTAGTTTTTTTTTCCCTTGAGTATAACTCAAATTTTCATTTTTCCCCCAAGTATAGTGATTTTGAATTTTATACTTAGTATTGTAAGGCATATGTTGCAGAAATTGTGGATACTGTAATATTCTTCAGAATGATTTGCTTTACATTAATTGACTGGATTAAAATAGCAAATTCCATATTCTTTGCAGTGATCAATAAGTCATTGCTTCTCATAATGTCAGTTTCACTTCTACAGGTTTCCTTTTAGAGGCTCAGTTAGTTGTCACAGATCAGGGAAAACATATACTATTTGTACCTTTGGGACTGGCTTATTTCACACAGCATGATGTTTTCCAGATTCCTCCATTTTGTTGCAAATGACTGGATTTCATTTTTTATGTCTATGTAGTATTCTATAGAGTACATATCCCATAATTTCTTTATCCAGTCTTTTGTTGATGGCCATTTAGGTTGATTCCCTATCTTAGCTATTGTGAACTGAGCTGCAATAAACATTGAGGTGCAGATAGTTCTTTTATTTGCCAATTTAATTTCGCTTGGGTAAATAGTGAGGAGTGGGATAGCTGGGTCATATGGTAGGGCTATATTCAGATTTCTGAGGTATCTCCAAACTGTCATCCATAGTGGCTTTACAAGTTTGCATTCCCACTAAAAGTGGAGTAGTGTGCCTTTTCCCCCACATCCTGACCAGCATCTGTTGTTGATTTCTGTATAAAAGCCATTCTAATCAGGGTGAAGTGAAATCTCATTTTGGTTTTGATTTGCATTCCCTGATGCCTAGTGATCCTGAACACTTTTTCATGTGTCTGTTGACTGTTTGAATTTCTTCTTTTGAAAAATGTCTGTTAGGTCCTTGGCCCATCCCTTAAGTGGGTTGTTTGTTTGTTGTGGAGTCTCTTGATCTCTTTGTAGATTCTGGTTATTAATCATTTATCAGTTGCATAATTTGCAAATATTTTCTCCCATTCTGTCAGTTGCCTCTTCACTTTCCTGACTCTTTATTGTGCAGCACAGAAACTTCTCAATTTGATGGAATCCCAGTTGTTAATTTTTGTTTTGGCTGCCAGTGCCTCTGCATTCTTTCCCAAGAACTCTGCCAGTGTCAGTATCTTGCAAGGTTTCTCCAATGTTCTCTAATAATTTGATCATGTCAGGTCATAGATTTAGATCTTTATGTTGAGTGGATTTTTTGAAAGGTGCAAGGTAGGCTTCTTTCTTCATACTTCTGCATATGGAAATCCAGTTTTCCCAGCACCATTTGTTGAATAGACTGCCCTTGCTCCAGGAATTGGTTTTAGGCTCTTGATCAAATATAAGTTTGTTATAACTATTTGAATTGATTTATGGTGTTTATATGCTATTCTGTTGGTCTGTTCATCTGTTTCTGTGCCAGTACCATGCACTTTCGATAACTGCCCTGCAGTATGTCTTTAAATCTGGTTTTGTTATGGGTCCGGCTCTGATTTTGTTGTCTAAGATTGCTTTATCTATTTGATGTCTCCTGTGGATCTATATGAATTTCAGCATCATTTTTTCCAGATTTGTGAAGAATATCCTTGGTATTTTGATTGTTATCACATTGAATCTGTAAATTGCTTTTGGAAGAATGGACATTTAGATTATATTGATTCTTCCAATCCATGAACATGAAAGATTTTTTTCATTTTTTTGGTATCTTCTTCAATTTCTTTCTTTAAAGTTTTGTAATTCTCATCGTAGAGATCTTTGACATCCTTTGTTAAGTTTATTCCAAGGTACTTTTTTGTAGCTATTGTGAATGGGATTGATCTTAGAAGTCCTTTCTCAGCCATGGCATTGTCTGTATATATAAGGGTGGTTGATTTTTGTTATTGACTTTGTATCCTGCTACTTTACCAAGCTGTTCTATAATTCCAATAGTCTCTTAGTAGAGTTCTTAGGATGCCCTAAATAAAGAATCATATCATCTGCAAAGAGGGATAGTTTGGCTTCTTCCTTCCCAATTTGTATCCCTTTGATTTCTTTTTATTGTACAATAGCTCTGGCTAAAACTTCCAGTATTATATTGAATAGCAATGGTTAGAGTGGGAATCCCTGTCTGGTACCAGATCTCAGTGGAAATGCTTCCAACTTTTTCCAATTCAATATGATGCTGGCCATGGATTTGTCATGAATCACCTTGATTGTGTTGAGGAGTGTTCTTTCTACACATAATTTGCTTAGAGTTTTCATCATGAAAGGGTGTTGTATTTTACTGAATGCTTTTTCTGCATCTATTGAGATAATCTTATGTTTTTTCTTCTGCACTTTGTTAATGTGGTGTATCACTTTGATTGAAATGCAAATGTTAAACCATCCTTTCATACCAGGGATAAATCCCCCTTGGTCAGGGTGGATTATCTTTCTGATGTTTTGTTGAATTCTATTGGCTAGAATTTTATTGATGTTTTTTGTGTCTATGTTCATGAGGTAAATTGGTCTTTAATTTTCTTTCTCTGCTGCCTCTTTTTCAGGTAATGCTGGCCTCGTAGAAATCATTTGGGAGGGTTCCCTCTCTTTCAATTGTTTTGAATAGCTTAAGAATAATTGGAGTTAGTTCTTTAAGTGTCTGGTAGAATTCAGCAGTGAATCCATCCAGTCCTGGGCTTTCTTTGTTGGGAGGGCCTTTATTACTGATCCAGTTTCTGTCTTGGTTATGGGTCTGTTTAGGTTTTCTATGTCTTCCTGGTTCAATTTAGGTAGGTTGTATGTGTCCAGGAATCTATCCATTTCTGCTAGATTTTCCAGTTTGTTGGCATACAACTCTTTGTAGTTATTTCTGATGACTCTTTAGTTCTGTGGTGTCTGTTGTTACATTCCCTTTCAAATCTCCAATTTTAATGATTTTGGTTTTCTCTCTCCTGTTTTTGGTTAGTTGGTCCAGTGTTGTGTCAATTTTGCTTATTTTTTCAAAAAAACAGCGCTTTGTTTTGCTGCTCTTTGTTATTTTTTGGATTAAATTTTGTTGGTTCGTTCTCTAATTTTAATTATTTCTTTTCTCCTATTAAGTTTGGGTTTGGTTTGTGTAGAGTTTCTAGATCCCTGTTATTGACTGGTAGCTCATTTATTTGCTGCCTTTCCAATTTCTTGATGTAGGCACCTATTGCTATAAGCATTTATCTTTTTTAAACTTTTATTTAGTAAATATCAATTTCCAAAGTACAGTTTATGGATTACAGTGCCCCCCACTGCTTTTGCTGTATCCCATAAGTTTTGATATGTTGTGTAGTTATCTTCATTTGCTTCTAGAAAGTTTTGATTTCTCTTTTGATTTCTTCAGTGACCCCCTCTTCATTCAGGAGCATATTGTTCAGTCTCCACATGTTTGCATATGCTCTAGAGATTCCTGAGTTGCTGATTTCCAGATTCATTCCATTGTGGTCTGAGAAGATGCATGGTATGATTTTGATTGTTTTTAATTTGCCAAGACTTGCTTTATGGCCTAGTATGTGGTTAATCCTAGAGGAAGTTCCAAGCACTGCTGAAAAGAATGTATATTCAGCAACTGTAGGGTGAAAAGTCCTGTAGATATCAGTTAAGTCCATTTGGTCTAGTGTTGATTAAATCTGTTGTTTCCTTTGTTGATTTTCTGTCAGGTTGATCTTTCCATTGCTGAAATTGGAGTATTGAAGTCCTCCAATACTATTGTATTGGAGTCTAAGTCTCCTTTTAACACCCTTAACATACCTTTTAAATAGCCTTGTGCCCTGTAATTAGCTGCATATACATTTATAATAGTTACATCTTCCTGTTGAATTGATCCCTTAATCATTATATAGTGCCCCTCTTTGTCTCTCTTAACAGTTTTTGTGTTAAAGTTTATTTTGTCTGATATTAAGATGGCTATGCCAGCTCTTTTTTGATTTCTGTTGGCATGGAATATTTTTTCCAATCTTTCACTTTGTCTGCATACACCTATACTATACTTAGGTTCTCTAATGGATCTCATTGTGCCCTGCTCACTAATGCTCTCTCCCTGGATTCCTAAATGCTACCTCAGCAGCCTTGTCATTCCTCATGTAAATTTGACCACTTTACTGACCTCACAGTATAGACGCCAGCCATCATCACCCACTTGCTCTTGTCCACACATCCACAAACTTCACTTGTTGGGTAGGGATTTTTCAGGGAATTTACAACACTGTAGTTGTAAACAGATTGCAATCCTGGGTGGATCTAATATGTGCTGGCAGGATATTTGACATCTGCATCCAAGAAAAAGGACTGTGCACACTCATCATCCAGCACACAAATTTATCATCAGCAAATCACCTCTGTCTCTTATCTAAAAGCCCATAGAAACATGAAGAGACCAGAGAGAAGCTGTGTCTGGCATGGTGGACAAGGATAGCAAGAATCTCAAAACTCCAATCTTGCACCATGAACAGCTATAACCATCACAGCAAGCAGTCAAGTGAACTTATACCCACCTTCATTAGTATTCTTTGTATCAGGTGCACTACCAGATATCCAAGAGCTGAAGCTGCTCTACACAAGACCACAAGCCAGATTCACAACAATCTTTTTTTTTAACAGGCAGAGTGGACAGTGAGAAGAGAGAGACAGAGAGAAAGGTCTTCCTTTGGCATTGGTTCACCCTCCAATGGCTGCCGTGGCTGGCATGCTACGGCTGGCGCACCATGCTGATCCGATGGCAGAAGCCAGGTGCTTTTCCTGGTCTCCCATGGGGTGCAGGGCCCAAGCACTTGGGCCATCCTCCACTGCACTCCCTGGTCACAGAAGAGAGCTGGCCTGGAAGAGGGGCAACCGGGACAGAATCCGGCACCTTGACCGGGACTAGAACCTGGTATGCTGGTGTCGCAAGGCAGAGGATTAGCCTAGTGAGCCACGGTGCTGGCATAGATTCACAATCTTGACAGGATATGAAAGGCCTGGGTTATGTCTGATGCGCAATACAAGCTTTTTGTACCATTTGCCTCCACTGTCAGTTGATGTGACTAGTATTGTATATGCACCCAACTACATGGCTCCTGGCTATTTAAAAATATGTTAATGTATCTAAAGGGAGACATCGACTCCAGTAGAGTAGTAATGGGGAACTTCAACACCCAAATTTCATCCAAAGATCAAACTAGACAGGATATCAACAAAGAAATAACAGAGCTAATTGACACTATGGACAAAATGGACCTAACTGATATCTACATAACGTTTCACCACATAGTTGCAGAATACACATTCTTCTCACTAATGTATGGAACTTTCTTTAAGAAAGAACATAGGTTACGCCATGAAACAAGTCTCAGCAAATTCAAAATATGCAAAATCATATCATGCATCTTCTGTGACCACCATACAATGAAACTAGAAATCAGTAACTCAGGAATCTCTAATCACTTGCAAAAATATGGAGACTGAACAATATGCTCCTGAATTAGCAGTGGATCATACAAGGAATTAAAAAATAAATCAAAATTTTCTGGGAACAAATGAAGACAACAGTGCATCATATCAAAACTTAAGGAATACTCAACAGCACTGTTAATGAGGACGTTTATAGCAATCAGTGCCTACATGAAGAAATTGGAAATGTACCAAATAAGTGAGGTATCATTTCATCTCAAGGGTCTAGAAAAACAATAAGCAAACAAAAATTAATAGAAAAAATAATTATTATGATTATAGAATGATTAAACAAAATGGAAATCCTCCCCCAAAATAAAAAAAAAAAGATCACTGAAATGAAAAACTGGTTTTTTGAAAAAATAAAGAAAAGTGATACACCATTGACACAAATAACAAAAAATGAGGAAGAAGACCCAATTCAATAAAATCACAAATGAAAAAGTAAATGTAACAACAGATACCACAGAAATAAAAAAGGATTATCATGAATTACTACAAAGAGCTGTATGCCAACATATTGGGAAAACTAGAAGAAATGGATGGATTCCTAGAGACATGCAGTCCACAAAAATTGAGTCAGGAAGACATAAAGACATAAAAAACCTAGAGAGACAAATAACCAAGATGGAAATTAAGCCAGTAAGAAAAACCTTCTAAACAAAGAAAAGTCTAGGACAGGACAGCCTCACTGCTAAATTCTACCAAACATTTAAAGAACTAATTATAATTCTGCTCAAGCTATTCAAAAAGAATTGAAAGGGAAGGAATACTCCTAAACTCCTTCTGTGAATCCTGCATCACCTTAATTCCTAAACCAGAAAAAGGATGTAACAGAGAAAGAGAACTATAGACCAATATTCACGATGAAAATAGATGAAAAAATCCTCAACAGAATATTAGCTAACCAAATCCAATAACAACATCAGAAAAAAAAAAAAAAAAACATTAACCAGAACCAAATGGGATTTACCCTGGTATACAGAGATGGTTCTACATTTGCAAATCAAACAAAGTGATACATCATATTAAAAAATGGAAGAACAAAACCCATATGGTTATCTCAATAGAAGTAGAGAAAGCATTTGACAAAATAGAATATCCTTTCATGATGACATCATTAATTAAATTGGGTATAGGAGGAAAATTCCTCAAACAAGACAATTTATGACAGACTCATGGCAAGCATCTTCTTCAGTGGACAAAAGTGAGAAGCATTCTCCCTAAGATCCAGGACCAGACAAGGATGGCCACTCTCACCACTAATATTTAATATAGTCCTGGAATTTTTAGCCAGTTCATTAAGCAAGAAAATGAAATCAAAGGTATACAAATTGGAAAGGTAGTACCAAAAGCAATTTACAGATTCAATACAATGCCAATCAAAATACCAATGACATTCTTCACTCATCTTGCAAAAATGATGAAACTCCTGTGGAAACACATGAGACCCCAAATAGCTAAAGCAATCTTACACAACAAAAAATCAGAACCATCAAGACATACTACAGGGCAACAATAATCAAAGCAGCCTGGTACTGGCATAAAAACATATGATACCAATGGAACAGAATAGGAACTAAAGAAAACATCCATGCATCTACAATCAACTTATCTTTGATGTAGGAGCTGAATCAATCCCTGGAACAAGGACAGTCATTTCAATCAATGGTGCTGGGAGAACTGGTTCTTTGCATGCAGAAATATGAAGCTAGACCCCTACTTTACACCTTACATAAAACTGAGCTTAAAATGGATCACATAATTCAATCTACAAACTGATGCAATCAAATTATTAGAGAATATTGGGGAAACTCTGCAACGCATTGGCATAGGAAAAGACTTCTTGGAAAAGACCTCAGAAACACAGGCAATCAAAGCCATAATTGACAAATGGGATTACATCAATCTGAGAAGCATCCGTATTACAAAAGGAATAATCAGCAAAGTGAAGAGACAACCTACTGCATATGAAAAAATGTTGGCAAAACATGCAACTGATAAAGGGTGGACATTCAGAATCTATGAAGTACTTAAGAAATTCAACAACAAAACAAACAATCCAGTTAAAAATTGGAAAAGGACTACTACAGACATTTTAAAGAGAGGAAATTCAAATGGCCAGCAAATCCTTGAAACAAAGCTTTGTATCACTAGCCATCAGACAAATGCAAATCAAAGTCACAATGAGGTTTCTTACTCCAGTTAAAATGGCTCTCATGCAGATATCAACAAACAACAAATGCTAGTGAGGATGTGGGGAAAAGGTACTCTATTCCACTCTTATGGGATGTGAACTGCTCTAGCCACTGTGAAAGACAGTATGGAGATACCTCAGAAATCCAAATATAGACCTACCATTATCCAGCCATCTTACTCATGAGAATTTACCCAAACTACAAGAAATCAGCATATGAAGGAGTTATCTGTGCCCCTATGTGCATTGCAGCACAATTTACAATAGCTTAGACCAGCAATCAACTCAGATGTCCATCAGTTTTTAATTAGAAAAAGAAACTATGCTATATATACACTATGCAGTATCCTGTCTTTTGCAACAAGATGGGCACTATCAGAAACCGTTTTACTAAGTGAAATAAGCCAGTCCCTAAAGGACAGATATCATATGTTTTCCTTGATCTGAGGTAACTAATAGAATACCTTAAATGCAATGTAGTGAAATAGACATTTTGAGATTTGATGATTTTACAGCCTCTGTCTCTTCCTTTAAGGAATGGTGTTTTTTGTTTTTCCTCTTCATACTATTTGTTGAATTCTTTTGTTTAGTGTAGGGTTAACTATATGATTTTTAAGTAAATTGAACATAGATCTTGGTAAAAATTAGGAGTGGGAGTGTGAGAAGGAGGAGGAGGAAGGTCTTGGGTATGGGCGGGAAATAGGGTGGGGGAAAGTATCACTATGTTCCTAAATCTGTATATAGGAAATACATGAGATTTGTATAACAAGCAAAATTTTAAAAATAAAGACATTTCATTTCCATTGGGGATATCTATCTATCTATCTATCTATCTATCTATCTATCTATCTATCTATCTATCTATCTTTTTAGATCTATCTATATCTCCATCTCCAATAGTGGCACTGCTGGAACATACAGTAGTTCTTTCAGTTTATTGGGAATATTAATGCTTTTTGGGGATATACTTAATTACATTGCCATCCATTGTCTTTGCCTTTTAGGTAACAGGCAATATATTTAGAATTAAATAATAACTTATTGTAGCTTTCATTTGCATTTTCCTGGTGATTACTTATGTTCATTAACCTGTTATTCATTTCTACACTTCCTTTGAGAGATGTATGTTTAAATGTGTTGTTCATTTATAAATTGTATTATTTGTTTGTTTGCTATTAAACTGAGTTTCTCATATGTATTAGTTATTAACACATTTTCATATATATTGAATATAAATATTTTCTCCCATTTTTAAAATTTATCTTTTTATTTTTATAAATTGTTGCTTCATTTCTTAAAATTCCATTTGTTATAGAAGTTTCATGTATTTTATATATAAAATTTTAATAACATAGTAATACACCCACCCTACCCTCCTTCCTGCCCATGCTCCAACCATTCTTCCGCTTCACTCTCCCATTCCCACTCTCAATTTTTACTAAGATATATTTTCCATTTACTTAATGATCATAAAGTTAACCCTACATTAAGTGAAGGAGTTCAACAAATGGTATGAAGAAAAAAGATGCTGTCCCTCAGCAGAAGAGACAAGGCTGTAAACAATCATCAAATCTCAAAATGTCCATTTCACTATAACATGTTATATTTTAGATACACTATTAGTTTAGCACTGATCAGGGGAAATATATGATATCTGTCATTTTGGGTGTGGATTATTTCACTTATTATTTTTAAGTGAAATTTTAAGCCAAGTGCAGAAAGACAAGCATTGTGCGATTTCACTCATGTGGAATCTAAACAGTTGATCTAATGTAAATTAGGTATATAATGATGGTTACTAGACTCTGGGGAGAGTAGGGGGGAAGTGTAGGATGGAGAAAAAATGATGAACAGATACTAAGCCATAGCTAGATAGGAAAAAGAATTTCTGATGTTCTATTGTACAGTTGATTGACTATAGATAATGAGAATGTATTATACATTATTCTAAAATAAACTGGGTGAAGGGCTTTTCAGTATTTTATCCATAAAGAAATGATGTTTGAGGAGGCAGATATATTAGCCCTGATTATACATTAAATTATAAATGTATACAAATATCAAGTCATAACATGATATTCCATAAATACGTATAAATTTTTGTGCTCATTCACAAGAAATTTTAAAAGTACTACAGAGGAAGAAGGAAGGAGAGGGAGAGAGAAGTGCAGGGGAAGAGGGGAGAAGGGAAAAAGGAGAGGGAGGGGAGAATCAGGGGAGGGGAAAAGGAAAGTGATGGAGGAGGGCCAGGTGGAAGGAATTAAAGAAGGCAAGCAAAGCCAAATATTAAGATTAAAAAGGCCTGCACCGCGGCTCACTAGGCTAATCCTCCACCTTGCGGCGCTGGCACACCGGGTTCTAGTCCCGGTCAGGGCACCGGATTCTGTCCCCCTTGCCCCTCTTCCAGGCCAGCTCTCTGCTGGGAGTGCAGTGGAGGATGGCCCAAGTCCTTGGGCCCTGCACCCCATGGGAGACCAGGATAAGTACCTGGCTCCTGCCATCAGAGCAGCTTGTGTGCTGCCTGCAGTGCGCTGGATGCAGCAGCCATTGGAGGGTGAACCATGGGAAAGGAAGACCTGTCTCTCTGTCTCTCTCTCACTGTCCACTCTGCCTGTCAAAAAAAAAAAAGATTAAAAAGAAATGTTGAACAAGAAAATATTTTTACCAGCTTTGCGCAAACAAAATGGAAATATATAAATTCATGCAAATAGAGATAAAATATTAAAATACAGCTATTCTTTTCAACATTCATTGATTCATTAATTCATTTATTAATTTTATTAAATTATACAATTTGTATTACTTATGCCAAAAATTGGGAGAGAGTAAAAAAGACACTGTTATTTCAAACCAGATAATGTCACTGAGAATATTACATTTCTTTTTTTAAAGATTTATTTTATTTATTTGAAAGGTAGAGTTACAGACAGAGAAAAGGAGAGAGAGAATGAGAGATCTTTCACCCACTGGTTCACTACTCAAATGATTGCAATGACTAGGCCTGGGTCACTCTGAAGCCAGGAGATTCATCTGAGTCTTCCATGTGGATGCAAGGGCCCAAGGACTTTGGCCATCTTCTGCTGCTATCCCAGGTGCAATATCAGAGAGCTGAATCAAGAGAGAAGCAGTCAGGGCTCAAACTAGCGAGACTACAAAGCAACAGCTTTTCCTGCTAAGCCACAATGCTGTCCCTCTTGATATCTTCAAAATCATCTTTACTATATTTTCAGTAGCAGGTAAACAATTGATTGTTTTGAAATAAACTGTCACTACACTGGTTGGTTGCTTGCAAAAAATAAAAGAAAAATTTCTCTTAATAAAGATAGGATCATTCAGAACCTCAAATTATGTCTCATTGTTTTCATACAGAGTATCTAACATACAACTTAAATTTAATAGACATGCTGGGAAGAAAGATATATGAACAGAATGACTGGAGATCTAGATATTGGAGTTATCCAGACTAGAATAGAGATAACTGACACATATTCAAGATTCATGATAAGACAGTTTTCACAGAGAAATAAAAATTAGTATAAAAATCACATAGAAATACTTTAACACAAAAATAGAAAAACTAAAATAAGAAGTCAGTGAATGAAATTAATAACAGCTTAGAAAAAACTAAAGTGAAAGTTAGAGAAGTGGAATATTTGCTGGCCTTCAGAATTCATGGAGGATTGGCTCCAATGCCACTCACAGATATCCAAATCCATGGATTCCTAAATCTCTTATATAAAATGGCATAGTATTTATACATAACATAGTCACATCTTCTGGCACACCTTAAATCATCTGGATTTACTTAAGTACTTACTAAAATGTAAATGCTATGAAAATAATTATTGTATTATTGAAGGAATAATGACAAGAAATCTTTGAATGTACAGTTAAATCTATACATGTAGATTTCTTTTTTTTTGAAAAATTTTTATTTTAATTTTTTTTTACTTTTCCAAATGCAATTTTTAGGTATATTCACTTAGGTGTTTAAGTGAATACATAAAAGACTCAGAGGGGGAAGTTACCAGTACTATGGCAGGGTAAAGGGTACAAATTCCTCTTTTTCCCCTGGCTTCCACTTTGCAAGAGGGAACACCTAACAGAATCCAGTCCAGGATATCACTATACTAGTCCTGTGCTTTGAAAAAATATCTGGCTACATATGATTCTGAATACATCAAATGCTGCTCTTGCCCTTAAGACTTCTAACAGTAGTTATGAATTATCCTGAAAAAACTTTAAGGTAAAAGCCAGAATATATCATGTCTTCCCAGATTTTTTGAAGCAGATTGTCAAATTCTTCAGCTTAAAAAAAAGTCTGAAAAAGACTGCTGCTATATTGTTCAAAGAATTGCATTACTGCATTCCTATAAAATGGACTTGGCCTATGTAGCTCATTCCATAAACACATTTAATATAAAACTTTTTGTATTTTTAGCAAGGATAAGTAATAGCAAAGAGCTTTTATTCCATTGTCCTCTGGTATTTTAGTTTATCTGTATTGAATATTTTTCTAACAAACATTTTGAAAAGTTTATTATCATTTTCTCTTTGATTACATACCAGTTACTTAACTATGTGGTTTTAAAAGATAATCTGCTTTAAATTCTCAGTCAATACTAAAAAAAGTATACAGCTTATCCTAATTGTTAACATTTACAAAACTTATAGTTCATTCAAATAAAAAATAATGCTCTTTTTGTAAATAGTGCATACAAAGCACAAGAGCTTCTTAGTATATTTAATGAAGCCAAACACCTTAGCATCAACAGAAACATCTTTTTATCTTAAACTAAATTTTCAAGCAGCATGCCATTTAATTCATACTGAACTAAATTTCCAAAACAATATGATTTTTGCTTAATGATTTGCATAATTTAATCTTGATAGGTACTTCAGGAAACATATAGTTTTACTGTCATAATTTTGATGAGAAGACAAAAATAATATAGATACCGCTGGAGGATTAACAGGACAAATAATAGAGATATTACTGGAGGGCAAATCCATTGACCCAAAAGGAATTCTTAACAGAAGTTCAATACTTTTACTAAGCTCAGTAGGAGAAATGACCAAAAAAGATGTTTGTAAAAACCTAAGCCCACAAAAATGTATCAGAAGTCAATAATGTTACAGATTTTCCTACAATTACAAAAATCAGAAAAGAAGAAAGGTGTTTCTGATTTAGAATTATTTTCTAAGAACATTGGATTCATTCTCAGAAATGTGTTCTAGCCATTTGATCAGAAAGCTCCAGCTTCAATGTTCATACTTGTTTTCTAATGGGGAGCAAAGTCTAGAAGTAGATTAAAGTCTGATAAAAATGGATGGTGATCTTCAAGTACAGGCCATTTGGACTTTGTAATGAAGTCATAGTTATGATGGGTCACTAAGTCTCAGGCTCATTTCCTATCAGAAGTAAAAAGTAAAAGAAGTCTGGTTTATTTCCTCTACCTTCTTAATAGTAACTAACATTTTACAAATCAAGCACCTTATAATGTGACATAAAATCCTTTAATTCTGAAACAATATCTTAAGTCTCAATTTTTGAAATAAAAAAAATCAGATAATCAATGAAGTTTTTAAGTAATAAACTGTGCTACCCACATTATTTAAGTGAAAACTGGCCCATGAATTTAGGCCAAGTTTTTGATGGAAGATATTTCTTCTTTGATTCATAAACCATAAAAATTTTAATATGTAATAAGAATCTTTGTTACTTATAACATTCTGTATATTGGATCAAAAGTGTGTTATGTTTTAAGTAACAACTTGCAATCAACTCATATTCTGCATATCCAAATGGTGCCTTCATATGGGAGCCTTTCATCCATGTACAGCATCGATACTTTAATAAAGCATGAATTTACTTTGCTTGAGGATTAAGTCTCATTCTCCATGGTTAATGCAGGATTGTTCATACCAGCTTTGCCTCTTCCAAGGTTTATGTTGTTTTCTGTCCAAGACTGAGAGTCAATAAGAAGGTGGCTCTGGGATTCTCTCTATGGCTTTGCAGGAAACTGATGGTTTTCAGGATTTTTAGCTGTTGAATTCAGCCCTGCAGGGTAGATGGTTGTTCAGGATCCTGGTTAACAAGTCAGCACTCAGACTTGAGAAAATGGTTACCAACCAGTACTTCTCATCACCAAAAACTTATCTCATTATTTTTTACTGAGACCTGACTTGAATCCATTTTTATCAGTTCCATGTTGAAATACTGGAGTCCTCACTGTGCACTTACTCCTCATGTAGGATCTCTGTCCTTAGTGTGCTGTACATTGAGATTTAATGCTATAACTAGTACTCAAACAGTATTTTTCACTTTATGTTTCTGTGTGGGAGTAAACTGTTGAAATCTTTACTTAATGTATGCTAAACTGATCTTCTGTATATAAAGAGAATCAAAAATGAATCTTGATGTGAATGGGAGAAGGAGTGGGAAAGGGGAGGGTTGTGGGTGGGAAGGAAGTTATGGGGGGAAGCCATTGTAATCCATAAGCTGTACTTTGGAAATTTATATTCATTAAATAAAAGTTAAAAATAAAAAAAAAATTAAAAAAGAAATACTGGACTCCTGGATGCCTCTAATGTAAATTTGTTTTTGCTGATTAGCCAACAGTGATAGCCAAACAGAGAAGATGAGCTGACAGAAAACTAGCTGCAGCAAAGAATTGAAACCTCATATGGAACTTGGCTTGAGTATTTGGTAGACCACTTATCCAAAATTTGACAAAATACTGTAAGTCTGTAGCAGCCATTAAAATACAGTACATCAGAGAACAAGCCATGAAAAGAAGGAAGAATTTTTAATCTGAAATTCCCACACAATTTTTCACCCATGGGCAATGATGATCCATCTTCAAAATACATTTATTGCAGATGGAACAGGGATGGCAGTGATCTGGTTTTATAAGTTGGCATCTGTCACAGTAGCGGATGGCTCCAGTCATGGCCGTGGTATAAATGGGAAGATCCCTGGCTGCTCAAGTAAGAATTTCCTGCTGGGGTTGTCCTCTTGGCTCTCTCTCCAACAATTCTTTCTCTGCATAAAAGAGATGACATTCTTTTGAAGGATCCATTGGTAATGTAAAGATAGTTTTCCAGTAGGACCAAACATCATGAAAAGTAGGTGATAAGATATCAAGTACACAACTTGTTCACCAATGTTTTCCATGGAAATTAGTCAGAGCTGGATGGCGAAGGCATAGTATGACCAGCCCAACAGGAAGCTGATAAACTCTGCTGGGATCCAGGACAGCACCCACCGGCACCACCACCTGATGCTGAGTGGGCCTGAGAGCGCCATCTTCCAGCCGCATCCACCTGCCCAGCTCTGGCCTTGGGGTGGGCTGGCCGCACCTGGCGCTCCTGGGGGTGGAAGCTGGTTGCACTGCAGCTACTGCCGCTGCCGTGGCACTAAGTCCCCAGCCTGCAGACTGGAGCCAGCGCTGTGGACTCCTGGCTCCTCAGCCTGGCAGAGGTGGCAGCTGCAGGAGGAGGCAGCTCTACATGTAGATTTAAAAATGCCTCTTCTTTCTGTTTTTTTTTTTTTGTTTTTGTTGTTCAACACATGCACGCATAATCTCTGTTTATAGAAAGCCAAATCAAAGTGAGAGTAAAATATCCAGTCTTAAAATGGGTAGAAAATAAAAGATGAAAAATGACAATGATGCAGGAATTAAATAAGTCACAGAGAAACTGCTGACATATTTGAATTGTAGGCCCAAGTGGAAAGGATTAAAAAGGAGAAACAACAAAGAGAAACAATGTTGGAGAAGAAAATCACTGAAAATTTTGCAAATCTTTCAAAAGTCAACAATCACCAAGTCATAGATCCATTAAATGCTGCAAAACATTTTCTTTCTTTTCTTCTTCTTCTTCTTCTTTTTTTTTTTTTTTTTTGACAGGCAGAGTGGACAGTGACAGAGAGAGACAGAGAGAAAGGTCTTCCTTTTCCGTTGGTTCACCCCACAATGGCTGCCATGGCCAGTGTACCGCGCTGATCCGAAGGCAGGAGCCAGGTGCTTCTCCTGGTTTCCCATGGGGTGCAGGGCCCAAAGACTTGGGCCATCCTCCACTGCACTCCTGGGCCATAGCAGAGAGCTGGCCTTGAAGAGGGGCAACTGGGACAGCATCCGGCACCCCAACCAGGACTAGAACCCAGTGTGCCGGTGCCGCAAGGCAGAGGATTAGCCTATTCAGCTGCGGCGCCGGCCACTGCAAACCATTTTCAAGGTAAACCATACTTAGCCACTTCGTAGCTTCACTTTTTGAAACTAAAGACAAACAAGACAGCAAAATATATAATCTCCAAAGGATCCAATGTGAGACAATAGCTGACTTATCCATGTCTGGCTTCACTGTATTAGTTGAGGAATCTGAATTTTGTACTGCTGTCAGTATATGTGTATCATCAGTGTTCATTGACACCTATAAACATCATGTGAAAGTGTATTTATATATATATATAAGTATATATGCAATTTCAAATTAAAATTGAAATGTTACTCAAATATTGAAGCAAACATTCTGACTGGAGAAAAATGATCTCAGAAGAACAATAGGAAAGAAATTAATGAATCTTGACTTGAACCTTTTTTATGATCGTGTGTATTCCATAGTTTTTTTTTTTTTTTGTCTTCTATAGTTTCTATCCCTTATAATAAAGAAAAGGTAAGGAACAAGAGATGCAAAACAGGTAAAAATGCTGAGTTTAACTGAGCAAGCCTGAGAATCTAAAAGCATTGTCCTGATGTCTTCACTAATCAGTAGAAGTGATAACTAGACAGAAGCCTTAGAATTCTCTCCTTAGCTCATCTCTGTGTGAGATTACCACAGTAAATTACAGGATTATGCTTTGCCCATAATATAAATTGTATCAAAAATTAAAAAGTGGTTTTTGTTCCAGAGAACAAAACTAGGCAGACTATTCATATCAATCATCTCCAGGAGTGGAAGAGTGGGAGAGGGCCTAGGTGGAGGAAGAGGCTCCCACAGAGTAGGGAGGGATTGCATTTCACACACAAGCAATTATGCAAACCCACACCCACCATGCCAAGAAAAAGAGAAAAGGACACTGAACAGGAGAGCAGGGGACCTGCTGGAGGACTCCCTAAAGTTTCAAAGAGGCAGAAGACCTCAAAGTGGAAAAGGCCACAGCCACCATACAGGGGAGTGGCCTGTCCCCATAGAGGTGGAGAACAGCACCCCCTCCAACACAGGCCCCTGGTATGCCTCAGGATCCAGGATCCAGCATGGGATGCCTCAGAAGGAAGAGAAGTGGGAGGAAGGCTTCCAAGGAAAAGATTGAGCCCCCCAGCATCAGAGATCATAAGAGACTGTAGCCACCAATATTTCAAGAGGGGCCTCCTCCACATTCCTGCCACTGGCTGGGTGTTACTGGGGATTTTGGCCATAGCCTGCAAACTGGGAACCTGCTCTCCTCCCCCACTCATTTTCCTCACTCCAAGTCCAGCCCCTGAAGATTGATCTGGGCTAGGTAGTCCATCTGGCCCTTCCTTGCAGGTCCCCCCACACTTGAGATCAGTCAGGGCCATATTTACGCTCTGGATGAGATCACTCCTCAGTGTGCCATCTTAATTAGAGCTGTTTCCCAGGGCTTCTGTTTGGACTTGGGCCAGCTCCTTCCACCTCATGACATCCCTCTCGCCTCCCCCCAGTCATTCTGGAACACTGGGTTTTGGTCAGGAATAGGGAGTGAAACAGACAGAGCATAAACAGGGTGTGCTGCTGAGGCCTTGGAGAAGCAATCCTCAAATAGGGGTGAGTGCATTTTGTTGAGTTCCCGTTTCCTCCTCCCACACCTATTTTACCAGTGACCTAAATCCAGGGAAAATAGGAGAGCTTATGTGGGATGGGTGCCCTTCCATAAATCTTTGATGACTGATAACATCCATCCCTCCTTTTGCTGAGCCCAGGACTTCTGAGTGTTGTAATGTATATGGGAGTTGGAGGCAAGATGGCAGAATAGGAAGGGAGCACACTGATAGTCTGGGGAGAGATAGTTTAATAAAAGTGGAGATACTGCAGGTTCAAGGAAGAGTAGGGGAGGAAACAGCAGAAGAAACTCTTCCAGAATGCATGATTCACAGCGGACCTGCGTGGAGAGTGTGGGAGCCCACAGTTCAGGACACCAGCGGCAGACTCAACACACCAGTGCTGGAATGCGAGGTGAGCCAAACCTCAATAGCCTGAGACACCGGCAAGCAAGCGGAGAGAGGAGACTAGAGGGAATGACCCCTGGGTGGGGGGGAGTTCACCAGGCTAACTGGAAGAGAGAGAGAGAAAAGAAAAAGGTGACTTGGCCGGCGCCACAGCTCACTAGGCTAATCCTCCGCCTAGTGGCGCCGGCACACCGGGTTCTAGTCCCAGTCGGGGAGCCAGATTCTGTCCCAGTTGCCCCTCTTCCAGGCCAGCCCTCTGCTGTGGCCAGGAAGTGCAGTGGAGGATGGCCCAGGTGCTTGGGCCCTGCACCCCATGGGAGACCAGGATAAGCACCTGGCTCCTGACTCCTGCCATCGGATCAGTGCGGTGCACCGGCCGCAGCACACTCGCCGTGGCGGCCATTGGAGGGTGAACCAACGGAAAAGGAAGACCTTTCTCTCTGTCTCTCTCTCTCACTGTCCACTCTGCCTGTCAAAAAAAAAAAAAAAAGAAAAGAAAAAGGTGACTGGTACGGACACGGGTTTCTCTCTCTCCGCTTACCTCTCAAGGGTGAGCAAGACAAAGTGCAGGCGCCATCTTGGACATACGTCATAAGCAGAGCGACCTCAGGTCTGCACCGGCCCTGAGCCTAGCAGAAAAACCTGACTGTGGCAGGGGCGAATTAACAGGAGATTAGGACCTAGTAAATTTGTGGTGCTACTGAACTGAGACTGTGAAAAAAGAGACGATGGGGGAGAGAACTCACAGAATTTACATGAGCACTCTCCAGAGATGCTACAATTCTGTAACTTTGGCAATCCAATGGGAGACTGAAGGAGAATCTGAGCCCACTCTGAGGGCAGAACAGATTCCCTGTTTGTTCCTTGGGAAAGAACTTCTGATCTCTGGCTCCTGTGGGTATATCATTTGCCTGCGAACTACCTTCAACTTCATTCAGCTGTGCGGAATTACTTCCCTTTTGAATCAAAAAAAGAAAGAGAGAGAGAGAGAGAGAGAGAGATCTACCACGCCTAACCTGGGAGTGTCATCTTTGGCACACCAAACAGAGCTCTCAGGCCACACCCATCTCAAGCCCTAAGGCTCCATCAAAAACAGATAGTCCACTTAATCTAGAGTCATAGTATAACAAGAAAAAGCACCACAGTGAAGAAACCAAATATCTCCAATATGCCAAATAACAAACGCAAAAACCAAGGTAATAAAAACAAGGAAGTCACCATGACGCCCTCAAATGAAAAAGACACCCCAATTCAAGATTATGAAGATGATGACATAGAAGAAACGCAAGAAGCAGATCTCCAAAAATTGATAAGAACATTAAGAAGTTCTCAAAAACAAATTCTTGAACTACAGAAATCCTTAATGGACAAGATAGAAAATCCCTCTCATGAAAATGAAATATTAAGGAGGAATCAAAATGAAACGAAACAACTAGTACAACAGGAAACTGTGATAGTGACTGAAGTGAAGAATCCAATAGATCAAATGAAAAACACAGCAGAGAGCCTTACAAACAGAATGGGTGAAGCAGAAGAGAGAATATCGGACTTAGAAGACAGAGAACAGGAAAGGATACAGTCAGACCAAAGAAAAGAAGAGGAAATTAGAAATCTAAAACATATTGTCGGGAATCTGCAGGGTACTATTAAAAAACCCAACATTCGGGTTCTAGGAGTTCCTGAAGGCATGGAGAGGGAGAAAGGATTAGAAGGCCTTTTTAGTGAGATATTAGCAGAAAATTTCCCAGGTTTGGAGAAGGACAGAGACATTCTAGTACAGGAGCTCACAGAACCCCTAATAAACACGACCAAAAGAGATCCTCACCACGACACGTTGTAATTAAACTCTCCACAGTGAAACATAAAGAAAAGATCCTAAAATGTGCAAGAGAGAAACGTCAGATTACTCTCAGAGGATCTCCAATCAGACTCACAGCTGACTTCTCATCAGAAACTCTACAAGCTAGGAGGGAATGGCGAAATATAGCCCAGGTACTAAGAGAGAACAACTGCCAGCCCAGAATATTATATCCTGCAAAGCTATCATTTGTGAATGAAGGTGAAATAAAGACTTTTCATAGCAAATAGAAATTGAAAGAATTTGTCGCCACTCGTCCAGCCCTGCAACAGATGCTAAAGATGTGTTGATCACAGAAACACAGAAACATGGTCATCAATATGAAAGAAGGTAAAGGAAGGAAACCTGACAGCAAAAGATCACAGGGAATTCAAAGCATATATTAGAACTAATCTTTGGCAAATGGCAGGGCAAAGTTACCACTTTTCATTAGTCACATTGAACGTGAATGGACTGAACTGTCCAGTTAAAAGACACAGATTGGCTGATTGGGTAAAGGAACAAAACCTATCTATTTGCTGCTTACAAGAAACACATCTTTCCAACAAAGATCCATACAGACTGAAAGTGAAAGGCTGGAAAAAGATATACCATGCCAACAGAAATGAAAAAAGAGCGGGCGTGGCCATCTTAATATCAAACACCATAAACTTTACCACAAAAACTGTTAAGAGAGACAAAGAGGGGCACTATATAATGATTAAGGGATCAATTCAACAGGAAGACATAACAATTATCAATGTATATGCACCTAACTACAGGGCTCCAGTTTATCTAAAAGATTTGTTAACGGACTTAAAGAGAGACTTAGACCCCAATACAATAGTACTGGGGCACTTCACTACTCAACTCTCAGAAATAGACAGATCAATAGGACAGAAGATCAACAAGGATACAGTAGATTTGAACGACACTATAGCCCAAATGGATCTAACAGATATATACAGAACTTTCAATCCTACAGCTAAAGATTTTACATTCTTCTCAGCAGTACATGGAACCTTCTCTAGGATTGACCACATACTAGGCCATAAAGCAAGTCTCAGCAAATTCAAAAGAACTAGAATCATACCATGCAGCTTCTCAGACCATAAAGGAATGAAGTTGGAAATTGGCAACTCAGGAATCCCTAGAGCATACGCAAACACATGGAGATTGAACAACATGCTCCTGAATGAACAATGGGTCATAGAAGAAATCAAAAGAGAAATCAAAAATTTTCTGTAAGTAAATGAGGATAACAGCACAACATACCAAAACCTATGGGGCGCAGCAAAAGCAGTGTTAAGAGGAAAGCTTATATCAATAGGTGCCTACATCAAGAAATTGGAAAGGCACCAAATAGATGAGCTTTCAATTCACCTCAAGGATCTAGAAAACCTACAGCAAACCAGACGCATATCTAGTAGGAGAAGAGAAATAATTAAAATCAGAGAAGAAATCAACAGGATCGAATCAAAAATAACATTCCAAAAAATCAGCAACAACACATCAGAAAGATCATCCACCCAGACCAAGTGGGATTTATCCCTGGTATGCAGGGATGGTTTAATGTGCGCAAAACAATCAATGTGAGACACCACATTAAGAGACTGCAGAAGAAAAACCATATGATTATCTCAATAGATGCCGAGAAAGCATTTGATAAAATACAACACCCGTTCATGATGAAAACTCTAAGCAAACTGGGTTTGGAAGGAACATTCCTCAATACAATCAAAGCAATCTATGAAAAACCCACAGCCAGCATCCTATTGAATGGGGAAAAGTTGGACGCATTTCCACTGAGATCTGGTACCAGACAGGGATGCCCACTCTCACCACTGCTATTCAATATAGTTCTGGAAGTTCTAGCCAGAGCTATTAGAAAAGAAAAAGAAATTAAAGGGATACAAATTGGGAAGGAAGAACTCAAACTATCCCTCTTTGCAGATGACATGATTCTTTATTTAGGGGACCCAAAGAACTCTACTAAGAGACTATTGGAACTCATAAAAGAGTTTGGCAAAGTAGCAGGGTATAAAATCAATGCACAAAAATCAACAGCCTTTGTATACACAGACAATGCCATGGCTGAGGAAGAACTTCTAAGATCAATCCCATTCACAATAGCTACAAAAACAATCAAATACCTTGCAATAAACTTAACAAAGGACGCTAAAGATCTCTACAATGAGAATTACAAAACCTTAAAGAAAGAAATAGAAAGGATACCAAGAAATGGAAAAATCTTCCATGCTCATGGATTGGAAGAATCAATATCATCAAAATGTCCATTCTCCCAAAAGTAATTTATAGATTCAATGCAATACCAATCAAGATACCAAAGACCTTCTTCTCAGATCTGGAAAAATTGGTGCTGAAATTATATGGAGGCACAAGAGACCTCGAATAGCTAAAGCAATCTTGTACAACAAAAACAAAGCCGGAGGCATCAGAATACCAGATTTCAGGACATACTACAGGACACTTGTAATCAAAACAGCATGGTACTGGTAGAGAAACAGATGGATAGACCAATGGAACAGAATTGAAACACCAGAAATCAATCCAAACATCTACAGCCAACTTATATTTGTTCAAGGATCTAAAACTAATAACTGGAGCAAGGACAGTCTATTCAATAAATGGTGCTGGGAAAATTGGATTTCCACATGCAGAATCATGAAGCAAGACCCCTACCTTACACCTTAAACAAAAATCCACTCAACACGAATTAAAGACCTAAATCTACGACCTGACACCATCAAGTTACTAGAGAACATTGGAGAAACCCTTCAAGATATTGGCACAGGCAAAGAGTTTCTGGAAAAGGCTCAGGAGGCACAGGCAGTCAAAGCCAAAATCAACTATTGGGATTGCATCAAATTGAGAAGTTTCTGTACTGCAAAAGAAACAGTCAGGAGAGTGAAGAGACAACCGACAGAATGGGAAAAAATATTTGCAAACTACCCAACAGATAAAGGGTTAATAACCAGAATCTACAAAGAGATCAAGAAACTCCACAAAAACAAAACCAAGAACCCACTTAAGAGATGGGCCAAGGACCTCAATAGACATTTTTCAAAAGAGGAAATCCAAATGGCCAACAGGCATATGGAAAAATGTTCAAGGTCATTAGCAATCAGGGAAATGCAAATCAAAACCACAATGAGGTTTCACCTCACCTCGGTTAGAATGGCTCACATACAGAAATCTACCAACAACAGATGCTGGCGAGGATGTAGGGAAAAAGGGACACTAACCCACTGTTGGTGGGAATGCAAACTGGTCAAGCCACTATGGAAGTCAGTCTGGAGATTCCTCAGAAATCTGAAGACAACCCTACCGTTCGACCCAGCCATCCCACTCCTTGGAATTTACCCAAAGGAATTTAAATTGGCAAACAAAAAAGCGGTCTGCCCCTTAATGTTTATTGCAGCTCAATTCACAATAGCTAAGACCTGGAACCAACCTAAATGCCCATCAACGGTAGACTGGATAAAGAAATTATGGGATATGTACTCTTTAGAATACTATATCGCAGTAAGAAACAACGAAATCCAGTCATTTGCAACAAAATGGAGGAATCTGGAACACATCATGCTGAGTGAAATAAGCCAGTCCCAAAGGGACAAATACCATATGTGTGCCCTGATCGGTGACAACTGACTGGACACCAAAAAGGAAACCTATTGAAGTGAAATGGACACTATGGGAAACGGTGACTTGATCAGCATAGCCCTGACTGTTAATGAACATCTTAATACATCATCCCTCTTAGTAGTTTTCTTGTCTGTTCTACTCAATATGACTGGTTTAATTCTGTAATTAATACACAGTTATTCTGAAGTGTTGAAATTTAACTGAAATATGATCCCTGTTAAACATAAGAGTAGGAATAAGAGAGGGAAGAGATGTACAATTTGGGACATGCTCAAGCTGACTTGCCCCAAATGGTAGAGTTAGAAACATACCAGGGGACTCCAATTTAATCCCATCAAGGTGGCATGTACCAATGCCATCTCACCAGTCCAAGTGATCAATTTCAGTTCACAATTGATCATAATGAAAGGACTAAGAGTCAAAGGGAGCACATAAACAAGTCTAGTACCTGCTAATACTAACCGATAGAATAAATAAAGGGGAGAGTTAATCAACATGGGAAGTGAGATACTCAGCAGACTCATAGAATGGCGGATGTCCTAAACAGCACTCTGGCCACAGAATCAGTCCTAAAGGCATTCGGATCTGGCTGAAAAGCCCATGAGAGTATTTCAGGCATGGAAAGCCAAGACACTCTGGCAAAAAAAAAAAAAAAAAAAAAAAAAAAAAAACTAAACCCTAAATGAAAGATCTCTGTGAGTGAGATCCCAGTGGAAAGAACAGGTCTTCAAAGAAGGAGGTACCTTTCTCTGAAGGGAGGAGAGAACCTCCACTTTGACTATGACCTTGTCTAAACAAGATAAGAGTCGGTGAACTCAAAAGGAAGGCTTCCATAGCCTTGGAAACTGATGACTGGTGCATAGGGAGATTACTGATGCCATAGACAGGAGTGTCAATTGGTAAAGTCAACAACAGGAGTCACTGTGCACTTACTCCTCATGTAGGATCTCTGTCCTTAATGTGCTGTACATTGAGACTTAATGCTATAATGAGTACTCAAACAGTATATTTCACTTTGTGTTTCTATGGGGGTGCAAACTGTTGAAATCTTTACTTAATGTATGCTAAACTGATCTTCTGTAAAAAAAAAAAAAAGAAGAAATTATTAATTCCCAACTTGACTTTCGCTGGGATTAAACATGACCATAGGTCTGATCTGATTTCATCATCATTTAAAAAATCATCTATTATTTTTCACTTTATGTTTCTGTGTGGGAGCTAACTGTTGAAATCTTTACTTAATGTATGCTAAACTGATCTTCTGTATATAAAGAGAATCGAAAATGAATCCTCATGTGAATGGAAGGGGAGAGGGAGTGGGAAAGGGGACGGATGCGGGTGGGAGAGATGTTATGGGGGGGAAGCCATTGTAATCCATAAGCCGTACTTTGGAAATTTATATTCATTAAATAAAAGTTTAAAAAAAATGTATATGGCAGTTGTAATTAATTTTATCACATTTGGGACTTCCAAGTTGTTTGGGCGAACGAACTGAGATCTGAAGAGTTGGTTTCAACAATTTGGGGGATGTTGAGCATCTGTCTCCCTTTAAGTCTCCGGGGTCAGAAATGAGATTCCCTGGGGAGTCTCCTAGCTGATTTTCCCTCCCCACAGTGCTCAAGACCTGCTTGTGTCAAGTATCACAAGAGTAACACACTCCAGCCTTAAACAATAATAAAAAAGAAAGAAATAGAAAAATTTGTTTATCAATAGTAGATGTTAGCTACAGGAAGCCAGAGCTTTCATTACCTCAATTTTATTGCTCAAAATGTAGATATTTTCTCACATGTCTGGCTAATCTGAAATGATGGGAAAGATAACAGAATATTTAGAAATGTTCTTGGCATTTGGTAACTAAATTCAATGTTCCATTAAAAAAAGTATTATTCTGACAAAAACAGTCTTTTGAGAATAAGTAGTAAGTTCTATTTACCAAAATAAAGCCTACCCCATGTGATGGATACCTGGCACTAAATACCAAAATCAGAACAAGCCCATAAACCACATTTCTCCAGATGAAGGACCCCAAAGCAATCCAATACAGACTTTAAATTTTATTAATTCAGTTCTCTCCCCAGATGATTGACATGGCCAGGGCTAGGCCAGGCTGAATCCAGGAACCAGGAAATTCATCTGGGTCTTTCACCTGGATACAGGGGCCTAAGGACTTGGGCTATCTTCTGATGTTTTCCCAAGAACATTAGTAGGGAGCTGGGATTCTGGCACTGCTGGCAGTGGCTTAACTCATTTTGCCACTATTGAAGATGAAGATAGATGATAGATAGATAGATAGATAGATAGATAGATAGATAGATAGATATCCCCAATGGAAATGAAATAAGTCTTTATTTTTTAAATTGTGCTTGTTATACAAACCTCATGTATTTCCTATATACAGATTTAGGAACATAGTGATACTTTCCCCCACCCTATTTCCTGCCCATACCCCAAACCTTCCTCCTCCTCCTTCTCACACTCCCACTCCTAATTTTTACCAAGATCTATGTTCAATTTACTTAAAAATCATATAGTTAACCCTACACTAAACAAAAGAATTCAACAAATAGTATAAAGAGGAAAAACAAAAAACACTGTTCCTTAATGGAAGAGACAGAGGCTGTAAAATCATCAAATCTCAAAATGTCTATTTCACTACATTGCATTTAAGGTATTCTATTAGTTACCTCAGATCAAGGAAAACATATGATATCTGTCCTTTAGGGACTGGCTTATTTAACTTAGTAAAATGGTATCTGATAGTGCCCATCTTGTTGCAAAAGACAGGATACTGCATAGTGTATATATAGCATAGTTTCTTTTTCTAATCAAAAACTGATGGACATCTGAGATGATTGCTGGTCTTAGCTATTGTAAATTGTGCTGCAATGCACATGGGGTAGAGATAACTCCTTCATATGCTGATTTCTTGTAGTTTGGGTAAATTCTCATGAGTAAGATGGCTGGATAATGGTAGGTCTATATTTGGATTTCTGAGGTATCTCTATACTGTCTTTCACAGTGGCTAGAGCAGTTCACATCCCATAAGAGTGGATTAGGGTACCTTTTCCCCACATCCTCACTAGCATTTGTTGTTTGTTGATATCCACATGAGAGCCATTTTAACTGGAGTGAGAGGAAACCTCATTGTGATTTGATTTGCATTTGTCTGATGGCTAGTGATACAAAGCTTCGTTTCAAGGATTTGCTGGCCATTTGAATTTCCTCTCTTTAAAACGTCTGTACTAGTCATTTTTCCATTTTTAACTGGATTGTTTGTTTTGTTGTTGAATTTCTTAAGTACTTCATAGATTCTGATTGTTCACCCTTTATCAGTTGCATGTTTTGCCAATATTTTTTCATGTGCAGTAGGTTGTCTCTTCACTTTGCTGATTATTCCTTTGCAATACAGAGGCTTCTCAGATAGATGAAATCCCATTTGTTAATTGTTGCTTTGATTGCCTGTGTTTCTGAGTTCTTTTCCAAGAAGTCTTTTCTTATGCCAATGCCTTGCAGAGTTTCCCCAATATTCTCTAATAATTTGATTGCATCAGTTTGTAGATTGAATTATGTGGTCCATTTTAAGCTCAGTTTTATGTAAGGTGTAAAGTAGGGGTCTAGCTTCATATTTCTGCATGCAAAGAACCAGTTCTCCCAGCACCATTGATTGAAATGACTGTCCTTGTTCCAGGGATTGATTCAGCTCCTACATCAAAGATAAGTTGATTGTAGATGCATGGATACTTTCTTTAGTTTCTATTCTGTTCCATTGGTATCATATATTTTTATGCCAGTACCAGACTGTTTTGATTATTGCTGCCCTGCAGTATGTCTTGATGGCTCTGATTTTTTGTTGTGTAAGATTGCTTTAGCTATTTGGGGTCTCATGTGTTTCCATAGGAGTTTCATCATTTTTGCAAGATGAGTGAAGAATGTCATTGGTATTTTGATTGGCATTGTATTGAATCTGTAAATTGCTTTTGGTACTACCTTTCCAATTTGTATACCTTTGATTTCATTTTCTTGCTTAATGAACTGGCTAAAAATTCCAGGACTATATTAAATATTAGTGGTGAGAGTGGCCATCCTTGTCTGGTCCTGGATCTTAGGGAGAATGCTTCTCACTTTGTGCACTCAAGAAGATGCTTGCCATGGATTTGTCATAAATTGTCTTGTTTGAGGAATTTTCCTCCTATACCCAATTTAATTAATGATGTCATCATGAAAGGATATTCTATTTTGTCAAATGCTTTCTCTACTTCTATTGAGATAACCATATGGGTTTTGTTCTTCCATTTTTTAATATGATGTATCACTTTGTTTGATTTGCAAATGTAGAACCATCTCTGTATACCAGGGTAAATCCCATTTGGTTCTGGTTAATGTTTTTTTTTTTTTTTTTCTGATGTTGTTGTTGGATTTGGTTAGCTAATATTCTGTTGAGGATTTTTTCATCTATTTTCATCGTGAATATTGGTCTATAGTTCTCTTTCTCTGTTACATCCTTTTTCTGGTTTAGGAATTAAGGTGATGCAGGATTCACAGAAGGAGTTTAGGAGTATTCCTTCCCTTTCAATTCTTTTTGAATAGCTTGAGCAGAATTATAATTAGTTCTTTAAATGTTTGGTAGAATTTAGCAGTGAGGCTGTCCTGTCCTAGACTTTTCTTTGTTTAGAAGGTTTTTCTTACTGGCTTAATTTCCATCTTGGTTATTTGTCTCTCTAGGTTTTTTATGTCTTTATGTCTTCCTGACTCAATTTTTGTGGACTGCATGTCTCTAGGAATCCATCCATTTCTTCTAGTTTTCCCAATATGTTGGCATACAGCTCTTTGTAATAATTCATGATAATCCTTTTTTATTTCTGTGGTATCTGTTGTTACATTTACTTTTTCATTTGTGATTTTATTGAATTGGGTCTTCTTCCTCATTTTTTGTTATTTGTGTCAATGGTGTATCACTTTTCTTTATTTTTTCAAAAAACCAGTTTTTCATTTCAGTGATCTTTTTTTTTTTATTTTGGGGGAGGATTTCCATTTTGTTTAATCATTCTATAATCATAATAATTATTTTTTCTATTAATTTTTGTTTGCTTATTGTTTTTCTAGACCCTTGAGATGAAATGATACCTCACTTATTTGGTACATTTCCAATTTCTTCATGTAGGCACTGATTGCTATAAACGTCCTCATTAACAGTGCTGTTGAGTATTCCTTAAGTTTTGATATGATGCACTGTTGTCTTCATTTGTTCCCAGAAAATTTTGATTTATTTTTTAATTCCTTGTATGATCCACTGCTAATTCAGGAGCATATTGTTCAGTCTCCATATTTTTGCAAGTGATTAGAGATTCCTGAGTTACTGATTTCTAGTTTCATTGTATGGTGGTCACAGAAGATGCATGATATGATTTTGCATATTTTGAATTTGCTGAGACTTGTTTCATGGCGTAACCTATGTTCTTTCTTAAAGAAAGTTCCATACATTAGTGAGAAGAATGTGTATTCTGCAACTATGTGGTGAAACGTTATGTAGATATCAGTTAGGTCCATTTTGTCCATAGTGTCAATTAGCTCTGTTATTTCTTTGTTGATATCCTGTCTAGTTTGATCTTTGGATGAAATTTGGGTGTTGAAGTTCCCCATTACTACTCTACTGGAGTCGATGTCTCCCTTTAGATACATTAACATATTTTTAAATAGCCAGGAGCCATGTAGTTGGGTGCATATACAATACTAGTCACATCAACTGACAGTGGAGGCAAATGGTACAAAAAGCTTGTATTGCGCATCAGACATAACCCAGGCCTTTCATATCCTGTCAAGATTGTGAATCTATGCCGGCACCGTGGCTCACTAGGCTAATCCTCTGCCTTGCGACACCAGCATACCAGGTTCTAGTCCCGGTCAGCGTGCCGGATTCTGTCCCGGTTGCCCCTCTTCCAGGCCAGCTCTCTTCTGTGACCAGGGAGTGCAGTGGAGGATGGCCCAAGTGCTTGGGCCCTGCACCCCATGGGAGACCAGGAAAAGCACCTGGCTTCTGCCATCGGATCAGCATGGTGCGCCAGCCGTAGCATGCCAGCCACGGCAGCCATTGGAGGGTGAACCAATGCCAAAGGAAGACCTTTCTCTCTGTCTCTCTCTTCTCACTGTCCACTCTGCCTGTTAAAAAAAAAGATTGTTGTGAATCTGGCTTGTGGTCTTGTGTAGAGCAGCTTCAGCTCTTGGATATCTGGTAGTGCACCTGATACAAAGAATACTAATGAAGGTGGGTATAAGTTCACTTGACTGCTTGCTGTGATGGTTATAGCTGTTCATGGTGCAAGATTGGAGTTTTGAGATTCTTGCTATCCTTGTCCACCATGCCAGACACAGCTTCTCTCTGGTCTCTTTATGTTTCTATGGGCTTTTAGATAAGAGACAGAGGTGATTTGCTGATGATAAATTTGTGTGCTGGATGATGAGTGTGCACAGTCCTTTTTCTTGGATGCAGATGTCAAATATCCTGCCAGCACATATTAGATCCACCCAGGATTGCAATCTGTTTACAACTACAGTGTTGTAAATTCCCTGAAAAATCCCTACCCAACAAGTGAAGTTTGTGGATGTGTGGACAAGAGCAAGTGGGTGATGATGGCTGGCGTCTATACTGTGAGGTCAGTAAAGTGGTCAAATTTACATGAGGAATGACAAGGCTGCTGAGGTAGCATTTAGGAATCCAGGGAGAGAGCATTAGTGAGCAGGGCACAATGAGATCCATTAGAGAACCTAAGTATAGTATAGGTGTATGCAGACAAAGTGAAAGATTGGAAAAAATATTCCATGCCAACAGAAATCAAAAAAGAGCTGGCATAGCCATCTTAATATCAGACAAAATAAACTTTAACACAAAAACTGTTAAGAGAGACAAAGAGGGGCACTATATAATGATTAAGGGATCAATTCAACAGGAAGATGTAACTATTATAAATGTATATGCAGCTAATTACAGGGCACAAGGCTATTTAAAAGGTATGTTAAGGGTGTTAAAAGGAGACTTAGACTCCAATACAATAGTATTGGAGGACTTCAATACTCCAATTTCAGCAATGGAAAGATCAACCTGACAGAAAATCAACAAAGGAAACAACAGATTTAATCAACACTAGACCAAATGGACTTAACTGATATCTACAGGACTTTTCACCCTACAGTTGCTGAATATACATTCTTTTCAGCAGTGCTTGGAACTTCCTCTAGGATTAACCACATACTAGGCCATAAAGCAAGTCTTGGCAAATTAAAAACAATCAAAATCATACCATGCATCTTCTCAGACCACAATGGAATGAATCTGGAAATCAGCAACTCAGGAATCTCTAGAGCATATGCAAACATGTGGAGACTGAACAATATGCTCCTGAATGAAGAGGGGGTCACTGAAGAAATCAAAAGAGAAATCAAAACTTTCTAGAAGCAAATGAAGATAACTACACAACATATCAAAACTTATGGGATACAGCAAAAGCAGTGGGGGGCACTGTAATCCATAAACTGTACTTTGGAAATTGATATTTACTAAATAAAAGTTTAAAAAAGATAAATGCTTATAGCAATAGGTGCCTACATCAAGAAATTGGAAAGGCAGCAAATAAATGAGCTACCAGTCAATAACAGGGATCTAGAAACTCTACACAAACCAAACCCAAACTTAATAGGAGAAAAGAAATAATTAAAATTAGAGAACGAACCAACAAAATTTAATCCAAAAAATAACAAAGAGCAGCAAAACAAAGCGCTGTTTTTTTGAAAAAATAAGCAAAATTGACACAACACTGGACCAACTAACCAAAAACAGGAGAGAGAAAACCAAAATCATTAAAATTGGAGATTTGAAAGGGAATGTAACAACAGACACCACAGAACTAAAGAGTCATCAGAAATAACTACAAAGAGTTGTATGCCAACAAACTGGAAAATCTAGCAGAAATGGATAGATTCCTGGACACATACAACCTACCTAAATTGAACCAGGAAGACATAGAAAACCTAAACAGACCCATAACCAAGACAGAAACTGGATCAGTAATAAAGGCCCTCCCAACAAAGAAAGCCCAGGACTGGATGGATTCACTGCTGAATTCTACCAGACACTTAAAGAACTAACTCCAATTATTCTTAAGCTATTCAAAACAATTGAAAGAGAGGGAACCCTCCCAAATGATTTCTACGAGGCCAGCATTACCTGAAAAAGAGGCAGCAGAGAAAGAAAATTAAAGACCAATTTACCTCATGAACATAGACACAAAAAACATCAATAAAATTCTAGCCAATAGAATTCAACAAAACATCAGAAAGATAATCCACCCTGACCAAGGGGGATTTATCCCTGGTATGAAAGGATGGTTTAACATTTGCATTTCAATCAAAGTGATACACCACATTAACAAAGTGCAGAAGAAAAAACATAAGATTATCTCAATAGATGCAGAAAAAGCATTCAGTAAAATACAACACCCTTTCATGATGAAAACTCTAAGCAAATTATGTGTAGAAAGAACACTCCTCAACACAATCAAGGTGATTCATGACAAATCCATGGCCAGCATCATATTGAATTGGAAAAAGTTGGAAGCATTTCCACTGAGATCTGGTACCAGACAGGGATTCCCACTCTAACCATTGCTATTCAATATAATACTGGAAGTTTTAGCCAGAGCTATTGTACAATAAAAAGAAATCAAAGGGATACAAATTGGGAAGGAAGAAGCCAAACTATCCCTCTTTGCAGATGATATGATTCTTTATTTAGGGCATCCTAAGAACTCTACTAAGAGACTATTGGAATTATAGAACAGCTTGGTAAAGTAGCAGGATACAAAGTCAATAACAAAAATCAACCACCCTTATATATACAGACAATGCCATGGCTGAGAAAGGACTTCTAAGATCAATCCCATTCACAATAGCTACAAAAAAGTACCTTGGAATAAACTTAACAAAGGATGTCAAAGATCTCTACGATGAGAATTACAAAACTTTAAAGAAAGAAATTGAAGAAGATACCAAAAAAATGAAAAAAATCTTTCATGTTCATGGATTGGAAGAATCAATATAATCTAAATGTCCATTCTTCCAAAAGCAATTTACAGATTCAATGTGATAACAATCAAAATACCAAGGATATTCTTCACAAATCTGGAAAAAATGATGCTGAAATTCATATAGATCCACAGGAGACATCAAATAGATAAAGCAATCTTAGACAACAAAATCAGAGCCGGACCCATAACAAAACCAGATTTAAAGACATACTGCAGGGCAGTTATCGAAAGTGCATGGTACTGGCACAGAAACAGATGAACAGACCAACAGAATAGCATATAAACACCATAAATCAATTCAAATAGTTATAACAAACTTATATTTGATCAAGAGCCTAAAACCAATTCCTGGAGCAAGGGCAGTCTATTCAACAAATGGTGCTGGGAAAACTGGATTTCCATATGCAGAAGTATGAAGAAAGAAGCCTACCTTGCACCTTTCAAAAAATCCACTCAACATAAAGATCTAAATCTATGACCTGACATGATCAAATTATTAGAGAACATTGGAGAAACCTTGCAAGATACTGACACTGGCAGAGTTCTTGGGAAAGA
Source organism: Oryctolagus cuniculus (assembly GCF_051225735.1). Lineage (NCBI taxonomy): Eukaryota > Metazoa > Chordata > Mammalia > Lagomorpha > Leporidae > Oryctolagus > Oryctolagus cuniculus. The sequence goes on along the minus strand of NW_028301710.1, from coordinate 153,439 downwards.
ATGCAGAGGCACTGGCAGCCAAAACAAAAATTAACAACTGGGATTCCATCAAATTGAGAAGTTTCTGTGCTGCACAATAAAGAGTCAGGAAAGTGAAGAGGCAACTGACAGAATGGGAGAAAATATTTGCAAATTATGCAACTGATAAATGATTAATAACCAGAATCTACAAAGAGATCAAGAGACTCCACAACAAACAAACAACCCACTTAAGGGATGGGCCAAGGACCTAACAGACATTTTTCAAAAGAAGAAATTCAAACAGTCAACAGACACATGAAAAAGTGTTCAGGATCACTAGGCATCAGGGAATGCAAATCAAAACCAAAATGAGATTTCACTTCACCCTGATTAGAATGGCTTTTATACAGAAATCAACAACAGATGCTGGTCAGGATGTGGGGGAAAAGGCACACTACTCCACTTTTAGTGGGAATGCAAACTTGTAAAGCCACTATGGATGACAGTTTGGAGATACCTCAGAAATCTGAATATAGCCCTACCATATGACCCAGCTATCCCACTCCTCACTATTTACCCAAGCGAAATTAAATTGGCAAATAAAAGAACTATCTGCACCTCAATGTTTATTGCAGCTCAGTTCACAATAGCTAAGATAGGGAATCAACCTAAATGGCCATCAACAAAAGACTGGATAAAGAAATTATGGGATATGTACTCTATAGAATACTACATAGACATAAAAAATGAAATCCAGTCATTTGCAACAAAATGGAGGAATCTGGAAAACATCATGCTGTGTGAAATAAGCCAGTCCCAAAGGTACAAATAGTATATGTTTTCCCTGATCTGTGACAACTAACTGAGCCTCTAAAAGGAAACCTGTAGAAGTGAAACTGACATTATGAGAAGCAATGACTTATTGATCACTGCAAAGAATATGGAATTTGCTATTTTAATCCAGTCAATTAATGTAAAGCAAATCATTCTGAAGAATATTACAGTATCCACAATTTCTGCAACATATGCCTTACAATACTAAGTATAAAATTCAAAATCACTATACTTGGGGGAAAAATGAAAATTTGAGTTATACTCAAGGGAAAAAAAAACTAGAAAGAAACTTAAGTTAGGTGTTGAAAGTAGTAGGCCAGATACCTTAACAATTTCCAAGTATCTTTCAGTATTTACAAATCACATAAAGTAAGATAAAGACTGATAAACTATTTAAATTCTATAGAAGTAACAGTTATTACAGTGAAAATCTATTTGTAGGAAAGGGATAAAATAGCATAATGGAAGTTTAATCCCCAAAGTAAAAGTTGCCATCATAAAGAATACCGCAACACCAATTTTAAAAGACTTCTATTTCTTTCTCTTACCATGTGATGTTATCTGCTTCTTTCTACTTCTACTTCTACTTCTACTTCTTTCTCTTACCATGTGATGTCTCTCTTACCATGTGATATAGGAAAATGGTCCTTTCTAGATTGGCCTCTTGACTTTATACCTTCTGGCTCCCAGACTAAAAGAAATAACTGTTTTTTGAGGCAGGTCTTCTGGCACAGCAGGTTATGTCATCACTGGTGAAGCTCTCACCTCATAGAGTCTGATATGAGTCCTGGCTACTCAACTTTCCATTCAGCTTCCTGCTAAAGCATGTAAGAAGGCAATGTATAATTGCCCAAGTACTTGGGTTCCTGACAGAAATGCAGAGACTCAGATGGATGTTCTGCCTCCTGGCATCGACCTTGCCTGGTCCTGGCTGTTGTAGCTCCTATTGTGAGTGAAACCGGTGAGAGAATCTCCCTCTTTCTCTCTCTCTCTCTCTCTCTCTCTCTCTCTCTCTCTTTTATTAACAGAAAGAGAAAGTATATCCATTTTGAAAAAGTATTTTAAAGTAAATACATTTTAGCAAAAATGTTTCTTTCTAAATAACCTACTATGTGACATTCTTATAAAAATTAACTTAGATGGACATAGATCAAACAACATTTTTTATTTAAAGACTTTATGTATTCATTTGAGAGGTAGAGTTACAGTCACTTTCCAGATGGCTCAGCCAGAGATAAGTCAATCAGAAGCCAGGAGTTCCCTCCAGGTCTCCCACATGGGTACAGAGAACCACTTGGGCTAACTTATGCTGCCTCCCCAGGCCATAAGCAGAGAGCTGGATTGGAAGAGGAGCAGCTGGGACACAAACTGGTACCAATGTGGAATGCTGGCACCACAAAGGCTTAGCCCACCATCTCACAGTGTCAGCCCCCAAAAACCTTTTTTTTAATTAATGAAAGAGCCTAGACAAATATGCAAAGTTTTAGAAGTCCAGGAACTATATAGAAATTAATCTAACATTTAAAAAGAATTTTAAAAATGTTCTCTTTGGTTAAAAAAACCAAGTCTAGAAATACACAATTTTATAACCTTTATGCATTGTGGGTTTTTTATTTTTTTATTTATTTAACAGGTAGATACATAAATAGTGAGAGACAGAGAGAATGGTCTTCCTTTTTCCATTGGTTCACCCCATAAATGGCCACTACAGCCGGCACTGTGCTGATCCAAAGCCAGGAGCCAGGTGCTTCTTCCTGGTCTCCCATGAGGGTGCAGGGGCCCAAGCAGTTGGACCATCTTCCACTGCCCTCCCGGGCCACAGCAGAGAGCTGCACTGGAAGAGAAGCAACTGGGACTAGAACCCAGAACTCATATAGGATGTCAGTGCCACAGGCAGAGGATTAACCAAATGAGCCACAACTAATATCATGGGGGCCGGCGCTGTGGTGCAGCAGGTTAAAGCCCTGGCCTGAAGCACTGGCATCCCGTATAGGTGTTGGTTCTATTCCTGGTTGCTCCTCTTCTGATACAGCTCTCTGCTATGGCAGTATAAGATGGCCCAAGTCCTTGGGTCCATGCACCCATGTGGAGACTTAGAAGAAGCTCCTGGCTCCTGGCTTCAGACTGGTGCAGTTATGATGTTGTGACCATCTGGAGAGTGACAGAGAGACCCCTCTCTCTATCTCTACCTCTCTCTGTAAATTTTTCAAAGAAATAAATCTTTTAATAAAAAAAGCTAATGCTATGGTTAAGAAGCAATTTTATTTTCAGGATGAATGTTTAAACAAATTTCAGTATACCATAGAAAGAAACATCATTTTATTACTTAAATCTACACTACAGAAAAAAAAAATACTTGGGTGGTATTAACTACTTTTCTATTACTACAGATATACTGCACAGAAATCCACATACTGAAAATTCTATAGAATTTAGGCATTTAGCAACCTGAGTATTTTTGCCCACAACTGCACTGTAAAAATGGATATAACACATATTCATTGTACTATACCTTCCTAGTAATTATCCCAAATAACACACCTCCCAACACACAAGCCTTCAAATAATCTTCATCATGATCCTTGACATTACCATTTTTCTTGCTTTGCCCAATTTGAAATCAGTAAATATGACATTGACACACTTTGAAAAGTACTTGCTTATTGGAGTTTACCTTACCTTATGAAAAAGTCTGGGAATTGTTTATTGGAGATACAGGGTTTGGGCAAGATCCAGAGCAAACCACCAGATTGAGAGGGTTGTATATTGTGATGCAGGTTAGACTACTGCTTGGGACATATAACATCCCATAAGCAAATTTGTGGTTTTCATCCTGGTTATTCCATACTTAAAATAAAACACCCTGCTGTTGTACCTGGGAGGCAGCAGATGATGGATAAGTACTTGGGTTCCTGTTACCCTCAAAAGAGATGCAGGTAAGATTATTGCCTTCTGGCTTCAGCCTGACATAGCCCTGGCTGTTAGGATAATTAGAGAGTGAATCAAGCAGCAGATGCACAGTCTCTCTCTCCCCCTCTTCCTTTGTCCCTACCTCCTCTCCCCTTTCTCTGATGCTCTGCCTTTTAAAAAAATAATTGCAAAGAAAACCACAACATAATTTTTTTGATTTGTTATATATCAAATGCTGATATACTCTTGGTGAGTAGGGAGGAATTTAATTGCATGCCAAATACAATCAAGAGAATTTCACACAGACATGTTCATGAGCATGATTCATGCCAACCCTGTCAGCAAGGCTGCTGCCACACAAACTACCTGGATAACATAACAATGCATTGAGGGGTCAGTGCTGTGGATCAGTGGGTTAACACCCTGGCCTGAAGCACCGGCATCCCCTATGGGTGCCAGTTTGAGACCTGGTTGCTCCACTTCCAGTCCAGCTCTCTGCTATGGCTTGGGAAAGCAGTGGAGGATTGTGGGGAGCAACCCTGACTAGACTAAGTTACTGGAATTAAGACTTATTCTATGCATCTGCTCTCCCACAATATGGCACTGGGAGAGGAGGAAACAGCTTCTACACAGCTGCCTCCAGTTCAACCAATAAACAGCAGGACCTGCTTCTGATTGGAGGAGAGCAGCGTACTCGGCATGTGGGTAGCAGAGTTGGGATTGGTGGAAGAGGACTATAAAGGAGGAGAGAGACAACATGCACCAGGAGCATCTAAGAGGAACACCTGTGCAGCCCCTGAGAGAGCCGGCCGGCAGTGTGCCACTCTCCCGTGGAAGTGGGGAAAGTGGCAGGGGGAACCGCCCTTCCACAGAGGTGGAAGGGACAGTAGCCAACCCGGGAAGAACCAGCAGCAAACCCAGGGAGGGCCGAGCAGATGAAAGAACAGTGCAGGGTCCTGTGTCATTCCTCCACGAAGACGGGGAGCAACAGAGGATGGCCCAAGTGCTTGGGCCCCTGTGCCTGGGAGACCCAGAAGAAGCTCATGGCTCCTGCCTTCAGATTGGCACAGCTTGGGCCATTGCGGCCAATTGGGGAGTGAACCATCGGATGGAAGACCTCTCTCTCTCTCTGCCTCTCCTTTGACTTTCAAATAAATAAATCAAGCTTAAAAAAAAGAATTTTTTTTTACTATATTTGGGCATTGTATTGCATTTTTATTTATATTTTGCAAAGTAATTATCAGCAATAGTCTGATTTACTCTCATTTTAAATAATTAGAAATGGACTAACACTAAATCTCTGCAACATTACAATTGTCAAAAAATGGATAACTGACATTAAATGAGAAAAACTTGCATTATAAATATATTTGATTCACACAATCCATAAAAAAATATGGGGAAGTATGGTCATATAAAGACACTTGGTCTCTTCGACTAAAATAATTAGTGTTCCATCCTTGGGTCATATTCCAGAGTTGAGAAAACTATTCTAGTGCTTATACTGAAACAAAAAGTATGCGCAAACACAAAAGTTTTAATCTCCATTAGTGACATAATTAAGAGCTTCTGAAATCCATCTGTCCATCTAAATATCTAACAAATCTTCACTTACTGTTCTAAGGAATGGATCTGAACTTTTCCCTCTACTTGCTGGTTTATGTTACAAACTAGGCAAAAAGGTCAACAGAGGGTTTCATAAAACTCTCAAATGAGGACAGCTAGAATTGAGATGGTCTTGAGTGGAGTAGGACAGGGTACTGACTCTTGGCCCACAGCCTATCCCTGACTTTCTTTATGCCTCACCTATGGTTTGCCCTGTTGAAATTCCCAAGCCTTCTCTGATCCTGCCATTGCCCCTCAGTGACTATTGTGCAAAAGCAGGAACTTCAGTCTTGGAGTTATAGCCTAGGTACCCTCACCTCAGGACACAGAAGAAATTGCATGCTTAAAAAATGGGTCTCTATGGCATATTCCTTGAAATAAAATGAACTTTCAGGTATCAAAGAACTAGCTTAGCAACATAGAGTACTGGTTTCTCATACCCATTCCCATGAATTGTTCCCTTGGTCATCACACACGTCTGTCAATGGGGGCTGTTCCTACTGGGGTTGAATATTTGGATTCAATGAGGAATCCTGATATGAATAAAAGTGGGAAGACCATACTCAAAAATAGATGGATAATCTTAAACAAATTCTTTATCTGTTTCTTAAGTATAGATATCATATGATAATTGTAGTTCATGATTTTGAGTGCCAAGTCATAAGAGCAGTTCTAATAAGTAATTTGTACTGGATGAATGGGAATAAAGAGTCCTTGTAGTATAAAGGGAGAGACAAATAGAAAAGAGATTGGGTAATTAAGATTCCACCACAAGGATTATGAAATGAGGTTAATCTTTTTTTTTTAAAGATTTATTTGAAAGGGAAATAAGGAGAGAGGCAGGAGAGACTGACAAAGAGATAGATGGATCTTCTTTCTTGTGGCTCACTCCCCAAGTGTCTGCAATAGCCAGGGTGGGGCCAGGAGTCAGGACCAGGCAGTTCTATCTGGGTCTCCTATATGGCTGGTAGGGATCCAAGTTCTTGGGCCATGTTCCACTGCTTTCCCAAACACACTCACAGGAATGTGGATCAGAAGCAGAGTAGCTAGGACTCAAAATGGCATGCCAATATAGGGTGCCAGCATTGCAAGCACTGTCCTAACCCACTACACCACAATGTCAGTCCCAAATGTTAGTCTTCTAAGATTCATCTCTAGTAAATTATATATTCACATGTTTCTGGTGTCTGACCATGTTTTGTTTCATGTTAATTCATTTCTTAATTTTATTCTCAGAAAAGATATACAGAAAAGATTAATGTCATCTTTTAACCAATATACCTTGGTCCTGAATCAATCACTGTTCTTTATCTAGTTAATATGCTGTCATCACTTGGTCTTACATTTATATTCATATTTATATTTATATGTAAATATAAAGTCACATTTTACATGCATTGGAATTTGAGACACTAAAATATATATTACATGAAAAGTTTGAAGTAATACAATATATTGTAAGTCATATAATTTTCTTAAATAGCATAATTGAGATATAAATGCAACTTACCATGAGATTCACCAGTTAAGAGTATCTATACAATTCACTGTTTTCATTTAGTTGTAATCATCACTATCAACAATCTTAGAATATTTTTATCTCCTTAAAGTGTTGAAGTTGAGCATAGTGTTTAATACACTGCTTGGGTCAGCACATCCCAGACAGCCTGGGTTTGAGTCCCAGCTCCATCCTGATTCAGCTCCAGCTTCCTGCTAATGCTCACCCTAGGTCTGTATCACCCAGAAGGTAGAGGCTCAAGTAGTTGGGACACCTAGCTACATTGGTGACCAAAATTGAGTGCCTAGCTTCCAATTTATAACTGTTTAAAAAATAATTTATTTGAAATTCAGAGAGAGTGACAGTGATTTTTCCATCTGGTGGTTTATTCCCCCATGTCCCCAAATGCCTACAGCAGCCAAAGTTGGCCCAAGGCAAAATTAGGGCTGAGGAATTCCATGCAGGTCTCATCTCCCAAACTGGTGTGGGCCAACATGTGTTGCCTTCCAGGCCTAATAGTCAGAAGCTGGATTAGAAGCAAAGTAGCTGGGATCTGAACTGACCCTCTGAAAAGGGAAGTGAGCATCCCAATTAACACTTAATTCTCAGTGTTATCATGCCTGTCTTACCAGCTCCCAATTTTAACTTAGCTCAGCCTTATTTGTTTTGAATGGAGAATGACCCAGCAGATGGAAGCTTTCTTTCATTGCTATTTGTCCTTGCTTATAAAATAAAAAATTAATAAAAAGAAGGCTGTCTTCTCAATATCCCCAATACTTTCAACCCAAAGTCACTGCAGATGTACTGTTTCTATGGATGTGCCTACAGTGGACATTTCATGTTGTGGGAGATTAGACCCAAGCGTCCTAATGCCCAATACAGAGTCTCCATTATTCAAGTGTGGTCTGGGCCCTATCTCTCAGCTACACTCACCCAGTGCATAGTTCTGGCAGCAGGCAACTGAGGACAGGAAAAAAATGAGGATGTCATCCCAAGCTGGCAGCTAGCAGTAGAGAGGGCCATGTGTTCTCAGTTGCACTTAGGAGTGGAGTTTCCATTGCACTGAGTCATGATAGGGAAGGTAGGAAACAGGTCTGGATCCATAAGCACTAAGTCTCTCTGCTCTTAACAAATCTGTCTTCAGTAAATATTTCTTTACTTGCTGTGTCTTTGGGATCATTTATAGGGATGTTATAAGAATTTTCCTTTTTTTTTTTAATAAAATTTGTCAGGGCTGGCATTGTGGCACAGTAGGTTGAGCCACCACTTGAACTACTCAGCATCTGCATTAGAAACCCAGTTCCAGTCCTCGCTACTATGAATCTGATCTCATTTCCTGATAATGCACCTGGAATGACAGCAAACTATTGTCCAAATGCTTCTGCCCCAGCCACATATATGGGAAACCAAAAGGAATTTGGGGCTACTGGCTTTGGCCTTGCTATGCCTGGATCCTTGGGCCATTGATGGAGTAAACTCCCCCTGCCTTTGTCACTCTGCCTTTCAAATTAATAAGTAATGTACCTTTTTAAAACTTTTTTATAAAACCTACTAAAATGAAGGCACACATATACTCACACTGTCATGCCAAAATTCTGTCTAGGAAACATACAATCTTAATGCTTACATGCTTTATCAATTATATTTCTAACTGCCAAACAGTAATGACACATTAGCCATAAAAATTAAACTAAATCAAATATCTCTAATAAATTACTGATGTGATCATTTATGTGCTTTGGAGGCTTTGAAGATTTTAGGAAGACCTATGTCATTATAATATAAATTTCATTTTAAATCCTGCAATGGTCACCCCAGTGTTCACTGAACTGGCAATATCAGTGCCTGTGTTGAAAAAAACACACTCAATGATAAATCTGTAAATTTCTTAAATACTATAAGTGGTATTCAAAGAGCAGAAAAGCCCACCATAATTCATGATTTAATTAAGTAGATAAAACTGAAAAAATATGAAACAACAATGAAAAAGGTACTACAGTGGTATTGGATTTATGCTTTTGGTAATGTAGCTTGCCAGTGTGTCCCTATAATGAAAAGTTTAAGTTTTGAGTAATTATAATTTAAAATTTTGAACATGTTAAGAAAACATCCCTCTGTTTGCTGTTTATGTTTTAGAAATTAGATATTGGATAACACACTTATTAAGTTTTATCATTTTCTATTTTTCATCATGTTATAATGTTACTGTGTAATTTTTAATAAGATTTCTTTATTTACTTGAAAGGCAGAGATGCAGAGAGAAGGCGAAGGAGGGAAGGAAGGGGAGGGAGAAAGGAAGAAAGGGAGAGGGAGGGGGAGATAGAGAGAGATGGAACATCCATCCATTAGCTCACTCCCCAAATGTCAGCAACAGCTGTGGCTACACTAGTCTGAAGCTAGGAGCCAGGAGCTTCTTCTAGGTCTCCCACATGGGTGTAGGGTCCCAAGTACTTGGGCTATCTTCTGCTGCTTTCCCAGGTGCATCAGCAGGGCGCTGGATCAGAAGTTGAGCAGCCAGGACTTGAACCCACACATATATGGGGTTCTGGCACTGCTTTCAGAGGCTCAAACTTCTATTCCACACTGCTGGCCCCACTGTGTCATTATATGGATTACTATATTTACTTTACCTCCACGCAACCATTAAACATCTTCACAATAATGTATCTATATGTACACAGGGGTTTGTGCACATGTGTGTCCATTCATGCACCAATATTTACATCAGTATTGAAAATAATACTGTGAGAAACATTAACACATTTCAGAAACTAAGTCTTTCTTGGAGACAGCTGCTTACAGGGCAAACCCCTGGGCCCTTTTAAGTACTACAGGCTGATCTGTATCTCTCTAAAATTTATATCATGAAATGCTGACAACCAATGTATCTCTCTAAAATTCATATCATGAAATGCTGACAACCAATGTGACACTATTTGGAGACAGGACTTTAAGCAAATAATTGACATCAAATGATATCATAAGCATGAAGCCCTGATCCAAACTAATCAATGTTCTGATAAGAAGGGCTGCACATATACAGAAGAAATACCATATAAGGGTGCAACAAGATGGTGGCTATGTGATAACCAAAGAGAGGTCTCAGGAGCAACCAAACCCATTATCTTCTTGCTCTCAAATATATAATCTCTAGAACTATGAGAAATATATTGCTGTGATTCAAGCCACATATTTGACAGTATTATGTTATGGCCACCCAAGCAAAGCAATGCACTTTTTATCTCTGCCTATATTTCCTACAGCCACCTATAGCCCCCACAATTATCAGACAAATACAGAAATTAAAAGCCATGGCTGAGGGCCAGCACTGTGGGACAGTGGGCTAAGGCTCCACCTGCAGCACCAGCATCTCATATTGACACTGATTTGTCACCTGGCTGCTCCACTTCCAATCCAGCTCTCTGTTTATGGCCTAGAAAAGCAGTGAAAGATGGCTCAAGCCCTGAGCTACTGCACCGATGAGGGAGACCTGGAGGAAGCTCCTGGCTCCTGGCTCCTGGTTTTGGATCAGACCACCTTCCAGCCCTTGGGGCCATTTAGGGAGTAAAGCAGTAGATGAAGACCTTTCTCTCTCTCTTTCCCTATCTGTCTATAACTGCCTCCCAAATAAATAAATAAAAATTTTTAAAAAAGAGATAATTGATATCACAGAAATATAATAGATCACTGGGACTATTAACAGCAACTAATACACCAACAGGTGTCAGCTCTACCTGGTATGCCACAGTGTCACCCTATTTTGCAGACATTTAAGGAGTGAACCAGCATATGGTAGATCACTCTGTATTTCTGCCTTTAATGAATTAAATAAATGAATAAAAATTTATAAAATATAAAATAAAATTACAAAAAGTATTTAAAAACAAGAATCAGCATGGGCATTTGGTGCAGCAGCTAAACACACACCAATTTTGATAACCATGTCCCATATCAGAGTGCCAGCTTTGAGTTCAGCAACCCCACTTGTGATCAATTTCCTGTGAATGCACCCCCTGGGAGGCAGTAGGTGATGGCTCAAGTTATTGGCTCCCTGCCATACATGTGGGAGACCAGGATGGACTTCCTGGCTCCTGTGTTCAATCTGGCTGAGTTGCAGCTGTTGTAGGTTTTTTTTTTTTTTTTGAGAGGGTGAAACAGCCAATGGGAGATCTCCCTCCCTCTAGCTTTCAAACAAACAAAAATCAATAAATAAGACTTAAAAAAAAAACAGAGAAAACAATTGCAACCATATTACATACTAACCCACTTTCATGGATAATCACTTTAAATGTGCATTATCTTGTTAGGGTCTAAAAAAAAAAAAACCACCACCCGAGGAACGACTCCAAGAGACTTTTTCTCTCATGCAACCAGCGAAGGGTTAAATTTATTGATCCAACATGTTGGGGCCCTCTGACAAGGACAGAGGAGCAGTGAGGAACTACAGCATAGGGTTTATAAAGGCAAAAACCACAAAATCGGGAGGAGGGAGAGAATACACGGTTGCTAAGCGGTTGCTAAAATCTTACAATCAGCAATTATGATTTTAAGACATAGACAAATCACATCTTCATTATTAGCCCAGGTAACCCAGGTGCAACCTTTCTACTTTTAAGCTTGAGCAATCATGCTAGGGGGTTTTTGTGCTCTGCCAAGGGTGGTGTAGTGCACTGCTATTGTCCAACTATTTGAGATCATAGTTTCAGACCAGAGTCTCACGGTGGGGGAGTGCTTTCCCAGAATGCAGTCTCAAGTGCTCCAAAATGGAGTCCCTACTGTCAAGGTGCTACTTTACTCTGTTTTATTTTCACAGCTGCACCAGGAAGGTTTAAACCTGTAAGCTTAAGCTTAACTTTTTACACCCGCACACATACAATTTTAACTCTTCATTCCCCACTCCTTGTTGTGAGGATCTCTAATCTTAGAGATTATTCGTTTTTGTCTCTGTTAATGTGACATATTGTTGTCTTACAACCATGAGTTTAACATTTTTAACTTGTTCCCGCACGAGGGTGATGAGTCTATTTAACACACAAGGTTCTATGGTTACAATTAGGAGTAGAACAATTAAGGGTCCTGTTAGGGCTGACAGTGGAGTAGTAAGCCACGGGGACCGGCCAAACCATGACTCAAACCATCCCTGTTGAGTTTCCCTTTCCCGTTGCCATTTTTTCAGTCATTTTTTGAGTTTGGCCATGGAGTTTCTAACCACTCCAGTTTAGTCGGCATAAAAACAACATTTTTTTTTTTTTTAGGGCCGTGTATAACCCACCCCCATGAAAATGAGATTTAACCCCTGCCTGTTCTGTAATACTGAAATGCAGATACTGGGCTACATCTGGGAGATTGTGGAAGATTTGTCAGGCAGAAGGGGCGGGGATCTCTACCTGGCAGGTTATCAGGTAGAAGGGGGCAGGGCAGGATGCAAAGGCCAGGCTGCCCATGAAACATTGTCAGGATGACTGAGATGTAGATGCATATGCTGGACACATTAGGCCTTTATGTCACACACACATAAGCTCATAACTGACTTTCTGCCTAATATTTTTCCCTCAAGAGGTAATACCCAAAATTTTTCTTTGGGATTATGGATGGAGTTCCGTCTTCTGTAACTTCTTTGAAGCTGGCATGTGGGCGTTGAGGGGGATTTGGGTATTTCCTCTTGCTACCTGTCTTATGGTGTGCAACAGTGGCCTTGGAAAGACTGTGTTGCTCGGTCCAGAGGGCTGCTCAAGTCGTCCAGAGGAATGGGCTGGAAGTCTTGCCTGATGACCATTTGGAGTTCAACAGCTTTTAGTCTGTTAGAGACAAAATGAACAAGGGCATTAAAAACACATGGTGCAAAGAGAAGCATCAAGATTGCAGAATTTAGTGGGCCAAGGAGAGGAAATAGCCAGGATTTTCATGATCAGATGTCAGGCCAGAAATCCCAGCCCTGCTTGGCCTGGTCCTGGAGCTGTTTGGCTTTTTCCAGGAAAAGTACAAATTTGGGTTTGTGCCTGTCCAGTTTGATTGACCCAGAGACAATTTTTTTTTTATATTTAGTAGCCAGTTTTGCTAGGAAGTTAAGCCAATGTAAAAGACTAGAGTCTCAGGCTGGGAAAAGGACAGACTAATGAATTATTTACATTTAACCATTTATATTATGGATTATTGTGCACCCCCCCTCAAGAGATAGGCCCTTTAAGTCCTCAGTGAGGACCTGTCCAAATTGGTGTAGGGCTATTTGAGTTAGCTGTTACTGAAATCCCTGTTTTTAGGAACTGGCAGGGAGGGCTTTCTAAGCTTAATGTTATTGGATAGACTTTTAAGGCCTGGCTGGGTGTGTGAGGCCCAGACCTATCCATGGGGTGCTGGAAGAGAATTGAAAGAGATGCAAATCTCCTTTAAGAGAGGCACCCTGTTGACTTGCATTACATGGCTGGACTAGGAGGAAAGCTAAATAGGAGGCAGATAGAAATAGGCAACTTGTGTTTCACTGACCCTAGGCCATCCCCTCAATAGCAGTGGCTGGAGCTGGAAGCTGGGCAGAGGCTGGGCAGAGCCAAAGGCTTTTTAGCTCAGGGCCACAGGGTCTGTAGTTCTGAACAAGGAGTCCTTCGACACCCAGGGCAGTTTCGTGTCCAGTGGCCGTGCTCTTGGCAGGGCTGACAGAAGGCATTTGCTGTCACGACAGCTGCTTGCCCAGTGCCCTGGCTCCTTATATCAGCAACAGGTGCCATTTGGGGTGCACTGGCCTTGCTGGGTCTCCTTGATGGCAATCACCGTGTAAAGCAGCCATTGATTGGTCTGTTGCCTATCCTCTGCTGCTAGCTTGCTCCTCGTTTTTCTGGTTTTTAATAAAGTAGACCAAGGAGGCAGCCTCTATGATGTCAGTCAAGCGGGTGCTCAACCCAATCCTGATTTTTGGAGATTTTTTTAATATCAGGGTGAGCTAGAAAAACTATGGTCATGGGCAAATTCTGACACTTAGTATTTTCCTGTGAGTTAAGACTGTGTCCATGAGGAGAACTATGGCCTTTTAGGTAAGATCAACTGTGGTGACCTGCTTGCATACTTTGAGGTCATCAGTGTAACTTTTTACACTGAAAAATTGATCTAGTTGTCATATTATTTTATAGTTTAACCTTTTTTTTTATGTTGTTTGGGACCCTATACTGTGGCCAGGCATTATTACAGAAAAGGTCAGTCATCCCTTACATAAGGTCTGGGGATCAAACCGTACATTACAGTGGAGAGTCCTGTAGAACAGAAGTAACTTCCCTTCTGGAAGAGAAAAGAGGAGAAGTGAGGCAGCGAGTTGGGTCTCTAGCCTGACTTTTTGGGCTTTTAGATTTAACTGGCAGTTTAACCAGTGTTTACTGTGTAGCCTGACTTAGAGGAGAAATTGTGGCAGAGGTCTCTGCCATTCTTTGGCTTCCAGGTATTTACCGTATAGCCTGTGGACACTAGAGCTTTCTTGGGTTTTTGGAACCCAGTTTTCTAGCATCTGTTGCATAAACATAACTTAACAGAGACAGTAGAGTACACAATGGATTAACATGAATTTTATGTCTCTTGTTGTCGAATAAACCAGAAATAAAAAAAAAAAACCTTGTATATAAGAGTTTACATAATTTAGGATTATTTAACAGAGTTAAAAAAAGAGCTTACAGGACCTAACTCTAGAAATGGCAGAGTAACCGAATAAGCAGAAACTGTTAAAATAGACGTTACAGTTTTTGCAAAAACAGATTCCAAGATTTATGATTTAGACCATTTTTAGATATTTACTAACATTAGTACATATTTAAAAAAAACATTGTTATAACAGAAGATCAGACTTTAACTTTAGGTTAGTGTAATTTTGGCATTAGCACTTAACTCTGTAAACAATATTTTAAAATTGTAAACATTTTAAAACTTTTTATGACTTGTTAACACCTTTTGAAACTTTATACCCGTAGTTACTTTTACATAGCCTAGAATTGTCATGTATGGACAACCTATGAGAATACATGTTAACAAACTAAAACAGTTTTTTTTTATCAAATTTGAGATGTTAAAAGTATATATAATATATTTTTTCAAGTTCTACTTAGCACTGATGCCAAGATGACTTAAGACACTGAGTTATTAATGAATACCACACCATTATCTGAAATAAAAGTTAAAATTACATTTTCATGTTTTTAAGTAGCATGAGGATAACACCTCCTGGACAGCAAACACTAGTGCATGTTTACAACTTTGAAAAGATCTTCCTCATTAAGAGAAACAAGTTTAAAGCATATCAAAGACATGTAAAACTGAGCAAGCAAGCCACTGAGCAAAGGGTGTTTGCATTACCTCAATTTTCTGAAGCAATCTGCATTGGCTTACTTTAGTTAACAACATAAAGGCTTGTATACACAGAATTTACTCTTATTTTTATAAGACCACTTTAGCTGGAAAGCAAAAACATAAATACAGCATAGGTCTGACACCATTTATAACATTTTAATATATTTTATATAATCTGAATTGACCCAAGCAGCTGTTACTTTAACAAATTTAGAGTCTCATTTTTTGAGAGTTCCAGGGATCCAGCTGGAAGCCCAAAGTTGGAAGACTCGGTTTAGAATTTAAGCTGTCAGAGAGTCAAACCATTTAGCCAAAATTAGTACATTTCTGATCAGTTGGGTAATCACTCAGACATTAAAAACAGATAAACAATGTAAACAACTTTGCATTGTAGTTTTCCCAATTAAGACTCTAATGGCAATAGAAAAACGCGAAACCTTCAAGACAGGTGAATGCTCTCAGATGAATAACCCATTGTTTAGGTTTTTATTAGGTACAAAGAGAAAAACTAATCAGTTTGGAAAGGGTTAATGGCTTAAGGTTCTGGCTCCCTTAGGTAAGGCCAGCAGTGGTATTGAATTGGAAATTCCTCCAGGAGAGGAGAGAAAAAGCAGCCCTGGCATGGGGGCTCTGCCTAGAGATATTTGGCTATGCCTGCCTGGGTGCCGCAGGCCACATGGACTAGAATAGAGTGCAGAGAAAGGCTGTGTTCCCCCATTTACAGGGAAGACTGCACACACCAGGGCCTGGCAGGACTAACCGTGGGGTTGGGTAGGTGTGCCGTTTTACTAAGAGTGTTGGGAACCTCCTATAATTTAACCAAAGCCAGATCAATTAGGACTACTGGAGACAGTCAATTACAACAGATAGTTAACTTTAGCTCTTTTCCAGATTTAGTCCTCAGGCAATCAAAGCTTAGCAACAGTAATAGTTCACAAAAAAACTTTAAGACGCACCAGAGCTACCATAAGCTGCAAAGATGGAAAACTTTCTACCAGGTTGGAAAGGATTAACAGGTAACAGGTAACAGCTTTTCCCTAGGTGGAGAGACTTGTGGAATTTCCCTCTCCCTTTCTCCTGGCCAGTGGTATAGGAATGGAGATGAGGAGAGCAAAAGAGTGGGGGAGGGAGCCCCCCAGGAGGAGGAGGAAGGCAGAAAGCAATGAAGCTCCTCATGTCTGGGGGCTGAGTGGGGTTTAAAATCTCCTATCACTCAAGGTTACCCACTACCTAGTTGTCTGAGTTTACCTGGAGGGCCAATATTAGCCTCAACCGAAGCTAAGCCCTGCTCGCATAGCAGTAGGCAGCATGACCAGGTGTCCCTCCAAGAGAGAGACCTGGTCCTCGGGTCACAGTCTGGCAGCCGGGAAGCCAAAGCGAGCTCAGGGGGTCTCCAGGCTCTCAGCCACTGCCCTTCCTAATTTCCCTCCCATTCCTTACAATCCCTCTGGAGTTTTGGCCTTAGCTAAACCGTGGCCGGGGGGACTCCACGTTCTCAGAGAGCTGTGGGGTGCCGGACACTCAACGGTCACTTCCACAGATCCGGTCCTGCTTGAGGGAAGGAGTACTGACCTTCGATGTCTTCTTAAAATCCCCGTCTGGGTGCCCATGACGGCCAGGCTGGAGAACGGCCTCTTTCACTCAGCTAATGAGTGGTAAATGGAATGAGCCTTCCGGGGGCCAATCCACTCCGAGAGCAGGTCATTTAGAGACACAGGAAGACTGCCACTTTACCTTTTTGACTGACAAAGAAAGGTTATGTACCTAGTGGCTTACCTCCGACCAATGATTCAAAGTTAGAGACAAAGGTGTAGACACGGTCTGGCCCATGTTAGCAAACAACACAATGTACACAAACAAACAGCGTAGAGAAGCAGCACACAAGGACCACACAAAGTGTCTACCAAACAGGAGCCATCACAGTGTCCCATACAAATATAGAAGACTAATGAGCTCGATCAAATACCAAAGTTTCGGCAGTACAAACAAAAT
Organism: Oryctolagus cuniculus; assembly: GCF_051225735.1. Lineage (NCBI taxonomy): Eukaryota > Metazoa > Chordata > Mammalia > Lagomorpha > Leporidae > Oryctolagus > Oryctolagus cuniculus. The sequence goes on along the minus strand of NW_028301710.1, from coordinate 136,317 downwards.
GTGAGTCTCTGCAGTCTATTTCCCTACTGCAGGCAACCCACCAAACAGGAAACACTGGGCGTGCCCAGTTTTCCCTTTCTCCTGGGGTGTCCCCCAGGATGTGGTCTGTGGCTCTGGAGCACGTCTGCCCGCCACAGTCAGGTGGAGCTCTCGCTCGAGCCCGACAACCACGCTGCCGATTACAAACAAATAACAAACCTTACCAAACAACAAATCAAAGTGTACATGTTTAATCAAAACAATAGGCGCCGTACTCACCCCAAGAGATATCCACTGGAGGCGTCCACAGGCAGCAGTCAGGTCTCAGTGGGACCTCCAAATGTTAGGGTCTAAAAAAAAAAAAAACCCACTGCCCGAGGAACGACTCCAAGAGACTTTTTCTCTCATGCAACCAGCGAAGGGTTAAATTTATTGATCCAACATGTTGGGGCCCTCTGACAAGGACAGAGGAGCAGTGAGGAACTACAGCATAGGGTTTATAAAGGCAAAAACCACAAAATCAGGAGGAAGGAGAGAATACATGGTTGCTAAGCGGTTGCTAAAATCTTGCAATCAGCAATTATGATTTTAAGACATAGACAAATCACATCTTCATTATTAGCCCAGGTAACCCAGGTGCAACCTTTCTACTTTTAAGCTTGAGCAATCATGCTAGGGGGTTTTTGTGCTCTGCCAAGGGTGGTGTAGTGCACTGCTATTGTCCAACTATTTGAGATCATAGTTTCAGACCAGAGTCTCACGGTGGGGGAGTGCTTTCTCAGAATGCAGTCTCAAGTGCTCCAAAATGGAGTCCCTACTGTCAAGGTGCTACTTTACTCTGTCTTATTTTCACAGCTGCACCAGGAAGGTTTAAACCTGTAAGCTTAAGCTTAACTTTTTATACCCGCACACATACAATTTTAATTCTTCAATCTAAATACACTAAAGATAGAGATTGACATGGAAAAATAAAACCAAGGCCAAACTTCGTGCTGTCTATAGGAAATCATTTAAATATACAGACACATGAAGGGGATTTGAAGTCATCTTGGCCAATCACATTTGGTTTGCATAGTCGGAATACATTCAAGAGGTCTGTTGTGCAACATGGTGAGAATAGTTAATAAAAATGTGTCCTACTATAGGAAAATAAACAAGAGTTTAGACTTTTAAGTAATCTTATCATGAAAAATAGGTATATAATGTAGTGGATATGTTAATTGCCTTGCTTTGTTCATTTAAATTACATAAATATTTCCAAATTCCATTCTTATCAACTTAAGACAAATACATACACAACTGCTTAAAAATAAAAATATGCAGAAAATAGTCCATTATAATACAAATCCAATGAAATGTAGAAAAACAGCATTCATTTCAGACTAATCAGAATTTAGGTCAGACTACTAGAAGGGTTACACAGTGAGACAACTGGCAGTTCTCCAAGAAGACATTACAAGGCTTCCTACCAGTACCCCTAAATAGAGCATTAAGATACCTAAGAGAAAACATATAACTCCAAGCAAAACTACAAATTCACCATTTGTAATCAGTACAAATAGATCAACAGTATAAGTACCCAACCAGGGGTCATTAGTAACTAAGAATATGGTTCCAAACAGAAATGTCAGTTAACACTAGGTGAGTAAATAAATAAGGTAAATCTAAGTGTTGGGAAATCAAAAACTAAGTAAGTGCATATGCATGAGAAGTTAGATACTTAATCCTCGTACTCCACTAAGACTTCCTATAGAAGTATAATTTATTCACAATCTATAGCCTAACAACATTTTCATGTTATTTTAAAAAATTACTGTGGAGTAACACATGAAAAAAAATTAAGTAAAATATTATCACAAATAGCACAAAATAAACCAAGAAAAACTCACTGTTGAGAGTAATAGATTTTATGCCATGAAAAACATTAAGAAGAACCTGGACTCATTTACCAGTGGGGGCTGTTAGGAAACTGGCAGTTTTAGCCAGGTGGCTGCATGGCCCAGCTACCTGAGCCAGGCTCCACCCCCATCCTAATGGGATTCGCTGCTCTGGATTCCCTGCCCGCCCTCAGGCAGTTTCAAAAGGGCCTGTTCCTGAACATGTGCTCTCTTGGTCCTTCTCTCCTGTGCTCTCTTGACCTCTCTTGGCTTCTCTCCTCTCGTCTCTCTTCTCCCTCCTCTCCACCTCTCTCTCTTTCTCTCTCTTTTTCCTTCACTGCCCCTTCACTCTGGTCTGTTGGGTGTTCCCAAATAAACCCTTTCCCTTACTCTGGTGTTCGGTGTGTTTTGTGATGGCTAACATTAATATATAACAGGGGCAGAGGTAGGAGAGATCAAGAAGACCCCTGGGGCTGACAATGCAGCACAGCAAATAAAGCTGCCGCCTGCATTGCCAGCATCCCATATAGGTGTCGGCTCTAGTCCCAGCCGCTCCACTTCCCATCCTGCTCTCTGCTATGTCCTGGGAAAGTGGGAGATGCTCAAGTTCTTGGGTCCCTGCACCCCCATGGGAGACCAGGAAGAACCTCCTAGACCCTGGCTTCAGATCAGCACAGCTCTGGCCATTGTGGCCATCTGGGTAGTGAACCAGAAGATGGAAGACCTCTCTCTCTCTCTCTCTCTCTCTCTGCCTCTGCCTCTCTGTAACTCTGCTTTTCAAATAAATAAATAAATCTTTTTTTCTTTTCTTTTTTTTTTTTCTGACAGACAGAGTGGACAGTGAGAGAAAGAGAGAGAGAAAGGTCTTCCTTTGCCGTTGGTTCACCCTCCAATGGCCACTGCCGCCGGTGCACCACGTTGATCCAAAGCCAGGAGCCAGGGGCTTTTCCTGGTCTCCCATGGGGTGCAGGGCCCAAGCACTTGGGCCATCCTCCACTGCACTCCCGGGCCACAGCAGAGAGCTGGCCTGGAAGAGGGGCAACCAGGACAGAATCCGGTGCCCCAACTGGGACTAGAACCTGGTGTGCTGGCGCCACAAGGTGGAGGATTAGCCTAGTGAGCCATGATTTGCTTTTATGGGAACCTGGTAACCCACTTGATTGTGTTGATCCTATACCCAATAATTTTGTCTAATTCACCTATCAGTTCATATTTGGTTTTGGCTAGTGTTTGATTTTCTCTACATATCCTAGTATCATTAACATACATTAAGAGTTGTATTTCTTAAAAGCTGACCCTATACTCACATTTCTTTTTGTTTGTTTAATTTTCCTAATTATGCATCCAGGACAGTGTTGAAGAAAGAGAGGAGAAAACTTTGTCCAAGATTATTTCCAGGGAAAGATCATTTAGTGCTCTGTGTTAATTATGCTGTTTATTATTACTTCTCTGTAGCTTGTCTTAATTACAATTGGGGAATTGCTATTATTTTTTCTATTCTTTTTATGGTTATAAGCTGTTTCATGAAAAGCTTTTCAACATTTAATCTCAATGATCATGTGATTTACTTATGTTTTTTCTTATACATAAATTATTTACTTGGTTTATTTTGCAATGTTAATCATCTTTGCATGATCTAATGCATCCTGCTTGTTATTGATCTCTTCTGTTTTCATATTTTGCTTAAAATACCTGTGTCTCTTATTAAAGATGTATGTTAAGTTCCTTTAACCTAATCCATGTCACTAATGTAAAGCAATGAATTCAAAAGAAATTCAAATATATTCTCTGTCTATTGCCACTTTGGATGAATCTGGGAAAATGAGGAACAACCTTCCTTGAATGTCTAGAATTTTCTAAGTCTGAGTCTGAAATTTTGCTTGTGAAATTTTTAAATTCCTTGATTTGATTTTTCAAATACTGATTAGTCTTTTTTAACTTATATGGAAGTTCTCTGTGTTACACAATATCTCTTTCATGGTATATTGATTTACAAAATATGGTGACTTTTCATATCTCTAAAAAATTTTTACTCCTAACTATTTCTCACAATCCTTACTATCTTGTTAATGTTTATAAATGGAGGGGGTAGCTGAGGGGCTTTGTGGCATAATGAATAAAGCTGCACCAGGGATGCCAGCATCCCATAAAGGCACCAATTTAAGTCCTGCATGCTTCATTTCTGATGTAGCACCCCACTAAGTGGCCTGGTAAAGTATCTGAATATGGTCCAAGTGTTTGAACCCCTGCAACCCACACAGGAGACCCAGATGAAGCTCCTGGCTCCTCACTCCTGGCTTCTGCCTCCTCAGCCACTGTAGCCATTTGGAGAGTGAACCAGGAGATGTAAGATTCTCTCTCTCTCTCTCTCTCTCTCTCTCTCTCTCTCTCTCTCTCTCTCCCTCTGTGTGTGTGTGTGTGTGTGTTCATGTGGTTGTGAATAACTATTTTTTGACAGGCAGTTAGTGAGAGAGAGAGACAGAAAGAAAGGTCTTCCTTTTTCTTTTGGTTCAACTCCCAAATGGCCGCTACAGCCAGCGTGCTGCGCTGATCCAAAGCCAGGAGCCAGGTGCTTCCTCCTGGTCTCCCATGTGGGTACAGGGCCCAAGCACTTGGGCCATCCTTCACTGCCTTCCCAAGCCAAAGCAGAGAGCTGGACTGGAAGAGGAGCAACTGGAACAGAATCTAGCACCCTAACCGGGACTAGAACCCAGGGTGGCAGCGCCGCAGGCAGAGGATTAGCCAAGTGAGCTGTGGCACTGGCTCATAACTTTTTTTTTTTTACTCTGCTGCCTCTCTTGTAATTCTTTCAAATAAATAAATCTTTAAGAAGAAAATTTTTGAAGATGATGCTATTTGTATTCCTGAAGCTGGTTATTTGTATGGTATTTCTCTTTTCTTTCCTTAATGACTTATACTAGTTTTTATTAATTTTAATATATTTTAGAAACCCTTTTTCCTTATTTCTATTGTGCATTTTTCTACAGGTATTGCATTGATGCCTGCCTGCTTTTACTTGCCTCTATTTTGTGGTTTATTCTATAGTTAATTTTATTTCTTAAGAAAGAAACTACAGGGACCTGGCATTGTGGCATAGTGGGTAAAGCTGCCACCTGCAACCCCAGCATTCCATATTGGTGCCAGTTTGAGTCCAGGCTGCTGTATTTGCAGTCCAGCTTCCTGTTAATGGTCTGGAAAAGACAGCAAGAGATTGCCAAAATGCTTGCCCCCTACACTTATGTGGGGAATCCAGAAGAAGCACCTTGCTCCTGGCTTCAGACTGGCCCAGCTCTGGCCATTAAAACCATTTGGGGAGTGAACCAGTGGATCGATGGAAGATTCTCTCTCTCTCTCTCTCTCTCTCTCTCTCTCTCTCTCAGATAAATAAACAAATCAGTTTTAAAAAGGGAAGCCATAATGACTGGTTCTCAATCACTTGAGGCTCTAAATTTTCTCTAAGCAGGTCTCCACCTACTGTGACAATTTATATTGCATCTCCTGAATTTTTTTGCTGTGTTTCCAAATCCTGTAATAATATGCCCTGTCTGCCTCCTAATATTTCCAGTTCCATGTGTCTGCTCACCTTGCATATTTAATCCTGTTCCTAAAGCCCATATGTTATTTGCAATTTCAACATCTCCTTTATCTGGGACCCTTGTTCATTTTGATAGTTTTGTCATTTAAAAAGTGTCATCCAAGCCACCTCTCTAAATCTTCTACTCCTTGTGTCTGCAGCTTGTACCAGCTGTGAGAGTGCTCATCCCTTTTATGTACAGCACATCTCTCTGCAAGTCTCCTGCTGGGCCTGCACACCATGCCAGTCCTCATGGGTCCCCAGCCACTCTGTATGTAGCCCTAATTTTCCCTAATGCTGACCTCCCTTTTCCATACAACCTGTCAGGACTTGTGTGTCTCCAGTCTTTCTCTGTATAGAATGACCTTTCTCCTGCCCTGCAGTGACTTCGTCCCTTTACTCCCAGTTCATGGAAGCCTTTGGGTACCACTCTGACCTTTGCTTACAACTACAGCTTCCTTCAGTTGTCTGCATGCTACTTACCTGAAGCCAATGTCTTCCTTTTGTCTTTGGAACCCCTGTGACTCCAGCCCATGCCTTTTTTCTTGTGTCCCCATGTCCAGTGTCCATGCCCCATATTTCCTAATCCCATGTGCCTTCAAGAGCCTCCACCTACTGGGACAGCTTGGCTCTCTGTTTATCTACTAAAGAACATTGTGATTTCATTCAGGTTTTAGGCAGTATGAGTAAAGCAGCTGTATGTTTTTATCCTAGATTGTTTAAGCTTTCAAGTTAGCTGGGTAAATATATCAGGACATCTTTCCTGCACTGTATGATGATGCTATCATAGGCTTTGTAATAACTTATCCAGATATCTTGTGAAGGATTTAGCCATTTTGACCAGTAATGAATAATATTTTTGAATACTCTACATCCTAGTAAACAATTGGCACCATCATGATTGTTTATTAAGACCGTTTTATAATTATGTAGTGTTTCTACCTCATTGGCATTTAATTTGCATTAATTTTATGGAATATTCATTCTTTTATCTCACAATCCCCTAAAGTTCAATATATTGTATGTTTTTATTTCTAATCTGTATATATCCTATGTAAATATAACTCAATTTATCTAGGTTAAGTTGGAGGATTTATCACCTTATTAAATGTCACAAGCTTCATGAAATTGGCAGGTAATTCTGGTGGATATATATTTTCCAAGTATTACCTCCCATTGTGGTGCTTATCTTCTGCTATTTAAATATATGTTAGAGAACATCTTTAGTTAACACAGCTCACATTATATATTTTTATGGATCATGCATTCAATGCTGTATGTAAAACCTCTCATATAAATAAATTTATGTCATGTTTAAAAGATAGAATAAGGTCAGCGCCACAGCTCAATAGGCTAATCCTCCACCTGAGGTGCTGGCACACCAGGTTCTAGTTCTGGTCTGGGCGCTGGATTCTGTCCTAGTTGCCCCTCTTCCAGGCCAGCTCTCTGCTGTGGCCCAGGAGTGCAGTGGAGGATGGCCCAAGTGCTTGGGCCCTGCACCCCATGGGAGACCAGGAAAAGCACCTGGCTCCGGCCTTCGGATCAGCACAGTGCGCTGGCCGCAGCACGCCGGCCGCAGCAGCCATTGGAGGGTGAACCAACAGCAAAGGAAGACCTTTATCTCTGTCTCTCTCTCACTGTCCACTCTGCCTGTCAAAAAAAAAAAAAAGGTAGGATAAAACAGTGTAGCTACATTATGATTATACCTGTGTAAAAACACTTGGATAGGAAAAGGTGTCCAAACTGTAATAACAGATTTTATCAAGCTAGAAGACTCATGGGTGATATTTTTTCCTTTATTCTAAATAAAATGTTGTTCATTTTGGAGAAAGGGAATTCTGAAAAGCATTAACATGAACAATAACCCTGTGATTCCATCATCCACGAAAATCACTGCCAATTCTGAAGTAGGTTCTGCTTTGTTTCTGGATTTCCCCATATAGCCTATTCTTCAATTGATTGTATGGTGTTGATGCACCATACTCTGCATATTTTATATTATAGCTTGCTGGCAATTTTTCATTGGAAAAGAAATGACAGAGTCATGTCCTTACTCAAATTTGAAAACCCCTCCAGGGACTGGCTTTGTGGCCTATGAAGGAAAGCCATAGCCTGCAATGCTCATATCCCATATGGACTCCAGTTCTCCAGGCTGCTCCTCTTCCAATCCAGCATTCCACTAATGGCCTGGGGGACGCACATTAAATCTGTGTGGGTGCAAACTGTTGAAATCTTTACTTATCATATACTAAGTTGATCTTCTGTATATAAAGATAATTGAAAATGAATCTTGATGAAGAATGGGATGAGAGAGGGAGTGCAAGATGGGATGGTTGTGGTGGGAGGGAGGTTATGGGGGGGAACAGCTGCTATAATCCAAAAGTTGTACTTTGGAAATTTATATTTATTAAATAAAAGTTAAAAAAAATAAAAATACAAAAAAAGTCCTATGTGTTTAGCCCTGCCACCCACATGGGAAACCTGGAAGAAACTCCTGGCTCCTAACTTCATCCAGAGAGTTGGCATAGAGGTGGATAGAAGTCAGGAGAAGACTGAAGCAAAAGGGAGCATTGTGGCCCTCCCTCCACCCCAGGTCATCTGGGGGAATCTTAAAGCTGTGAACTCTATCAGCAGGATTCCTGACCTCAGTGCTCCCCTCCAGGGCAAATGAAATTTGTCTCAGGCCTTAGTCTTACACAAGGGTGGGCTCCCAGAACAGGAGGCACAGCTAGGCATAGAGGGGCACCCTCCCCTACTTAACTCTCCTAATCTGAGCTCTGGGTTGAGGCAGTGCAGGGTGATGCTGAAGCCAAGGATTATGTGCTAACTGCAGAAGAGGGAACCTGAGGGGCCCAGTGGCAGTCAGAGGCCTTCCTAGTCCAGAGCTGACCAGAGCTGACCACAGAAAGGAATGGGGATGGAAGACTGAGACTTTCAAGGCATATGTTCAGAAAGGCATGGGTTGGCCCTGAAATGTTGTAGATGGCAAGGAGGAAAGAGAGAATCTGACAGCTAGGAGGAGGAAAGCAGCAGGCTGATGAGATCTTTCCCAGCAGTGCAGGCGCAGGCTTGTGAGTGTGGAGGGTGAGTAGTGACAGTGTCCTGAGTGTGCCTGGGGCATAAAGGAGACAAGAGATGGGCAGCGGGCTGGTGGAGCAAAGGTGGGTGCATGAGTCAGGAAAGAGGGAATGGACGATGGGAGAACAACAGGGTGATGCATCTTTGGCCCTCATGTCACCTATTGCTACTGTCTGGATGCCCACAATTTTCTCCTTTCCTTAAAGAGAGACCAGATTCAGTGGCACCAGTTGCCTGGAGTCTACTACATCTTGGGGGGCAGGTGATGGATGTGGGTGGGTGGGTCCTGTGGGTACAAGCTCTCCTTGCTGGGGAACCAGCAGAACCCTGGAGCCAGGCTGCAGCCACCTGGGGTCCACAGGAACCCCCGATTTCTGAGCGACCTGGCCACCTCGACTCCAAGCTGCACAGCCAGCTAGGTGTGGCCCTCTACAGTGCCCAGTGGTTCCGGCCTCGCACTGCCCCCAAGGCACAATGCTGCCAGCTGGAGTTGAGGACCATAAGGATAGGGGAGCTTGGGAATAATATCACCAGAGGGATCCTAGGCCCTGTGCTGCCAGCGCAGGTAAATCTACTGGCAGCACCAGTATTCCATATTCCCTACTAATTCCATAACTGCGTTCTCTGCTAATGAGCCTGGGAAAGCAGTGGAAGATGGCCCAAGTGCTTGGGCCTCTGCACCCCCATTGAAGACCATCAAGATATTTTGGAGCTCCTGGCTTCAGCCTGGCCCAGCCAGTAGATGGAAGGTCTCTGTTTCTGCTTCTCCTTCTCTTTGTAACTATGCCTTTCAAATAAATACATAAATCTTTTTTTAAAAAGTTAAAATTATCAATTTATTTTTCAAAGATGAGTGATCTTAAAACTCTTAAAACTCTATATCTGGTCTATAGTTCTTGATCAAAGCATCCTGGTTAAATGAGTGACAATGTTTTCAATGATGTGGAGTCTTATTTTGATGGAATGTTTTAAACTTCAGATGATTGTGTTTTTTTTTTTTTCATATCCAAAATTCTAATTCTGGCCATTTCTCTCATTTCAGGGGTAAACCAGTGGATAGAAGTTATCTCCCTCTCTGTGTGTCTCTCCTCTCTGTGTAACTCTGCCTTTCAAATAAATAAATCTTTTAAAAAAATGGAAGGTTCTGCCATATAGGGAAGGACCCTGTGTGAGAGATTTAGAAATATTCAGGATGGGATTATTCAGTAAGGACTAGTTGATTCTATCACTGGGATTATTTGATTGCATAACCCAGAAGTATTGCCAGGCCTGTTCTTCCTCAATTGGGAGATCAAACAGGAATGGCTTGTTATCTCCCCTTATTTGTTGGAAATGAGCAGAAATGCCTGTCTTATTGCCATTATTTTTTCCCTTTATTCTGTGATAGGTGAAACCCATGGCTTTCTGATAATACTGTATGGTATAAAAACTGTTTATGTTTTGATCCCCAGACCTTAAAGAAGGAATGAGCCATCATTTTCTGTAGTATTCCTTGGCTGCAGTAAATTTGAGGGAAAAAAACACAGCTAGATAATTGGAACATAAATTGTAATACCATTTTATAGCTAGAACTATTGTGTCATATGTGTGGTAAATAGATATCCCTTATGTAGAGGCCTTTATGGCAGTGTAACCAACTACTACTGAGAACCCACTGTAAGGCAACGCCTGCCAATCTATTGCTGGTCCCTTCTGGAGCATCGTTCCAGCAAAGGGGCCTTCCACTAGCTGTGGTAACCCCTTACTGCCCATAGTCTTCTTTTTAAGATTGATTTATTTATTTGGAAGGCAGAGTTAGAGAGAGAGAGAGAGGCCTTCCATTTGCTTGTTCAGTCCCCAGATGGCCACAACAGCCAAATTTGAGCTAATCTCAAGCCAGGAGACTAGAGCTTTTTCTGGGTCTCCCATGTGGGTGCAAGGGCCCAAGTACTTGGACCATCTTTATTGCTTTCCCAGGCAATTAGCAGACATCTAGTTTATAGGGGAGAAGCTGGGACTTGAAATGGTGCCCATATGGAATGCTGATGCTGCAGAGAAAGACAAACCTACTATGCCATGGTGCCAGCCCCTCATAGAATCTTTGGAAAGGGAGAATCCAACCTCCAGAGAGGACCATCAGTTGACAGAGGCCGGCATACCCTTGGGTGCCACTGGGCAAGGAAGGTGGGTATGCTCATGGAGATAAGATGAAGAGGATGGAGCAACTGGGGATGATATGGCACATTGCAGGAAGCTTGGATTGTGCATAAAGACATAGCCCAGACCTCATACATCTTGTCCAGATTGAGAGTCTGGTCTGTGATGTGATGCAGATCTTGGTGCTGAGACAGCCCAGGTGGTGCAGAGAACATCAATGAAAGTGGCTAGGAGCTCAATTTTTTGTTGTTTGCTGTTATTTGTGTAGCTGCTCATGGAGATGACTAGAGTTCAGGATTCCTAGTGTCCCCCTTCCTTGATGCATGCAGCTTCTGTCTGGACCCATGTGTAATCCCTGGTTCATTAGATAAGAAATGGAGGTAATTTGGCTGTCAAAATTGTGTGCTGAATGGTGAGTAGGATAGTTTTTGTCTTGGATGCAGATCTCAAATATCCTCCAATATCTATGATATCCAGTGTCACTACTAGCAACTGCAGCATGGTCTACACCATGTACATTTCCTCACCCAGCAAGCTAAGCTAGTAGATGTGTAGACAAGATCAAGTGGGTAATGATAGCAAATGTGCCACTCCCATGAGCTCAATGCTGTCAGCAAATTAGTACTAGGAACAGTATGCTGTTATAGCAGCATCTGGCATCAAGAGAAGGAGCAGACCTTGTAGTTTTCAATGGAATCCATTAGAGAACGTGGGAGTAGTGGCTGGGTTTATAGTTATAGGCATACTGATGGACAGAGGGTGTCAGCTCCCATTGCCATCAAACCAGCCCCAAGTTTCTCAACAATGAACAGTCCTTTTGCACTGAGTCTATTTCTTTATGATGCTATTTTTTTGAGTTTAGCTTTCTCAGCTTTTTCTAGCTTTTTTTTAAAAAATGGGAAGTCTGCCTTATTGATTTTATGTATTTTTTCTTCATAAAATAGAGCTTTTTAGATCTAGTAATTTCCATCTACCACTCTTTCAATCATGAGTTCCTGTATAATGTGTGTTCATTTTCAATCATTTCCTAATATTTTATAATTTCCCTTGAGGTTTTTTTTTTTTTCCACTCCATTATTTACTTTTTTCCCCACAATGTACTGCTTATTTTCCACTTATATTACAACTTCTCAAGTATCCTTATGGTTTTGACTTTTAGAATTTATTAAAAAAATTGAAGGAGAGAGAGAGAGAGAGACAGAGAGAGAGGGAGAGAGATAGAGAGACAGAGGGAGAAAGAGAGAGAGAGAGAGATTGCACAGCTTCCTAGATGCTCACAACTGTTGGAGTTCATCCAGGCAAAATGGAGCCAGAAATTCGGTGTAAGTCTTCCACATGGGTGACAATGATGCAATTACTTCAGCCATCACCTGCTTCCTACCAGGATGCATATTAAAAGGAAGCTGAAATGAAAGCAGAGCCAAGACTTGAACTTAGGTGCTCTGATTTTGATTTGGATATAACACACATCTTTTTTTAAAAAAATATTTATTTAAATTTATTTGATAGAGTTACAGAGAGAGGTAGAGACAGAGAGAGAGGTCTTCCATCCGCCGGTTCACTCCCCAGATGGCCGCAATGGCTGGGGCTGCACTGATCTGAAGCCAGAAGCCAGGAGCTTCTTCCAGCTCTCCTACATGGGTGCAGGGGCCCAAGGACTTGGGCCATCTTCTACTGCTTTCCCAGGCCATAGCAGAGAGCTGGATCAGAAGAGAAGTAGCTGGGACTAGAACCAGTGCCCATATGGGATGCTGGCACTTCAGGCCAGGGCTTTAACCCTTGTGCCACAGCGCTAGCCCCAAAACACATTATCTTAACCACTAGACCGAATACTCCTAATTGTGGTCAGAGAACATATCTTAAATGATTTCAGTTCGTCAAGGTTTATTCAGGTGATTTTATGATGTAGCAAACTGTTTTCTGTGGAAAATGTTGCCTGCACACTGAATGAAAGCCATATTCTCTTGATTAGTGTGGAATATACCAATTAATTTTGTTGTTTTATCATATTCAAATATTCCATATCCTTTTCAATCTGTTTCATAGTTTTGCCATCCATTTCTAAAAGAAGGATACTAGCAAATCCAAATGCTATTGTTGAAGACTCTGCTTATCCCTTTATCTCATTTTCCTAAAATGTTGAGCATTTCTGTAGGAGAAATATATATCTATATTTGTTATATTATTTAAATTGTTTGACATTTCTATTACTAAAAGATGCCCCACTTTATCTTTAGTAACACTGTTTGTTTTAAAATGTTTCTGTCTATTATTGAGGTGGCCAGCCACTATAAATCTCCCTCTGTTACATTTTGGTATATCTTTGTTTCATCATTTAAATTTTCAGCTCTTTTTATATGTTAAATTTTTCTTCTTCTGTATACAATATATTATTTGATAGCATTTATTTGAAGTCCACATGACAACTTTTGACTTTGGAATATTTCTTTATTTAAAAAGCGTAGTGACAGAAAAATGAAGAAGAGAAAGAGAGAGATACTTTTCATTTACTGTTTTAGTTTTCAAATATCCAAAAATTTTAGGGCTAGGCCATGCTGAAGCCAGAATCCAGGAACCACTTTCAGGTCTCCCAAAGGGAGATAGCCTTCAAACCATATTGGCCATCATACATTGCCTCCCAGGCACCTTAACATGAAGATGAATCAAAAGTGTAGAGCAACAGAAACTCAAACCATGCTCTATTTGAGATGCAGGCATCACAAACAGTGGCTTAACCCCAAAATTCCCACCCCAATCTTCACTTTTTAAAAACATTTTATTTTTAACTGACATACACATATTTGTAGGTAAGTACATTATTTTTTGATAAGCAAGATTATTTGTAAATCCAGTCAGCATACCTAAATGATCTAAAATTTCAAAAGAAAAATAAGTTTTAAAATCACTTAGAAAGCTATCTTTAGAAAAGTGATTTTCCTTAGACAATAACCAGACATAATCTAACCAGACACCAGCATAATTGGCAAAAGTTCCATAAACTGGAGGTGTGCTGTTTGCTGCTGCTCCACAGCAGGCTTACGCTAAGAGTTGCACTATAAACTCTGAAAGAAAAAAAGAACACCTGCATTTTTTTCTCTTGGTAGAAGAGAAAATAAATCTCAGTTATGGGATCAACCACAACACAATAAAAACCTGCATGAACTAGATCAAAATATTAATAACAGAATTCTGGTATGAATAACTTGTATGTTATTCTAGAACACTTACAAGTGGAATCCTCCTGTTACTGTTTTCATTACCAGCTGGAGGGTTAGTTGACTTATGGTAGAATGAGGACTTATGCAAGGTATATTGCACAAAGCATTTTACTACAATGAAGACAAGTGCAGTCTAGTTAGAAAACCAGATGTAAGTGGTATATGTCTATGACAAGACTCTCCACCACTTGTGGATGTAGAAGATTAATTTAAAATGTTGACACTACAATATATAAGTGCACATAGTGTATTCTATAGCTGCCAGTTTCACTTTTTTTTAAGAGAACTGTAAGATACACTGTGGTTGAGACTTGGATCTTCACCCTTGTAAAAGTTCATGTTCTATCACCATGATACATGGTCAGACTTAATAGCCCCAGTCACTAAATATTTGGATCAAGGTATAACCAGTTTTCTTGCAAATATAATTTTTAATCAATGCTATAACATTAATAGCTACAGTACAAGTCATTAATACACAGCAACATGCATCAAGAAAGCAAGAAATATCACCCATCTCTTCTGCATTTTAGGAATGTAACTCCTGAGCATTAGGGCTCACATCATTGAGATCTGTGAACATTTTTCATATTCATACTGAAAGATGTAATGTCATTTTACAGTGCAATATATTGTAAGAAATATATGCAATACATTATAAAAAATTCTTACAAAAAGGTCACAAGTTAAACCAAAGTATTTTACAGAATCCACTATAGAATCCCACAAAAACTGCCTTCACTACACCTTTCTCTCCCCACATACAGTGAATGAACTGGGTGATTCTGAATGTGATGATGACTCTCAGTGTGAATGCATACAAATTAGTATCTTCCAAGAAATCCACTAAGTGTGACTCACTAGCCTCCTGAAGTGCACCGATGACTGCATTCTGAAACTTCAAATCGGTCTCGAGAACTGGGCGATCTCCCTCATCAACCTTTGATAGTCAGCTTCCAGATGAAAGGCTTGGTTGATTTCTGCTAATGATGAATCTGCAAAAGTGACAGGATCTGGGCCTGTATGTAATGAGGCTTATTTGCTCTACCAGTAGAGGGAGCACTTTTCCTGGCATCTTTAGTGGCCATCTGTTTATAGAGGGGAGAGGCTTTCCCTACATAAGACAGGTGCACCTACATAAGACATGTGCAGCTGGCTTACTTTGGGCTATTTTCTTTTACCTAACACTGTAGTCTGAGGTTGCTTCTCCAACTGTTGCACCAGTTTTGCTTCCCAGGGAACATCTGCAGTTCCCAAGCAAAGAAGTAATGCTCTCTCAAGGAACAAATTGCTCTGTGCTCAAATGTGATATTTTTTACTGTTTTGTTCTGTTTTGCCTTTTTATGAGTAATTTATTGTTACATTGGATTCTCAAATAATGACATTTACATGGTAACTAATACAACACAATTCCTATTCATTGTCATTTATAGACACAATTCAAAGAATGCAATACTTCCCTGCATTCTTCCTCCCATTCCTTTTCTTTTTTCCTTTATTTCTTTTGGAATTTTTGATATTCCATTTTCCTTTTTTAAGATTTATTTTATTTATTTGAAAGACAAGTTACAGAGAGAGGTAGAGACAGAGAGAGAGAGGTCTTTCATCTGCTGGTTCACTCCCCAAATGGCCACAATGGCTGGAGATGCACCAATCCAAAGCCAGGAGCTTCTTCCAGGTCTCTCCCAAGGGTGCAGGGGCCCAAAGAGGCCATCCTCCATGGCTATCCCAGGCCACAGCAGAGAGTGGGATCAGAATTGGTGCCCACATAGGATGCCAGCGCTTCAAGCCAGGGCTTTAACCCACTGCTCCACTTTACAAAATAAAGAGTTCAACAAATAAAAAATAAAAACAGCATAGCTCATCAGGAATATATACAAAGGCTATAAATAAAAATCAAATAAAATGATGTCCATTTCAATTATATACAGTAAATATTAAAATAATCACAGATCATTGCAACTGTAGTACATCATTCTTAACCATTGGTTTGTCTAAGATATAAAGGTTGACAAAATTATATTTGCAGTGATATTGATACAGGAGTGTCTTTTTTGTTTTTGTTTTTTATTTTTAAATTTTAGCCACCACCAACCTAGAACTGCTTCCTTTTAAAGTTTGGGTCTCATCGGTGCTGTGGCTCACTAGGCTAATCCTCCACCTGCAACGCCGGTACTCCAGGTTCCAGTCCTGGTTGGGGCGCCGGTTCTGTCCCGGTTGCTCCTCTTCTAGTCCAGCTCTCTGCTGTGGCCCAGGAAGGCAGTGGAGGATGGCCCAAGTCCTTGGGCCCTGCACCTGCATGGGAGACCAGGAGGAAGCACCTGGCTCCTGGCTTCAGATCGGCGCAGCGGCTGTAGCAGCCATTTGGGGGATGAATCAATGGGAAGAAGTCCATTCTCTCTGTCTCTCTCTCTCACTGTCTAACTCTGCCTGTCAAAAAAAAAAAAAAAAGTTTGGGTCTCTGCTGACAGATTTCAGATTCAAAAGGGTTCCATAACCTTGGCAGCTAATGTTAAGAACCTCGGGTGATCACTGATATCATACATGAGTGTTAACTATTAAATTAGCAACAGGAGTCACTGTATACTTACTTCCCATGCAGGACTTCTGTCCTCAATGAGTTGTATTAAGAGAATTAACTATACAACTTGTTCTCAGCTTTTTGTGTGTGTGCAAATTATTGAAATCTTTACTTAGTACAGAGCTAGTCTTCTGTGTATAAAGTTAATTGAAAATTAATCTTAATTGAGAATGGGACTGGCAATGGGAGAGGGAGGAGTAGTTGGAGTGGAGTAGGGGTGGGAAGGTGGGTATGGTGGGAAGAATCACTATATTCCTAAAGTTGTAGTTTTGAAATTTGTACCCATTAAATAAAAGGTTTCTTTGGGAAAAACAAAAGTTTGGGTCCCTGGTTTGCAAACTGAGGCATGCATCCAGACCAAAAATAATATAATCGACAGTCAGAAGAATGGTGTGAAGATGTATTTGGATAGCTTTTTCCTAGGATTTATTATATAATTTATTTGAAAAGCAGAGTTACAGCAAAGGAAGGAGGGAGGGTTCTCTCCTCAAATGGATGCAATGGTCACCATTGGACCTGGCCAAAGCTGTGAGCCTGGGAATACTTCCAGGTCTCTCATTTGGTGGCACTGTCCCAAGCACTTGGGCCATCCCCTGCTACCCACTCAGGCACATCAGCAGAGAGCTGGACCTGAAATGGAGTGGCCAGGACTTGGACCTGGACTCATGGAATGCCAATGTTGCATTCATTGATTTAACCAGCTGGGCCCAAATGCCAGGCCTTGAATTGCTTTTGTCATTTCATGCTGGGAGGTGACCACTGCCAGAGAGGATGGCAGTGTTTTCTGTCTAAGGCTACATGTCAGGAACAGGATAAGGAAACTCTCCAACATCAAGTAACAAAAGCTAAACAAGGGGCCCGGTATTGTGGTTCAGTTGGTTAAGCCACCACTATGTGAGTGTTTTTTTTCTTTCTAGTTTTAAGAACAAGGCAAAATTGGACTGCATGGGAAAGCAGTGGGAATATTCATCCCTTTGTTAATTTTTTTTTATCACAAATTGCGACATTTGAAGCCTTTGAATTTCCTTGTATTTCACCATCTTACTCATTTTAATTTGGCCTGTGGATTTCCACTTTATCTAGCCAAATTTTAACTTCCAAAAACTTAGTTTACTTTTAATTTGTTACTTATTCTGTTAGAGTCACTCTGCTTCCTATGGAATAATTGAGTTCATTTGACCATGGAAAATTGAAGCATTGTTATAATTAAAATCAAGTATAATAAGTGAATACCTTATTTTTCTTCTCTTCTTTTTGTAATTTCCCCAAGATCATATGTTGTATTTTGTTTAAATTTAGGGCTATCCATAGCTACAATTGTAATTTGGGCCACACTATGGATTTCACCCATGAAATTTTGAAAATAGGTGCATATTGGAAGCTGTGAAAGTTAATTTTAATAAAGACTTATTTATTTTAAAGGCAGAGTTAGAGAGAGAGAGAGGGATGGAGCAAGGGAAGGAGGAAGAGAGAGAGACAGAGACAGAAAAAATCTTCCATCTGCTACTTCATTGCTCAAATGGCTGCAATGGCCCAGGTTGGGCCAGGCTGAAGCCAGGAACCACGAGCTTCATCTGGATCTCCCAAATGAATCCAGAGGCCCAAGATGTTGAGCCACCCTCTATTGCTTTCTCAGGCACATTACCAGGGAGCTGGATTGGAAGTGGAGCAGCCAAGAGTTGAATCAGCATCCATATGGGATGATTGCATCATGGGCTCTGGCTTAACCCATTAAACCACAATGCTGGTCTCAAAAGTTAATTTAGACCCTGTTCCATGGAAACACCATAGTTCATCAGTGTCCTTTTAAATCTGCTTATTATATCATTAAGCATTATAATTTCTCCTTGGATCAAAGTATGGGCTTTTTAAAAACACACACATATACACAAGAATAATTTATTCATTTTTGTATTTCTTTCCCTTTCTCTGATATCTAGATTTTAATGGACATATTTCTAGGGTTCTATTTTTTATTCATCTTATTTCTCTCCTTTTCTCACTTAGGCATTTGGGCACCTAAAATCACAGTTTTTGATTTTCATATTTCTTTGAATTTTTTTTTTTTTTTTGTGGAGCTTGTGGGTGGGTGCAATTTAAGCTGGTAGGGATTGGGTATATTACTTTGCCAAAGTCACCATGACACATTACAACAAATGGGATGGTTTAAATCACCAGAGATTGTTTCTCGCAGTCCTGCACATTGGAAGTTCAAGATCAAGGTGTCTGCAGGCTTGGTGACTTCTGCGACCTCACTCCCTGGCTTCCAGTCAGCCAGCAACTTACTGTGTGTTCACATGGTATTTCCTCTGTCCATATGAATCCCTGCTGGCTCTCCTTATAAGATCAGGTGTACATCTGGATTAGGGCCTCACACTTGATATCATTTTCCTTCTGTTACATCTTTAAAGGTCCTGTCTCTAAAAACAATCCCATTGGGGGTTAAGGCTGCAAGATACTCACTTTTGGGAGAATCAGTTCAGCCCATTACAGTGAGAGGTCCCAGTGCTCTGCCTCAAGGAAGCCAGGTCTCAGGAGGGCTTAGTGTTTGAAATGAGGGTTAGGATTCCTCATAATATTATTTTCTACGCTACCTCTCAAATGCACACACACACTTACAAACTCCTGTGTATGCATACAAAAAATATAAATGTCTAAATGTTGTATTCAGGTAAAATCAACTTAGTAACCAATAAAATTGAATATTAGAAAATATTAAAATGGATAAGAAATAGTAAAATGAGAACACAAGTAGGTATATAAGAGTATATATGATTCTGTCATTCATCGTTCCCAAAACACATGTATCATAGTATGAGAAACAAAACTAAAACTATTCTTTACAGGAATACAGACCAGTTTCCAAGAGGGATGTTGTCCTAATTATTTTATAAACTTTGAATTAATGTTAATCTGTTTGAAACTATGATTATATGACAAATAGGGAATATAAGTTCTGAGAGCATATCAATCTATTATTATAGCAACAGGTTTAATACTTCCTTTGATCTTCGAGCAATATCTACTAAAGTAACTGCAGAGTGGTTCATTATGGATTTTTCAATTCCTTGCCAGTGTTATTTTAAAGATTTATTTTATTTATTTGAAAGAATTACAGAGAGGTAGAGGTAGAGAGAGAGGTCTTCCATCTGCTAGTTCACTCTCCAGATGGCCACAATGGCCAGAGCTGCGCCAATCTAAAGCCAGGAGCCAGGAGCATCTTCCCAGCCTCCCACGTGGGTGCAGGGGCCCAAGGACTTGGGCCATCTTCTACTGCTTTCGCAGGCTGTCCCGTCCCGCGAGACAGCAACTGGGGCCGAGCACCTAGAAGGAGAAATGAAAGGGACAGGAGACACAAAGATGGCAGCAAGACAGGTGCTGATCAAGCTGCGACTTTATTTTTCAACCACACACTTATATATCATCGAGGCAGGGTATCAGGCGGGGGAAGGAGGGGGGGCTTATCTTGTAGCTGCAATGCTAGTGCAAGTAGGGGAAAGGTTACAAGGCCTTAAGGCACAAGGTCACACAAGGTTGCGTTATCAGTACTATCTGGTCTGGCCTGTCTAGCCCTGTCTCTCCACTAAGAGGTCACATGCTGCGTGGTCCCCGACATATCCCCCTTTCTTATCAATTAAACAGAAATGGCTACCGGTTAGGCCAAGCATGATGAGCGAGCAGTGCCTGTCTTAGGAATAGACCCGGGGCTCCATCACTTCTTACCCGTCATTGGATATCCTTGCCAGTCCCCAAGGACTCCTGTCTTAGGTGGGTGAGGTTCTGGGAAGGTGCCCGTCATTGGCTTACTGCTCGTTTTATTGATAGGCCTGGGGCCCTTCCTGGGCTCCCAACTGGGGCAGCAGCAGACTGAAGGGGAGAGTCAGTTGTTGGAGGGACCGTGACCTCACTGGCCAGACTTCACCGGCCAGAGAGAGAGATAACGTTTTCCATGGGATCTTCCATGGCCAGACTTTGGTAATGTATTTGAATTGGTCTGGCTGCTAAATTATCTACTTGTTGTCTGATAAAGGTCATCAGCCTATTGAGGAGACAAGGACCTATAGATAGCACAACAAGCAACCCAACAATGGGGCCTAAAAGTGGCAGCAAATAGGGAAGCAGTCCATTCCATCCAGTCCAAAAGGGATTTTCAGCCATGGCACGTCGACGATGCTCCAGATCTTCTTGAAGTGTCTTGATTTTATCACGAACAATGCCGGACTTGTTAGCGTAAAAACAGCATTTTTCCTGTAAAGCCAAGCAAATACCTCCCCGTTCAGCAGTAAGCAAGTCTAAGCCTCTACGATTTTGTAGAACCACTTCCGCTAGGGAATCAATTTGATCTTGAAGGTCCTGAATGGTGGTGGATAGGGTCTGCACATCATTAATAAGTTGTTGGGACAATTCTCTATATTTGTGGACCGCGATTCCTAGTCCTGTGGATCCTGTAACCATAGCTGAGGAAATTCCCAATGTGGCTAATAAAGGAATAAATTGAATAGCTCGTTTTTGTCTCCCTGCGATATAATCAAGGGAGGGGATAGGAACAGGGGTATCTCCATTGATAATCTCTATAACAGGAAAAAGTATAGCATGCATGCAATTACCGGTCCAATTTGTTGGTAAAATGGTATAAGCTAAATTATCCCTACATCCAAAAACGGTGGAATTAGGGGCATAAAGAGGGTAGTTTACTGTTACATTATTTGTACAGAAAGGAGCAAGGCCTACATCGATATCGAAGGGATTGTTGTTGGGAGGTTTATAAAGGCAAGTGATATTTTCCGTTGGGACAGGAAGAACAGGAAAGGGCTGCATAGGGGGGTGGCCCAAGAAGCTATTGAACTCAAGGGTATTATTAAGCGGTAGAAAAATGGCAAGAGGAAGGGGGGGTCCCTGGCGTAAACAGAGCCAGCAGTCTCTTGCAAGGTTTGGGGCAGAGAGATTAAGCAGTTTATGGGTGTTGGTAAGGATATCGATGGTATTGACATCCAAGTCTTTATTTCCTCTGGAATGAACTTTAGCCAGGGGGTGATATTGGAGGGAAGGGTAAAGGTTTTCAAATACGGTTTCGAGTACCTTTTGTGTTTTTAATTTAGTAAGGGTATCCTGAGGGCCTCCACCATCAGACACTCCCACAGGGGCAATAGGGTACCAGCAGGCTACTTGTCCCTTAGTGGGGCAGGAGGGGGAGCTGAAGTGTGAAGAGGATAACTCTCCTCCGAAACGTTCCCTCATAATCTCCTGATATAACAGCAAACAGTAAATGCTGATTTCCCTTGTTACAGGTTTGATACTGTGTATAACAGGA
Source organism: Oryctolagus cuniculus (assembly GCF_051225735.1). NCBI lineage: Eukaryota > Metazoa > Chordata > Mammalia > Lagomorpha > Leporidae > Oryctolagus > Oryctolagus cuniculus. The sequence goes on along the minus strand of NW_028301710.1, from coordinate 114,563 downwards.
GGAGTGCACGGAGTAATGGATAGTTTTATTGCACTCTGATGGGCACTGATCCCCAGTGCGGTAAGAGTCTAGCTTAGGTTTGGGAACACAGAACCATCGGGAACCGGGACGGTCAGATAAGCAGTTTTATCTCCGCAGTCTTGTGTAAAATGCGGCTTTTGAGCACGGCCACGGGTTCGTGGGAAGGATACTATTATGCCCCCTGAGCAGGTACAAGGGTGATGCTGTTGAAGGTGTTTTTGAATGCCCTGAGGGTTGTCAAGTCCTGCAAAGACTGGTGGAGCCCAATGGATGGTGTAGATTGCCATCATCAGGAGAGCAAGGCTGAGGGCCATTGTATTAGGGCCCTTTGGAGGGGTTAATCAGTGAGCCCTCAGGAAACGTAGCAGGGGAGGAGAGAATAGAGAGAAGATAAGATACTCAAATAGCAACAATGGCAACAATAAGGAGTCCTGTAATGAGTCCCAGTAGCGTCCAGCCGGGTCTTTTCATTCCTGTGGGTATAAAGAAAAGGCGTTCTCAGGGCCAAGTACAGGCTCTGGAACAACATCATTATTTGTAGGAATTGGTGGATTAACTTGTTTAATTAATCTTTCAGGTAGCCATCTTGGTGCCGATTGTTTTTGGTCCAGGATGCAGGCTGAGCCACGTCCCCAAATGAGTACTGGATCTGGTCCGTGCCAGCTACTGGTGAGGGGGTCTTGCCACATTACCATAGGCGGAGCTGTATCAGGGGAAGGGTGCCAATGACGGTCCGCAGCTGAATGATTCTTATTATCCAAGGTCAGGAAGTTTATCACAAAGAGCGCATGATTCAATCGGTCGCGGGGAGAGGCAAAAGACAAGGAAGTGGCTTCAAGCCGAGTGAGCCAAGTTTTTAGTGTTTGATGGGCTCTTTCAACAATTCCCTGTCCCTGTGGATTGTAGGGAATTCCTGTAATGTGGTTAATATGGAGCGCCTCACAAAATTGTTTAAACTTAGTGCTGACATAAGCAGGACCATTGTCTGTCTTAATCTTAACAGGTTTTCCCAGTACAGAAAGAGCTGTGATAAGGTGCGAGATAACATCCTTAGCAGCTTCTCCTGTGTGGGGGGAGGCAAAGACAAAGCCACTATAGGTGTCTATAGAGACATGGAGATACTTTAGTTTGCCAAATTTTGGGAAGTGTGTGACATCCATTTGCCACAGTTGATTAGGGAGAAGACCACGCGGATTGACTCCCAAATGTGGTACAGGTTGGCTTGTAACACATGAGGGGCATTTTTTGACTATTTCATGAGCCTGTTCTCATGAAATTTTACAAAACAAATGGAGAGATTGAGCATTTAAGTGATGCAACCTATGCAAGTTTTGAGCTTCCTGTACTGATCCCACAATTATGGGGAAGGTAAGCCTTGTAGCACCATCTGTCTGGGCATTACCTTCTGAGTTCTGAGCTTTCTGCACTGATCCCACAGTTGTGGGGAAGGTAAGCCTTGTAGCAGCATCTGTCTGGGCATTACCTTCTGAGTTCTGAGCTTTCTGCACCGATCCCACAGTTGTGGGGAAGGAAAGCCTTGTAGCAGCATCTGCCTGGGCATTACCTTCTGAGAGTGATCCTGGTAGGCTTGTGTGTGCCCTAATATGTCCCAAATAGAAGGGCTGTTGTCTTTCTCGTATTAGCTTTTGAATTTGTATAAACAAGGGCATAGCGTTGGAAGTTGTTTTAAGAAAAGGAGAAGTCTCAAGCAACGGAATGGAGTGAGCTACATATGCACTATCAGTATAAATATTTACAGCCTGACTGGAAAACTGTGTAAAGACTTGAAGTATGGCATACAGCTCAACCAACTGGGCCGACTGATAAGATGTTTTAAAAACGTGGCAATGGTTATTTGCCACGAAGGCAGCCATTCCATTGGAGGACCCATCTGTAAACACCATAACAGCCTTTGGAATGGGGTTACTTTTTGTATTTTTTGGGAAAATAAAGGAATAGGATTGGGCAAACTGTAACACGGGGTCATCAGGGAGGTGATTGTCAATGACTCCCATAAATCCTGACATGGCTATTCCCCAGTCATCAGAAGTTTGAAGAAGGAACTGGGTCTGTTCTTGGGTATATGGCACTACTACAACATCGGGGTCTTTTCCAAAATATTGGCGGGAAAGGAAACGAGCCTTGATGATTATTGAAGCAACCTGAGACAAATATACTGCAATTACCTTAGATGAGGAAATGGGGAGATGAACCCAGAAAAGAGGTTGACCCTTTTTATTGGGCATGAGGGATTTTTGCCAAAAAACTCCAGTGGGCATATGTGGTGTGGCTAAAACTACAAAAAGCAGGGGGAGAGTATAAGAAATCTGTGAAACAACCTGTTGGCTGATGGCTTGCGCTACTTGGTTTAATGCGTCTCCCGCAGCAGGGGTGAGCTCGTGGGGGGAAGAGGGATCTGGGTCTCCTCGCAGAATGTCATTGAGGGGCAAAAGGACATTATTAGATATTTTTAAATAGGGCCTGAGCCATTGAATATCTCCTAGAAGTTTTTGAAAATCATTAAGGGTATGGAGGCAATCCACGTGGAACTGGATGCGGGGCACAAAAACCAAATCCTGTTGTAATTTTAAACCTAAATAGGTAAAGGGGTCTTGTAACTGGACCTTAACAGGAGCAATTTGTAAACCAAGGGCAAGAAAGGCTTTAGAAAGTGCTGTAAAGCAATCTTGTAGGTCTGACTTGTTTTGAGCCGCCAGTAAAATGTCATCCATATAATGTAGAATATAAATGTGCGGCCAGTGTAAATGAACCGGGTCCACTGCCTGTGCTACAAACTTTTGACAAAGGGTGGGGCTATTGGCCATTCCCTGGGGCAAGACTTTCCAATGAAATCTTTGCATCGGTCCCTGGAAATTAACATGGGGGAGGCTAAAGGCAAAATAAGGACGGTCATCAGGGTGTAGAGGAATAGTGAAAAAGCAGTCTTTGAGATCTATAATTATTTTGTAATAACCATTTGGGATGGCCACGGGGGTTGGGATGCCAGGTTGGAGGGCACCCATGGGTGCCATGACCTTATTAACGGCACGCAAATCCTGTAAAAGGCGCCATTTACCAGATTTTTTCTTTATGACAAAAATGGGCGTATTCCAGGGAGAATTGGAAGGCTCTAGGTGTCCAGCCACGAGCTGCTCCTGTACAAGCGCTGTAGCGGCATTTAGCTTTTCTTGAGTAAGCGGCCACTGATCCACCCAAACAGGAGTTTGAGTATTCCATGTGATTTTATCTGCATGGGGTACAGGAAGGCCAGTGGCCGTTACTAAAAATCCGAATATCCGAGCCCATGTCTATCTGTTTTAGAGGGGGCTGTAATAGGTTGAGTTATGCCCTGTCTCATTTTTCCAAGTCCTGTGCCAGGCACATAATCCATGCGCAGCATTTGTTGTGTGACCACAGCATTAGGGCTGCACAGGATAACTTCCATTTGGGAGAGAATGTCACGTCCCCACAGGTTAATAGGAAGGCCTGGTAATACAAAAGGAGTCACAGTGCCCTGATTGCCTTCCTTATCTTTCCAGCGTAATACCCTTGAGCTGACTTGGGGGTTATTGGACTGGCCTATACCTCACAAATCGGTGAGAGATGCGGTCAGCGGCCAATGGGCGGGCCAATGATCTTGAGATATGACCGTGGCATCTGCCCCTGTATCCAAAATGCCCTTGAAATCCTTTCCTTCAATAGTAAGGGTTAACACAGGCCTATTTTTTGTAATTGGCTGGACCCAATAAGCATCCGAGGAGCCCAAAGGGGTAATGCCTCGGGGCCTGGAAGAAATTGAGGATGTACTTCCAGTAATTAAAGGAAGAAGAACCAGTTGTGCTAGATGGGTGCCCTGTGGAACGGCAGCTACTCCACTGATAGTGGCTGCTAGGATTTTTATTTCCCTGGTGAAGTCATCGTCAATAATACCGGGAAAAACTTGAATGCCTTTAAGGGTGGCTGATGCTCGGCCAAGAATAAAAGCACAGGTACCCGAAGGCAAGGGGCCCCACACCCCTGTAGGGATAATTTGTGGGCCCTGGGTGGAATCTAATATTGTATCGGAGGTGGCACAGAGGTCAAGTCCTGCACTATCTGGGGTTGCTTGTTGGAGAGAAGCAATTGTTGAGGTATTTGCTGAGCCTGAGGCTGGGAAGGGACAAACCGTACTGCCCCAGGGTTTGTCCTTTGAGAAACTGGGGCCAGGGGCTGGCCCCTCTGGGAGTTTCCTGGCACACTAGGAGGGAGGGGTTGGCCTGAAGGATTAGTCTTTGACCTGCATTCATTTGCCCAGTGATAACCCCTATGACATCGGGGGCATGGGGTGGAGGGGAGCGGCCTACCTGAAGGAGATGGAGCCGCGCCTTGGGCCATGGGCCTGTTTGATAAGGCAGTTGGACATTCGCGGGCAAAATGTCCAGGCTGTTTACAGGCGTAGCAAGTGGAGGTCCCCTTGGAGGGATTTTGGGTCAGTTTGAGTGCGGCCCCAATTGCCAAGCCCATGGCATGGGCCGATCCCACACCAGCGCAGAGCCTCACATAGTCTGAAAGATCACCCTTATGTTTATGAGGCCGAAGAATATCTTTACAAGCTGGGTTGGCATTTTCAAAGGCGAGGTGTGTAACAAATGCACTTCCATTTTCTCCTGGGCCAACTAGTCTCTCAGCTGCAACATTAAGGCGCGAGACAAAATCACTATAAGGCTCGTTGGGCCCCTGCTGAATCTTAGCCAAAGAGGTAGTGACTGCTCCCCTTTGAGGAAGCTTTCTCCAAGCCCCTAGTCCGGCAGTTTTAATTTGCCCCAGAAGTCCATCAGGGAACTGGGCTTGTGAATTGTTGGAATTATATGGGACATCTCCCAAAAGTTTTTTGAGGGTCCAATTTTTAGATGAAGCTTTAGCAAAATTTTGTTGGGCTATTTCTTTACAAATTTGAACATAATCAGCCCTCCACAGGACATAGTCACCTCCGCTGAGAGCAGCTCTGGCGAGGAAGTCCCAATCATTAGGTGTAAGCCACCGGGCACTCTGGCTTTCCAATAAGGCCTGAGTATACGGGGCAGTGGGACCATACTGGGTGCAAGCAGTTTTAAGTTTTTCAATAAATCTGAGACTAAGTTTTTTTTATAGGGTGGCGGCTGTCCATTACCAGGTCCTTGATTGGGGACCTGATCTTCCTCCTCCGACCCAGGTTCCTCACTATCTTCCTCAGAATGGTGGGGCGAATTCTCTTCAGCCTCATTTTCCCCATCAGCAGCAGGCTCAGAATGACCTCCAGCTTGCCTCCTGGTTACAGGGAAAGCTAGAAGGGGTTGGGTTTTGGACCTGACTTTACCTTGTTTAGGTTTTGTAAGGGGCTGCTCTAAGGCAAGGTTGCAGAGCTCCTCGTCAAGGGATTTTATTTCCTTAAGGAGCTGGATGTGCTCTCGTCTCTGTTGAAGTGACTGTCGCAAGGCCGACAAGTCAGGCACAGGAGGGTTAAAGTCATAGAGAGCCGGGGCACAAATGGGAAGGTGCGGGTGAGTATTGTATGGCGGGGGATTTTTAACATTTTGGGGCCAATTGGAATTATGATAGTGCACGACCTCTTCCTCTGGGACATGTTCCTCATCTGATTCTAATTTGTCTCGGATGGCAGGATATAGTCGGCTCGCTTCGTTGGTAGGGGCTAAAGTGGGCTCTTTAATTTTATTGTTGGGGTCATCATCAGTGGAGGGTATATCTAGAATGACAGATGGGCATTTAGATGCAGGTCGGGAGGATTGCTGTAACGTCTCCTCACCATCCCTTACTAGGGCATCAATAGTCTTATCTAGGTGACGGGTTTTTAGAATGTCATTAATCAGGTTCCAATATGAAAAAATCGTAATAGGCACTTTTGCAGGGCCAAAGGTCTCATGAAAATCCTTTAAACAACTTCCAACTCTTTCCCACTTGATCTCGTCAATTGTTCCTTCCTTGGGGAACCAGGGACACAATCTTTCTACATACTCAAAAAATGCCTTTAGATCCTTATTTTTAACCCGAACTCCTCGTGTCTTGAGGGCCTCCCTGAGACCCGAAATGAATATTTCCCATGATGATAATGCCTGTCCCATGGCTGTCACTTACCTTGCGCCGTCTTCACTCCGCAGCATCGACCGATGCTAATGATCTCGGGTGGGCAGTTCCGAGCCGGTTGCACAATCACTTGGATCCAAGTTTTCCTCCTGGAAGGCGGCGTTCCTCCAATCTTACAGGCACTCAAACCCCAAGGGCCGCACTCGAGCCCCACGTTGGGTGCCAGTTGTCCCGTCCCGCGGGACAGCAACTGGGGCCGAGCACCTAGAAGGAGAAATGAAAGGGACAGGAGACACAAAGATGGCAGCAAGACAGGTGCCGATCAAGCTGCGACTTTATTTTTCAACCACACACTTATATATCATCGAGGCAGGGTATCGGGCGGGGAAAGGAGGGGGGGCTTATCTTGTAGCTGCAATGCTAGTGCAAGTAGGGGAAAGGTTACAAGGCCTTAAGGCACAAGGTCACACAAGGTTGCATTATCAGTACTATCTGGTCTGGCCTGTCTAGCCCTGTCTCTCCACTAAGAGGTCACATGCTGCGTGGTCCCCGACAGCAGGCCACAGCAGAGAGCTGGATTGGAAGAGGAGCAGACAGGACTATAACTGACGTTCATATGGGATGCCCATGCTTCAGGCTAGGGCTTTAACCCATTGCACCACAGTGCCAACCCCCTTGCCAGTTTTACATAATAACATTTTAAAAATCATGGATAGATTTTTTTAAAGATTTATTTATTTACTTTTAAGATAGAGTTCCAGAGAAGCAAAGGCAGAGAGAGAAAAAGAGAGAGAGATCATCCTTCCACTGTTTCACTCCCCAAATGGTCACCATTGCTATGCTGAGCCAATCCAAAACCAGGAGCCTAGACCTTCTTCTGGATCTCCCATGTGGGTACAAGGACCCATGCACTTTGACTGTCTTCTATTGCTTTTCCAGGTGCATTAGCAGAAAGCTGGATTGGAAGTGGAGCAGCCAGTACTCAAACCGGTGCCCATATGGGAGGCTGGCACTGCAGGCATGTGCTTTTAATTCTTGTACTTATTTTACAAATTTGGTGAAGTAGATATGATTATTACTAAACCTGTGAGAAAATGTTAAATTGGCATATTTGTCACATTAGTTTGTTCAAAGCCAACAAAGTGCATCAGTAATAATGTGCTAAATTCACAGAATATTGACAACTTATTGAGTTAATTTTTAGTGGCTAATGGATAATTACTGTGTGGTAATTACAAACATAATTCAAAAGTAATGAGCACTCATGTATTAAAATTGAATGGGGAGCAGTGCTGTTGCATGGCAGATGATGCCACCACCTGCTATGCCAGCATCCCATATGGGTGCTGGTTTGAGACTCGGCTGCTCCCCTTTGACCCAGCTCTCTGCTATGGCCTGGGGGCAGGCAGTGGAGGATGGTCCAAATCCTTGGGCCCATGCACCCACATGGGAGATCCAGAGGAAGCTCCTGGCTCCTGGCTTCGGATTGGCTCAGCTCCAGCCATTGTGGCCACTTGGGGAGTGGGCCAGCAGATGGAAGACCTCTCTCTCTCTCTCTCTCTCTCTCTCTCTCTCTCCTTCTCTTTCTGTGTAACTTTTTCAAATAAGTAAATAAATCTTAAAAAAATGAATTGGGGGCCTTCATGTCCGAGAGGTGTCATGCCTGCCTCATGCTATGCCTGAAAACAGAAGCAAGTCTACGCATGTCATGGATGCACACTCCTGGAGGCAGAATATGTAACTTCTAAAAGTGAAAGACCAACAGCCAGCAACACAATCCAAGTCTCCTACGTGCATGGCAGGAACCCAATTACCTGGGCTATGACCACTGCCTCCCAGGGTCTACATTAGCTGCAAGCTAGAGTCTGGCGCTGGAGCTGGGCTTCAAACCTAGGCGCTCAGGTGTGGGACAGAGGTGTCTTAACTATTAGACCAAATGCCTGCTCTGAGGCTCTTTATTTAACTTTCTTCAAGCAGAAGCCACATGGTGTAATGGGAAAAACAGCCTTGGAATCTAACAAAGCTGATTCCTGGATCCCACTTCTGTGTGACCTTGGGCAAGTTGCTTTCCTTCTATGAATTTCCTTCTCAATGGACACCTTGCAACCCAGTGTCTAGGAGTGCACCTAACACAACCCGAGTCGGCTTAAAGGACAAGCAGCCATGATTAGGAGTCAGCCACTCCATGACCCTCTCGAGGCCAGTGCCCTCTCTCAGCAGGTGTGTGCACAGCCTGCGCTGCCCCCTCTTCTCTGGGCTCATGAGTCTGCCCGCTGGGTGTCCTCTCACAGACCACAGAGGGTGGTGGCAGTGGGATGGCCTCTTGGTGTCCCTTGCATATTTCGACACAGAACCGGCCCAGGGGGAGGAGAGACCGAAGGGACCCGTCACCGAGGGCTCGGCCGAGGCTGGGTCCCGCAGAGTGCAGGAGATCCAAGGAGCAGGCCAAACATGTGCGTGGCCACTGCCCCCTCGGTGCTGCCCTGGGCCCTCACTCCCCCTCCTCGACCCTCACGTGCCCGACCCCCACCCTGGTCACCACAGGGCAGTGGTGTCTGTGCAGAGCACGCAAAGGAAGTGGTGCCCGCATGCACTGCACTGATCCACAAGCTGGGCCCGGCTGCCCAGGATGGTGAGGCGGCACCCTGGAAGGCTGCTGATCTAGCGCAACCAGAGTGGAGATCCTCGTCCCCACGCAGGCCGTACACCCTCAGCATGTGTGCGATGAGGCACTGAAGCAGCCGCTGGCGCTGCGGGGCCATCCCCAAGGATGAGAAAGCAACCTGGATGAATGCGTTGGTGCCGGCATGCTTGATTAGAGGGGCGGCAGGTGCATGGTGCAGAAACATTCTCTGCCGCTCTCTCTGCTCCCTGGTCTTGGGCTAGGCAGTCCAGCCCCCAACTCTCCTACTCGACCACCGCTGCCTCCACCCTGGGCAATGACAGCAGCGGGCCTGGGGGAGGGGCCGGAGCAAGCAGGACAGGCAGAACAATGGGCCCTGCAGGAAGATGGAGAGCCTGCTGTGCTGCAGCCTCACCAGCGCCAGGACTGGAGGAAGCACGAGCTTGTGTGCCAGGGCAGTGGGGGTGACTCTGGCTGCCCAGGCAGGCCTGCACCACCCACTGCTTTGCCGCTGACTTGGGCTGGTGGGGACAGAGCAAGCGGGACCAGCAGTACTGTGAGCCCTGTGGGAAGATGGAGAACCTGCTCTACTGAGGCCACACCAGCGCCAGGACTGGAAGAAGCAGGAGTTTCTGTGCCAGGGTAGCGAGGGGACCCCTGGCCACGGGGCAGGCCTGCACCAGCAGCCTGGCCTTTCCCACCACACCGGGCACAGGGCCGGTGGTGCCAGAGCCCAGGAATCCAGGAAAGGAGCTGCGCGTCTGTACAGCATCTCCACCACCGTCAGGGATTCAGGCCGGCAGCCAGAGATGCTGCAAAGGCAAAGGCCAAGTCCATGGCCCACCCTGCCATAGCCAGGAACCCTGCCTCCAGGGCCCAGTGGTGGCAGAGGCAGAGCCAGGGAAGGAGGAACTGCTGACCCACCCATCACTGTATCAGGAGAAGGAGAACCTGTACCCCCCTAGCAACACACCCTGCGAGGCACTGAGCCATAGCTTCGGTCTGCAGCCCAAAGGGCAGAGAAAGCCAGTTCCGTGCTGCCTTGCATGAACAAGCATGGCATCTGGGTAGTGGATGACAAGATAGGCGACAAGATGCGCGCCCTGCACTGCACAGGCAAGTTCACGGACAGCCAGCTGTGAAACCGCTGGGCTGCTGATGAGCAGCATGGACGACCTGATCCACCACTGTAACAAGAAGCTGGGCAACTACAAAATGATTGGCCAGACAAAAGCCATGGTTATTATCCAGGCAATGGAACAGGTTATGTGTGGTATGTTGATAATCCAAATGGAAATGGGAGATGTGTGACTTGTATATATTAATAAAGACTGGGGTGCCAAGGTAAGTGGAGGTGTACTTAGAATTTTTCCAGAAAGCAAGCCCAGTTTGCTGACATTGAACCCAAATTTGATAGACTGCTGAAACTTCTATATTAAGTAACAATGGTGAGAGTGGGGATCTTTGTATGGTTCTGGATCTTAGGGGGAATGCTTATAGCATTTCCCCATTCAGTAGGATGCTGGCTGTGGGTTTGTCATAAATTGACTTGATTGTGTTGAAGAATGTTGCTTCTATACCCAATTTGTTTAAAGTTTTAATCACAAAAGGATGTTGTATTTTATCAAATGCTTTCTCTTCATCCATTGAGATAACCATATGGTTTTTGTTTTTCAGTTTGTTAATATGATGTATCACATTTATTCATTTGAGAATGTTGAAACATCTCTACATATAAAAGATAAACCCCAGTTGGTCTGGGTGAATGATCTTTATGATGTGTTGCTCAATTAGCTAATATTTTGTTGGTGATTTTTGCATCTATGTTCAGCAGCGATATTAGTCTATAGTTTTCTTTCTCTGTTGTTTCTTTTTCTGGTTTAGGAATTAAGATTTGCTGTCTTCATAGTCATTTGGGAGGTTTTTGTTTCTTTCAGTTGTTTTGAATAGCTTGAAAAGAATGGAATTAATTCTTCTTTAAATATCTTGTAGAATTGAGTAGTGAAACCATCCAGTCCTGGGATTTTCTTTATTGGGAGAGTTTAATTACTGATTCAGTTTCTGTCTTGGTTATTGGCCTCTTAGATTTTCTGTCTTCATACTCAATTATGTTAGATTGCATGTGTACAGAAGTCTATGCATTTCTTCAGGGTTTCACAATTTATTGGCATGTAGCTCTTTGTAGTATTTCCCGATGATTCTTTTTATTTCTATGGTATCTATTGTTACATTTCCTTTTTCATTTCTGTTTTATTCATGTGGATATTTCCCTTCATTATTCTTAGTTGGGTCAATGGCGTATCAATTTTATGTATTTTTTTTTTCAAAAAATCAGTTCCTCATTTCACTGATATTTTGTATTTTTGTTTCAATTTTGTGTATTTCTTCTCTAATACTAAGTATTTTTCCTTCTACTAATTTGGGGTTTGGTTCATTTTTTTCTAGGACCTTGAGATGCATTGACAGCTCACTTATTTGGTGTCTTTCAATTTCTTATGTAGGTACCCATTGCTATAAATGTCCCTCTCAGCACTTCCTTTATTGTATCCCATAAGTTTTGATATGATGTATTGTACTGTTTCTTTCCAGAAATATTTAGATTTCTTCTATGACCTACTGTTCATTCAGGAGCATGTTGTTCAGTCTCCATTTGTCTACATATGTCCTAGAAATTCTTGAATTGTTGATTTCCAGGTTTATTCCACTGTGGCCAGAGAAGATGCAGGGTAGGATTTCAGTATGATGTAGCATATGGTCTATGCTAGAGAAAGTTCCATGCACTGGTGAGAAGAATGTGTGTTCTGCTACTGTGAGATGAAAAGCTCTGTAGCTATCTTTTAGGTCCATTTGGTCTACAATGTTGATTAACTTTGTTGTATCCTTGCTGATTTTTTGTCTGGTGATCTGTCCATTGCTAAAAGTGGAGTATTGATGTCCCCCATTACTATTGAATTGGAATCTATATCTCTATTTAGATCCCTTAACATTTCCTTTAAATATCCAGATGCCCTATAATTTGGTGCATATAAACTTATGATAATGACATCTCCTTGTTGAATTGATGCTTTAATTATTACACATGCCCTTCTTTGTCTCTTTTTATAGTTTTTGTTGAAAAGTTTATTTTGTCTGATACCTGCAGAGCTACACCAGCCCTTTTTTGGTTTCCATTAGCACGGAATAACTTTTTCCATCCATCCTTTCTATTTCAGTCTACATGTATCTTTGTGGTAAGATGTGTTTCTTATAGGCAGCAAATAGATAGGTCTTGTTTTTCAATCCATCTGGCCAGTCTGTATCTTGTAACTGGAGAGTTGAGGCCATTTACATTCAAGGTGACTATTGATAAGCAACAAATTAGCCCTGCCATTTTCCATAAATATTCTTATTGTTTATTTTGGATTTCCTTTGTACTTTTACTAATTTTTATGTCTTCACTTTCTTGTCATATTGATGACCCTGTATCTGTGTGCAGCACATCCTTAAGCATCCTTTATAAAGCTGGACAAGTGGTGTCAAATTTTTTCAATTTCTGTTTAACGGGGAAGGTCTTTACTTCACCTTCATTCATAAAAATTATTTGCATTGAGGAAGAAAATAAAAATCAATGTGACCTCAAAAAAATATTGATGTGTTGTTGCATTTCTTTTATGGGGAGTGTCAAGCTGTGTTCCTTATTCTTGTTTCTTGAATTGAATTTCTGCATATATTTTTAGGCATTTGTGGCTATACTTGTTGGTTTTTTCCTCTGATGGGTTTTATCTTTGAAGTATGCTTTGTGGCTTAGTGCAATGCTTGCACTTTCAGTGAATGCCCAGGGGTGTGTGCTGGGGGTGACCAGGGAGCTGTGGTCAATGTCCTAGCATGGTGCAAGAACCCAGGGTAAGTCCCATCTTGGGTGAGGTAGATCTCTTGTTAACAGAAGGGAATGAATGATCACCTCTGTTGGTGTGCTCACAGCCTCATCTACTCTCCTCCAAGTTGATCAATGCTCAGGTGTTAGCCCCCAGTGGGCACAACACTGGTCTGCACTCACATATGAACCACAGAAATGATCTGCACAGCCCTTACTCCAAGCACGGGTCCCACTGCAGTGACCTGGCCCAGGTCACCACGTAGGTCTGAGTGTGTGGAGCCCCACACAGTGATTTCTCAGAGGCCCAGATACATGCTGTACCCTCTCATTTGCAGCCAGTGTCTTCACAGCCTCAGCACACAAGGAACCTGTAGTTGCAGTGAGTCTGTTCCACCCCCCCAACCTGTCTTGTCCACAGAGAGGCAGACTTTTCCCTGAATCCACTGTCTGTTGGAGTTCAGGATAAGTGGCTTGAGCTCCAGAGCTTGTGGTATGTTAGGAGGCTTGGAGTTAATCACAGTCTCAAGTGGGTGTCCAGCTCCCTGTCAATTGTTACAGCCAGGCTCAAAGAAGGTGGGGACCTTGGAATTTTTCTTCTGCTAGAATCTCTGGATCACATGTGTACAGACGAGCCACTTGCCAACTGTTCCCATCTCCTTGCCACTGCCGTGAGTTTGGGCACTAATTTATTTTTGAGATAGTAAAAATGTTCTAAACCTGGCATTCATTATGATTGCACATTTCTTAAATCTCCTGAACTTTACACTTTCAATGATGAATAATATGGCAAGCTAATTATACTCATATATAATATACATTTTAGGACATTTATGACCTAATAATTTGTAAGCAGGCATATTTAATTATTTCATTTTTTGTGTGTGATACTAACACTAATATTTCAGATCCCACGCTACATAAAATATGACTTCCTTTATGTATAATACATTATAGATAGATAGATATAGATAGATGTATATGGCTATAAATGCATGAAAAATATCTGCATCATGTAAACAATTAATAATGATGATTAATGCAGGGGCAGGTCTTCAATAGATTGTTGATGAAGGTGATGTTAATCCCATATGTTTCTAAAGAATGTATTTAAGTAATAGAGAGCTCAACAAGTTTAGGCCGGCGCCGCGGCTCACTAGGCTAATCCTCCGCCTAGCGGCGCCGGCACACTGGGTTCTAGTCCCGGTTGGGGTGCCGGATTCTGTCCCGGTTGCCCCTCTTCCAGGCCAGCTCTCTGCTGTGGCCAGGGAGTGCAGTGGAGGATGGCCCAGGTGCTTGGGCCCTGCACCCCATGGGAGACCAGGAGAAGTACCTGGCTCCTGCCTTCAGATCAGCACGGTGCGCCGGCCGCAGCGCGCTGGCCGCGGCGGCCATTGGAGGGTGAACCAACGGCAAGGGAAGACCTTTCTCTCTGTCTCTCTCTCTCACTGTCCACTCTGCCTGTCAAAAAAAAAAAAAGTTCAGACACCTGAGGTGCATAACTATGTCTCTTCATTAGTAATTAGTAATCCCTTCATCCTAAGGGAATCCTTAGTTAGTGAATTCTATCTCTTGTCATTGTGCCCTTTATTTTTTGCTATAGGGACTATATCATTCATTCTTCTGCATTCAGTACAAATTAATTTTTAGTACTCCTCTTACTGACTAGGTACTCAAAATCAAGAACTCCAGTCATTACGTGGAAGGTGTGACTATGATACAGAGAGAGGAAGTGAATTGCAAAATGATCAGTCAATAGTTGAGTGTGGCCTTTCCACTTTCTCTGTTCAATGCAGATTGGAATCCACATCTCAAGTTGTAGGATGTCCTGCTGACAATGACAAGTGATCACTATTACAGGAACAATAATTCTGTGAGCAGATATTAGGACATATTACTCCATGATGGCATTCTATTTTTTTTTTATCTCTGCAATCCATTTTCTATTTAAATAAGTGTGACCCTAAGACCTAAGCATTTAGGGTATCCAAAATTTGATTCTTTGGTCTGAGGTGGAGGTACTTAAGGTGGAAATCTCAAAGCTTAAGTCTCTTAATTTGCAGAATGAAGTAACTGATAGGAAGTTGCAGCATCTAAAATGATACAAGAATCTGAAGAGTACATTTCATACCCCTACCCATAGAGAAAATAAGTAATGGCTGTGAACCAAGGATTATCATCTCCATTACATTACCACTGAAGTTCTTTTCAACTGTATCACAGCATCCATGCCCATTCTCCAATAGGACAGGAGCAGAAGTAGCAGAATGAGCTCCATGAAACTCTTATATTCACCTCTTTGCCTTGTTGTGGCAAAATCCAGCAGATAGATAACAATGTTTTGGTCAAGTTCTTTAAAAATATTAGTTTTGTTAGATATGTGGAGACGAAAGCATGTGGACAGATGGTCAGCTGGATTTCAGACACTTCTGGATAAGCCAATATCAGAGTCAGCTTTTGAATTTGCACAATAATTGTTGAATGCATTTGCCTCATTTCCCAGGCATATTATGGAAATGAATGGACTAGACTAATGTCTCAACTGTGGGAAATTACCCATTGATAATTCACAAATTATTTCAGAAGATGAGATCAATCATCATTTTAAAAATTGAGAAAAGAGCTCCCAAAATAATGACATTTCTTCTTTAAGTGTTTTAAATTACAATAGAATCCCTGGTGTGAGGTACAGTGGGTTAAGCTGTGGCCTGCAATGTTGGCATCCCATATGGGCATATTTGAGTCTTGGTTACTCTTCCAATCCAGTTCCTGGATAATGTGCCTGGGAAAGCAATGGATGGTGGCCCAAGCTGAACCACCCTGGCAATTGCAGCCATTTCCACTATGAACCACTGGATGGAAGATTTTGTTCTCTCTCTCTCTCTCCCCTCCCCCTAAGTCCCCCTTTTTCTCTCTCTGCCTTTAAAATAAATAAAATAAACCTATGAAAATAATTAAAATAGAATGTGATATTTTTCCTACTTAAATATCTGTAATGAGAAGACATGGGTTCTATAACCACCATACAATTATTGGAACCAAAGAAGATGACAAAATTAGTGACCATTACCAAACACTTCTCACATTTGAATTTCTCAATTAATAGAATGTGAATTTGTCAAATTAAGAATTTAATAAGAAATCAGAATTTCACAGGGGTGTCATATGTATAGAGATGAGTTCTCATGTATACCCTCTCTTCTCAAAGAATCTATCTATACAAAGAATATATGGTTAACCCTTCTTGTTTCCTAATGGAGGGTTGAAAAATCCTGTGGAAAATGTAGCCATACCTTTCCATGATATTATCAATATAGAACCATGGAAGGGGGAGGAGGCAAGATGGCAGAATAGGAAGGAGCACACTGATAGTCCGGGGAGAGACAGTTTAATAAAAGTGGAGATACTGCAGGTTCAAGGAAGAGTAGGGGAAGAAACAGCAGAAGAAACTCTACTGGAACGAGTGATTCACAGTGGACCTGCGTGGAGTGCATGGGAGCCCACAGTTCGGGACACCAGCAGCAGACTCAACACACCAGCACTGGAATGCGAGGTGAGCCGAACCTCAATAGACCGAGACACCGTCAGGCAAGTGGAGAGAGGAGACTAGAGGGAATGACCCCGGGGGGAAAAGTTCACCAGGCTAACTAGAAGAGAGAGAGAGAGAGAGAAAGTCACTGATACAGACACGGGTTTCTCTCTCTCCGCTCACCTCTCAAAGGCGAGCAAGACAAAGAGCAGGTGCCATCTTGGACATACGTCATAAGCAGAGCGACCTCAGGTCTGCACTGGCCCTGAGCCTAGCAGAAAAACCTGACTGTGGCAGGGGCAAATTAACAGATTAGGACAAGTAAATTTGTGGTGCTACTGAACAGAGACTGTGAAAAAAGAGATGGTGGGGGAGAGAACTCACGGAATTCACGTGAGTACTCTCCAGAGATGCTACAATTCCGTAACTTTGGCAACCCAGTGGGAGACTGAAGGAGAATCTGAGCCCACTCTGAGGGCAGAACAGATTCCCTGTGTGGTCCTTGGGAAAGAGCTTCCAATCTCTGACTCCTGTGGGTATATCATTTGCCTGCTAACGACCTCCAACTTTGTTCAGCTGTGCGGAATTACTTCCCTTTTGAATCAAAAAAAGAAAGAAACAGAGAGAGAGAGAGATCTACCACACCTAGCCTGGGAGTGTCACCTTTGGCACACCAAACAGAGCTCTCAGGCCACACCCATCTCAAGCCTCTAAGGCTCCATCAAAAACAGACAGTGCACTTAATCCAGAGTCATAGTATAACAAGAAAAAGCACCACAGTGAAGAAACCAAATATCTCCAATATGCCAAATAACAAATGCAAAAACCGAGGTAATAAAAACAAGGAAGTCACTATGATGACCCCAAATGAAAAAAAAACACCCCAATTCAAGATTATGAAGATGATGACATAGAAGAAATGCTAGAAGCAGATCTCAAAAAATTGATAAGAACATTAAGAAGTTCACAAAAACAAATTCTTAAACTACAGAAATCCTTAATGGACAAGATAGAAAATCTCTCTCGTGAAAATGAAATATTAAGGAGGAATCAAAATGAAATGAAACAACTAGTACAACAGGAAACTGTGATAGTGATGAGAAATCATAACGAAGTGAAGAATTCAATAGATCAAATGAAAAACAGAATAGAGAGCCTTACAAACAGAATGGGTGAAGCAGAAGAGAGAATATCAGACTTAGAAGACAGAGAACAGGAAAGGATACAGTCAGACCAAAGAAAAGAAGAGGAAATTAGAAATCTAAAACATATTGTTGGGAATCTGCAGGATACTATTAAAAAACCCAACATTCGGGTTCTAGGAGTTCCTGAAGGGATGGAGAGGGAGAAAGGATTAGAAGGCCTTTTAGTGAGATATTAGCAGAAAATTTCCCAGGTTTGGAGGACAGAGAAATCCTAGTACAGGAAGCTCACAGAACCCCTAATAAACACGACCAAAAGAGATCCTCACCACAACACATTGTAATTAAACTCTCCACAGTGAAACATAAAGAAAAGATCCTAAAATGTGCAAGAGAGAAATGTCAGATTACTCTCAGAGGATCTCCAATCAGACTCACAGCTGACTTCTCATCAGAAACCCTACAAGCTAGAAAGGAATGGCGAGATATAGCCCAGGTACTAAGAGAGAAAAACTGCCAGCCCAGAATATTATATCCTGCAAAGCTATCATTTGTGAATGAAGGTGAAATAAAGACTTTTCATAGCAAACAGAAATTGAAAGAATTTGTTGCAACTCATGCAGCCCTGCAAAAGATGCTTAAAGATGTGTTACACACAGAAACACAGAAACAAGGTCATCAATATGATAGAAGATAAAGGAAGGAAACCAAGGAAGGAAACCTGGCAGCAAAAGATCACAGGGAATTCAAAGCATATATTAGAACGTATCTTTGGCAAATGGCAGGGCAAAGTTATGACTTATCAATAGTCACATTGAACGTTAATGGCCTGAACTGTCCAGTTAAAAGACACAGATTGGCTGATTGTGTTAAGGAACAAAACCCATCTATTTGCTGCTTACAAGAAACACATCTTTCCACAAAGATCCATACAGACTGAAAGTGAAAGGCTGGAAAAAGATATACCATGCCAACAGAAAAGAAAAAAGAGCGGGCATAGCCATCTTAATATCGGACAACATAAACTTTACCACAAAAACTGTTAAGAGAGACAAAGAGGGACACTCTATAATGATTAAGGGATCAATTCAACAGGAAGACATAACAATTATCAATGTATATACACCTAACTACAGGGCACTGGTTTATCTAAAAGGTTTGTTAAGAGACTTAAATGGAGACTTAGACCCCAATACCATAGTACAGGGGACTTCAATACTCCACTCTCAGAAATAGATCAATAGGACAGAAGATCAACAAGGATACAGTAGATTTAAATGACACTATAGCCCCAATGTATCTAACAGATATATACAGAACTTTCAATCCTACAGCTAAAGATTTTACATTCTTCTCAGCAGTACATGGAATCTTCTCTAGGATTGACCACATACTAGGAACATAAAGCAAATCTCAGCAAATTCAAAAGAATTAGAATCATACCATGCAGCTTCTCAGACCAAAAGGAATGAAGTTGGAAATTGGCAACTCAGGAATCCCTAGAGCATACGCAAACACATGGAGATTGAACAACATGCTCCTGAATGAACAATGGGTCATAGAAGAAATTAAAAGAGAAATCAAAAATTTTCTGGAAGTAAATGAGGATAACAGCACAACATACGAAAACTTATGGGACGCAACAAAAGCAGTGTTAAGAGGAAAGTTTATATCAATAGGTGCCTACATCAAGAAATTGGAAAGGCACCAAATAGATGAGCTTTCAATTCACCTCAAGGATCTAGAAAACCTACAGCAAACCAGACCCAAATCTAGTAGGAGAAGAGAAATAATTAAAATCAGAGAAGAAATCAACAGGATTGAATCAAAAAAACGTTCCAAAAAATCAGCCAAATGAGGAGCTGGTGTTTTGAAAAAATAAACAAAATTGACACCCCATTGGCCCAACTAACTAAAAAAAGAAGAGAAAAGACCCAAATCAATAAAATCAGAGATGAAAAAGGAAATGTAACAACAGACACCGCAGAAATAAAAAGAATCATCAGAAATTACTACAAGGACTTGTATGCCAGCAAACAGGGAAACCTATCAGAAATGGATAGATTCCTGGACACATGCAACCTACCTAAATTGAACCAGGAAGACATCGAAAACCTAAACAGACCCATAACTGAGACAGAAATTGAAACAGTAATAAAGGCCCTCCCAACAAAGAAAAGCCCAGGACCAGATGGATTCACTGCTGAATTCTACAAGACATTTAAAGAAGAACTGACTCCAATTCTTCTCAAACTATTCAGAACAATCGAAAAAGAGGGAGTCCTCCCAAATTCTTTCTATGAAGCCAGCATCACCTTAATTCCTAAGCCGGAAAAAGATGCAGCATTCAAAGAAAATTACACACCAATATCCCTGATGAACATAGATGCAAAAATCCTCAATAAAATTCTGGCCAAGAGAATGCAACAACACATCAGAAAGATCATCCACCCAGACCAAGTGGGATTTATCTCTGGTATGCAGGGATGGTTTAATGTGCGCAAAACAATCAATGTGATTCACCACATTAACAGACTGCAGAAGAAAAACCATATGATTCTCTCAATAGATGCAGAGAAAGCATTTGATAAAATACAACACCCTTTCATGATGAAAACTCTAAGGAAACTGGGTTTGGAAGGAACATTCCTCAATATAATCAAAGCAATCTATGAAAAACCCACAGCCAACATCCTATTGAATGGGTTAAAGTTGGAAGCATTTCCACTGAGATCTGGGACCAGACAGGGATGCCCACTCTCACCACTGCTATTCAATATAGTTCTGGAAGTTCTAGCCAGAGCTATTAGGCAAGAAAAAGAAATTAAAGGGATACAAATTGGGAAGGAAGAACTCAAGCTATCCCTCTTTGCAGATGATATGATTCTTTATTTAGGGGACCCAAAGAACTCTACTAAGAGACTATTGGAACTCATAGAAGAGTTTGGCAAAGTGGCAGGGTATAAAATCAATGCACAAAAATCAACAGCCTTTGTATACACAGGCAATGCCACAGCTGAGGAAGAACTTCTAAGATCAATCCCATTCACAATAGCTACAAAAACAATCAAATACCTTGGAATAAACTTAACCAAGGACGTTAAAGATCTCTACGATGAAAATTACAAAACCTTAAAGAAAGAAATAGAAAGGATACCAAGAAATGGAAAAATCTTCCATGCTCATGGATTGGAAGAATCAATATCATCAAAATGTCCATTCTCCCAAAAGCAATTTATACATTCAATGCTATTCCAATGAAGATACTGAAGACCTTCTTCTCAGATCTGGAAAAAATGATGCTGAAATTTATATGGAGACACAGAAGACCTCGAATAGCTAAAGCAATCTTGTACAACAAAAACAAAGCCGGAGGCATCACAATACCAGATTTCAGGACATACTACAGGGCAGTTGTAATCAAAACAGCATGGTACTGGTACAGAAACAGATGGATAGACCAATGGAACAGAATTGAAACACCAGAAATGAATTCAAACATCAACAGACAACTCACATTTGATCAAGGATCCAACACCAATCCCTGGGGTAAGGACAGTCTATTCAATAAATGGTGCTGGGAAAATTGGATTTCCACATGCAGATTCATGAAGTAAGACCCCTACCTTTCACCTTACACAAAAATTCACTCAACATAGATTCAAGACTTAAATCTTCGACCTGACACCATGAAATTATTAGAGAGCATTGGAAAAACCCTGCAAGATATAGGTACCGGCAATGACTTCTTGGAAAACATCCCAGAAGCATAGGCAGTCAAAGCCAAAATTAACATTTGGGATTGCATCAAATTGAGAAGTTTCTGTACTTCAAAAGAAACAGTCAAGAAAGTAAAGAGACAACCGACAGAATGGGAAAATATATTTGCAAACTACGCAACTGATAAAAGGCTGATAACCAGAATCTACAAAGAAATCAAGAAACTCCATAACAACAAAACAAACAACCCATGTAAGAGATGGGCCAAGGACCTCAATAGACATTTTACAAAAGAGGAAATCCAAATGGCCAACAGGCACATGAAAAAATGTTCAAGATCACTAGCAATCAGGGAAATGCAAATCAAAACCACAATGAGGTTTCACCTCACCCCAGTTAGAATGGCTCACATGGAGAAATCTACCAACAACAGATGCTGGTGAGGATGTGGGGAAAAAGGGACACTAACCCACTGTTGGTGGGAATGCAAATTGGTTAAGCCACTATGGAAGTCAGTTTGGAGATTCCTCAGAAACCTGAATATAACCCTACCATTCAACCCAGCCATCCCACTCCTTGGAATTTACCCAAAGGAAATTAAATTGGCAAACAAACAAGCTGTCTGTACATTAATGTTTATTGCAGCTCAATTCACAATAGCTAAGACCTGGAACCAACCTAAATGCCCATGAATGTTAGACTGGATAAAGAAATTATGGGACATGTACTCTATAGAATACTATACAGCAGTCAAAAGCAATGAAACCCGGTCATTTGCAACAAGATGGAGGAATTTGGAAAACATTATGCTGAGTGAATTAAGCCAGTCCCAAAGGGACAAATGTCATATGTTCTCCCTGATCAGTGACAACTAACTGAGCACCAAAGGGGAAACTTGTTGAAGTGAAATGGACACTATGAGAAACAGTGACTTGATCAGCTCTTGTCCTGACGGTTGATGTACAATGTAATACTTTATCCATTTTAGTATTTTTTTTTATTCTAGTAATATTGGTTGAACTCTGTAATTAACACACAATTATTCTTAGGTGTTTAAATTTTAACTGAAAAGTGATCCCCATTAGGAATTTGGAAAACATTATGTTGAGTGAAATAAGCCAATCCCAAAGGGACAAATACCACTTGTTCTCCTTGATAGGTGACAACTAACTGAGCACCAAAAAGGAAACATGTTAAAGTGAAATGAACAGTATGAGAAACGGTGCCTTGATCAGCCCTCACCCTGACTGTTGATGAACAGCTTAATATGTTATTCCTCTTAGTATTTTTGTTTGTTTGTTCTACTTAATACTTTTGGTTGAATACTGTAATCAATACACAATTTTTCTTAAGTGCTGAAACTTAACTGAAAAGTGATTGCTGTTAAATATAAGAGTGGAAA
This sequence comes from Oryctolagus cuniculus, assembly GCF_051225735.1. Classification (NCBI taxonomy): domain Eukaryota; kingdom Metazoa; phylum Chordata; class Mammalia; order Lagomorpha; family Leporidae; genus Oryctolagus; species Oryctolagus cuniculus. The sequence continues at coordinate 92,213 of NW_028301710.1, read as the reverse complement.
TAAGAGAGGGAAGAGATGTGCAATTCGGGACATGCTCAAGCTGACTTACCTCAAACGGTAGAGTTAGAAACATACCAGGGGATTCGAATTCAATCCCATCGAGGTGGCATGTACCAATGCCATCTCACTAGTCCCAGTGATCAATTTCTGTTCACAATTGAACATGATGATAGGACTAAGAACCAAAGGGATCACATTAACAAGAATAGTGTCTGCAAATACTAGCTGATAGAATCAAAAAGGGAGAGAATGATCCAACATGGGAAGTGAGATACACAGCAGACCCATAGAATGGCAAATGTTCTAAACAGCACTCTCACCTCAGAATCAGCCCTTAAGGCATGCGGATCTGGCTGAAATGCCCATGAGAGTATTTCAGGCATGGAAAGCCAAGACACTCTGGGGCGGGGGAACCTAAATGAAAGATCTCCACGAGTGAGATCCCAGTGGAAAGAATGGGTCATCAAAGAAGGAGGTACCTTTCTCTGAAGGGAGAAGAGAACTTCCACTTTGACCATGGCCTTGTCTAAATATGATCAGAGTCAGTGAATTCAGCAGGCTTCCATAGCCTTGGCAGCTCATGACAAGAGCCTAGGGTGATTACTGATGCCATAAACAAGAGTGTCAATTTGTTAAGTCAACAACAGGAGTCACTGTGCACTTACTCCTCATGTAGGATCTTTGTCCTTAGTGTGCTGTATGTACATTGAGATTTAATGCTATAACTAGTACTCAAACAGTATTTTTCACTTTATGTTTCTGTGTGGGAGCAAACTGTTGAACTGTTGAAATCTTTACTTAATGTATGCTAAACTGATCTTCTGTATATAAAGAGAATCGAAAATGAATCTTGATGTGAATGGAAGGGGAGAAGGAGTGGGAAAGGGGAGGGTTTCAGGTAGGAGGGACGTTATGGGGGGGAAGCCATTGTAATCCATATTCTGTACCTTGGAAATTTATATTAATTAAATAAAAGTTAAAAAATAAAAAAAAAGGTTGTGCCATTCCACACATAAACAGTAGCAGCTGCTCCAGCTCTTCTGTGCACACACAGAAGCTAGAAGGAACTGTCAGTAGGGGCAAATAGAACAGTTTGAGAGCACTGCTGTGATCTGCCCCCATACAGACACTGGGACAACAACCATCCACTGTGCTCATCCTGCAATGGGTGTGGAATGGGAGCCAGCACCACAGAAGGAAAGTGCCACCCATAGGAACTCTTGTACCTGCCCAGTACAATTGTGAAGAGTAGGGCTGTGGCTGGTGGGTAATGTGAACTCTTGTGATATATGGATTTTTACCATGGGGAAAATTAGCATTCAGCACTGACTCTGAGTTTCATAAAACCAACACAGAAAAATGAATAGTCTTTGTATACACAGACAAGGTAATGGTTGAGAAAGATCAGTTCCATTCACAATAGTTCCAAAATAATCAAATATCTTGGAGTAAATTTAACCAAGGATGTCAAAGATATTTAAGGTGAAAATTACAAAATGCCAAAGAAATAGAAAAAGACATAATAAATTGAAAAATTATCCATGTTCATGGATTGAAAGAATCAATATAATCAAAATGCCCATATTAGTAAAAGGAATTTGAAGATTCAATGTATTTCTAATGAAAATATTAAAGACATTCTTCACCTGTCCAGAACAAAATGATGCTAAAATTCATATGGAAACAAAAAAGACCCTGAATACCTAAAACAATCTTATGTAATAAGAACAAAGGCAGATGCATCACAATACCTGATTTCAAGACATACTACAAGGAAGTTATAATCAAAACAGCCTGGTACTGGACAAAAAATAGACTGGTAGACCAATGAAACAGAATAGAAATTCCAGGAGTGAATCCATGCATACAACTGATTTATCTTTGTTCAAGAAGCTAAAATCTACCACTGGAGAAATGAGTCTCTTTAACAAATGGCTCTGGGGAAACTAGATCTCCATGTGCAGAAGTATGAGATTAGACTCCTACTCACACTTCACACAAAAATCCACTCAAAAATGTATCAAAGACAAAAATCTATGGCCTGATACCATGAAATCTTTAAAGAACAATGGGGAAACTAGGCAAGATTTTGGCATAGGAAAAGAGTTCTTCGAGAAAACTCCAGAAGCACAGGCAATCAAATCCAAATAAGACAAATGGGATTACATAGAGCTGAGAATCTTCTTCACTGTAAAAGAACCAGTCAGCATAAGTAAGAGGTAATGGACAGAATGGAAGAAATTATTTGCAAACTACAAAACTGATACAGGGTTAACATCCAGAATCTATAAAGAGTTCAAGAAACTCAACAACAACAGCAACAATAACAGCAAACCAAGTTAAGAAATGGGAAAAGTAGTTGAACAGACATTTTTTAAGAAAGGAAATTCAAGTGGCCAACAGACACTTAGAAAATGTTCAGGGTCACTAACCATTAGGGAAATGCAAATAAAAACAACAATGAGGTTTCATCTCATGCCAGTTAGAACAGCCCACATACAGAAATCAACAAATGCTGAAGAGCATGTAGGTAAAATAGTACCCTGGTACACTGTTGGTGGAAATGTAAACTGGTGCAACCACCGTGGAAGACAGAGATCTCAGAGATCTGAATATAGACCTACCATACAGTGTAGCCATCACACCATCACTCTCCTGGGAATTTACACAAAACAAAAGAAAACAGTAGATGAATTACCTGAACCTCCATGTTTATTACAACACAATTGACAATAGCTAAGACAGAATCAATGCTGATGCCCATCAACTGATGACTGGCTAAAGAAATTTTGTTATAGTTACACTATGCAATACTACTCAGCTGAGAAAAAGATGAAATCCTGTCTTTTGTAATGAGATGGTCACAACTGAAAGCCATTATACTGAGTGAGATAAGACAATACTGAGATGATAGATACCGTATGTGTTCCTGGATCTGGGATAACTAACATAGTATCTAAAATATAATGTAATGGAGTGAAATAGATATCTTGAGATTTTAAAAAGTTATAAAAATTTTAAATCGAATTATAATTAATGAGAAAACTAAGAAGAGATAGACATGAATTAATAATGAAACCCCAGAATGGTGATAAAGCTGAGTACGAATGCATTCATGGATGAATTAAAAAAAAATACAAAATAATTAATAACAATTCTTTCCAAACAGAAAATTAAGGAAGGAAAGATTTCTATTTTATTTTAAGAGGAAAACAATACCCTAATAAGAATGGCAGGCAAAGCTGCTACAAAAAGAGGGAGCCCAAGCTGGTGCTGCGGCTCAATAGGCTAATCCTCTGCCTGTGGCGCTGGCACCCCAGGTTCTAGTCCTGGTCTGGGTGCCAAATTCTGCCCCAGTTGTTCCTCTTCCAGTTCAGCTCTCCTCTGTGGCCTGGGAGTGCAGTGGAGGATGGCCCAAGTCCTTGGGCCCTGCACCCGCATGGGAGACCAGGAGAAGCACCTGGCTCCTGGCTTTGCATCAGCATGGTGTACCAGCCGCAGTGTGCCGGCCGCAGCGGCCATTGGGGGGTGAACCAACAGAAAAAGAAGACCTTTCTCTGTGTCTCTCTCTCTCTCACTGTACATTCTGCCTGTCAAAAAAAAAGAAAAAGAAAAAGAGGTATCCCAAAAATTCATACCTATTATGCATTTTGATACAATAAATCTGTACAAAACAATTCCAAAATAAATGCAACTGCTTGTTTAAAAGATTTTACACAATAGATTTATTCTTAGAAAGCAAGGTTAGTTGAACTTATGAAAATGAATCATTGTCATAATGCCACATTATCATAATGAAGGGGAAAATATGACCATTTAAACTGATACAGAAAAAAAAAGTCACAACTCCTTATCATGATAGACTCAAATAATTAGTACTAGATAACTATCTCAACATAATAAACAATGAAAGAAAACTTTCACCATTTGTAATCTACATAGCCCTAGGAGACTTAATGAGACTAATTAGGCAAGAATGAAAACACATTCAAACTGAGAAGGAAGATATCTTTATGTATATATGCATGAGCACATACATTTGTATAGAGAAGCATTCCTGTTTATTAATCTGAATTATAACACAGATAACTTGAAATTCTTCAATAATCATCCAATTACTATACAAGCTGAAAGTTAGAAGTGATTAACATGTGCATTGGAGTGTGCAGAGTGCTTTGGAGCCTATGTGGATGGTATAGGCAGACCTGGGCATAGGTAGTGGTGATATCCTCATGGGCTGTGAAGAGACACATCACCTGGGAGTGTGGACATTGTTCTGGGTGGAGGGGTTTGGTGGCATGGAAGAAATCTGAATCTTCATGGGCAGTCTTCAAAGTTAGATGTGTGAGACCAATCCCTGGACTTGCTCTCCAAGTAGGGCCATATCCGGGAGATGGTGCTCAAGGATCTGCATGCCTTGAGACCCTCTTAATGGGCTGCAGGGACCCATCAGATACTGAGGATACAATTTATGGAAGGAATGATTAAGATTATGGTCCATGTCACCATCAGGTGGAGTTTCTCTGCTTACCAACATTGGGCTGATTGGCCCCATAATGGGAGGAATGGTCAGTCTCTAAGATCTGATATCTGAATTGTTGATTTAGGAATTCTTCCATCATGAAGTTAATTGGACCTAAAGGATCAAACTCAAGAAAAGGAGGTGCATGGGCTGGAATTGTGGTTTAGTATGCTAAGTCTCTACCTGTGGTGTGGGCATCACCTATGGGTTCCAGTTTGAGGCCTGCCTGCCCCATTTCCAATCCAGCTCTCTGCTAATGGCCTGGGAAACCAGTGTAAGATGGCCCAAGTACCACCTGCACCCATGTCAGAGACCTAGAAGAAAGTCCATGCTCCTGGATTATGATTGGCCCAGCTCTGGCTGTTGCAGGCATTTCAAGAGTGAACAAGTAGATAGAAAACAATTCTCTCTGCCTCCCTCACTCTCTGTAATTCTGACTCTCAAATAAATAAATAAATCTTAAAAAAGAAGAGGAAGTATCCATATAAAGATGTGCACATGGATGGAATGGGGATGATTAAGTGTCTTAGAAAATATGGAATATATCCTTGGTAAACCAGATGACACCAAATTCTGTTCTGATGTGGGTCTAACTTCCTGCATCAGATTTTATACTGACAGAAGCATCAGCAGGGGCTACTCACTGTCTGGGTTTGGATTCCATACCAATATAGACATAATCTACAGAGTTCTCTTCTTTAAAGCCCTACCGAGATAAGATGCTTTCCTTTTTTTTTCTTTTGATTTTGGCTAAATCACCAGATTTGTGCTTATAATGTACATTCTAGATTGATGATTTAGTGGCGTAGGTATTCTTAAGGAAATAAAAATGAACTACATAATTTCTACAAGGGCTATATTAGTAGCTTAAACTTGTAGAAATTGTACTTTTTGTTCAGAAAATAAGTTGTATGTTTTTCAATCAAAATTATGGAGAGAAAAACTGAGCTATATCTTTTGTAGTTTGCTCTGCTATAGAGATAAATATTATTGTGACATAGTGGGTTCTGTCTTTGCCCCAGTTTTTTTTCTTACTTTCATAAATTTTCCAAGGCATTTCTTACAACTACTCACTGTATTTATTTTGGTTATTTCCATATACTTCACAATTGTATTTCTCACTATTGTATTATACATTCCTTAACATATATTTTAAATATCTCTGATCATTCTGTCATATAAAGTTTCTTCAACACATGTAAGAATGCAAGTTGTGAATGGACAAGGCCACCTAAAATTCCTTTATGCAGAATTTTTCTTGACAAAAATTATTTATAAAAGTACAAGTTGGAGGGGATTCAAAGATGGTTGAATAGGGAAGAGAGGTGCTGATTCTGACAAGAGGAAGTACTAGAAAAAAATAGAAAGTAAATTCTCAGGGGAGAGTTGGAGAGAAGCTTGCAGGGAAATTCTACAGAAAGAATAGGAATGCTGTGGAGCAGCATGGAGAGTGCAGATACACAGCAGCAAGTGTCACACTACACCTGAATCTCACAATCCTCAAGGAGACAAAGGATTCTAATATCAAGGTGAGGGCACACAGTGGCAGCCTGTACCACTGATGATATGGCATGAGGGAGAACCTCTCAGACTACACTGAGTTTGAATCCATCTGGAGCCCAAGGGAGAGGGAGGATAAGCACCTCATCCAGTGAAGGAAAAGCACATTTCTTTCTCCTCATCCACAAACAAGGGTGCTCACAACAGGGAGAAGGTATCATCTTGACACCAGCAGAAGCTGCGGTGGCTCTCCTGTGCGTGACTGGGGGAGATTCCTAGAAGAAAAATGCTGTGTTCTCCACTGACTTTGAGTCTGGTTGGAAGGGTTGAGAGGGAGCTGTGCTCCTATTTAGGATTTAGAGGCACCCCCAACCTCTCAACATATCACAGGCTCTGGGGCTCAAACTGCCAAGGCAGATCACCCCTAAGCAGCTGGCTCTGAAAACAACTATGCTTTCTACATGGATGAGGCAGGCTCATGGGGCAGAGGGTATCCTCTTCACCCCATGACTGTTGGAAATCTGTGACTGCAAGATAGGGCATGGGGCCTAACTGGGTTTCTGGGCAATCACTGTGTCTGTCATCAGAAGCTCAGATCACCCTAACTGCCTGAGATAGGTCACTACAGAGGGTCCTATGCTCACCCTGAGGACTGCACAGATCCTGTTTTGCAGTTCATGCTTCAGCATGGGTGAGGTTTATACCCATCATGGGCTGATCCTGAGCATTGATCAACATGGAAGAGAGGAGTGAGGTTGTGATTATAGCAACAGGTATGATCCTACCCTCAACCATCTGACTATACATATTCACCAGGCCCAATGTGGGTGTCACCCCAGATTCTTGTCCCACACTTGAGCCCTGACCAGAGCTGACTTGCCTTATGAAGCAACTCTGTATTCAGTGAGGGAGCAATCACTCCACTCAGCCACAGAGGCACAGGTTGAAGATAAAACATTCCACTGAAAAGAGTTTAGAAGAATACTAATCACATTTTTTAAATATGAATGTAAATCCTCCTCCAAATAGTTGCTGTTCATGCTTGTATCTAAAGTATCACAAGTTGATTCCTTTGATTGAGGTCAGGTGCCATGCTGAAAAATGCAGAGAGTACCTCACAAAATGGTACTGGGAATGAAGGGAATGAAAGCACAATACCAACAGAAATTAGAGACATATATACTCACCTAAAATGACATGTAGTCTTCAGAACCAAAACCAAATGTATTGAAATGACCTTACTATAAGGCACATTATATTTCCTAAAGCATAAGAACATTTCCATAATAAAAAATTGATGCAACTTTTAATATGCAAAGAAGAGAATGATGTTTTCAAAAATATTGTATTTACTTCCTTAAGTAAAACTTGACCATTTGGTGGCTGTGATAAAAAGATTCCTTAAAAATCTGAAAGAGAACAAGAAAAACACTGCCATAATTAAATTACCAGATTGGCATCATTGGATCTTTGCCACTAACAACAAGAATGCTATCAAAAAAAAAAAAAACTAAACTTAATTCTGAGGAATTCCGTATTGTAAAATTAAATCTCTGAGCATGTGATACTTTACTATCAGTGAAAGGATTTTTATTGAAGATCAAATTTTCAATTCAATCATCTGTAAAAAATGAATGTTTTAAAATTGAAAATATGGTGCTGGCTCTGTGGCACAGCAGTTAAAGCCATGGTCTGTGGTGCTGGCATCCCATGTGGGTACCAATTTGAATCTCCGCTGTGCTACTTCCTGGCTCACTGATGGTGTGCCTGGGAAACCAGCAGCAGATAGCCCAAGTATTTGGACCACTGCAGCCATGTGGGAAACCTGGAAGAAGCTCCAGGCTCTTGTTTCAGATTGGCCCAGCTCCAACCACTGTGGCCATTTTGAATGTGAACCTAAAAGTGGAAAACACCTCTCCCTCTCTCTGTCTCTCTCTTTCTATTTCTCTCTCTCTCTCTCTCTTCTTCCTTCACTCTCTCTCTGCCTTTGCATTTCTGTAACTCTGCCTTTCAAAGAAATAAATGTTTTTAAAAATGGAATTGTGTCCTTAAATCTTAAACTATACAGAGTAAAACAAGTGAAGCACAATGTAAATAGAAGGAAAAAATACGATTCATATAAACCAATGAAACAGAAAACAGAAGCATGGCATAGAAAAATGAATGATATGAAAATATGCTTTAAAGATGATCAATACAGTACAGCACACTTGAGAATAGACAATTGACAATTTAACAATAATAGGAAGTGAAAGAGATAGCATCCATAAAATGGTTAGATGAATAATATAAAGTAATATGATAACACATTTCTGCAAAAATGAGAATTTACATGAGATAGATAAACTGAAGGCTGCCCAGGGACAAACTGTTCTCAGGGTTAGTTGATTCTTTGAGATGGTAAAGGACTGGCTTGTGAATGCAGTTTTCTAGGCAAACTCCACAATTCATCACACAGCACCAACTGCCTTTTTTTGTATAAGGTTTTCACATTTTAATCTGGCATTCTTCTGCTAAATCACTCCAAAGCCAAGTGACAGAAAATCAGAGATACCCAGCTACTACACTCTAGACTTCCAAAGAAGCTAATCCCAAGCCTCTTTACCCTATTTAACCTGGGCATTCTCATTGATTCTCATTAAAAGCACAATAAAAACTATTCATTTTAAAATTTTATTGAATTGTACACTTTTTTTTTTTGACAGGCAGAGCTGATAGTGAGGGAGAGAGAATCAGAGAGAAAGGTCTTCCTTCTGCCATTGCTTCACCCTCCAATGGCTTCCCCAGCCAGCGCATCATGCTGATCTGAAGGCAGGAGCCAGGTGCTTCTCCTGGTCTCCCATGCGGGTGCAGGGCCCAAGCACTTGGGCCATCCTCCACTGTACTCCTGGGCCATAGCAGAGAGCTGCCCTGGAAGAGGGGCAACTGGGACAGAATCCAGAGCCCCGACTGGGACTAGAACCCGGTGTGCCAGCACCGCAGGTGGAGGATTAGCCTGTTGAGCCACAGCACCAGCCAAATTATACACTTTTATAGGTCACAATTAAATATTTCAATGCATAAACACAGTGAGAACTGATTGAAGAAAGCTTTCAACCTCTCTACCTCTCCACCACATTTATTTAGTAACTTAGTCCTCTCCTTCATTTCCTTATGAAACATACACCAAAATTTATGCATGAAGACATAGAAAATTTGGATAGACCAATAAGCAAGGTTGAGATTGAAATGTAAAGCCTTCCTACAAAACTAAGCTCAGAAATTGGTGGCTTCGTTGATGCATTCTACCAAACTTTCAAGGATAAACTAACATTAATTCTTCTTAAAATATTCAAAACAATGGATAGGGAGGGAACCACTCAAAACTTACTCTATGAGGCTGAAATTAACTTAAAGATAAAACCAAACAAGGGTACAATACAAAAGAGAACTAGGAACCATTATCCTTGATGAATGTAGCTGCAAAAACATTTGAGAAAATAAAAGCAAACTGAATTCAATGACACATCCACACTGACCAAATTAATTTATACCAGGGACTCAGGGCTGTTATAGCATACCCAGATCAATAAATGTGATACATAACATCAATAAAATAAGGATTAAATCCATACAAGTTCTTCAGTAGATGCAGAAAACGCATTTGATAAAATACAATATCCTTTTTATGATAAAAGTCATAAAAATTGGGTATAGAAGGAATGTACCTCAACAAAATAAAGGAAATATATGTCAAGCCCACAGCAAATATCATATAGAATGGGGAAAAACTGGAAGAATTTGGACTAAGATCTGCAACTAGACAAGGATCTCCACTATCACCACTTTTATTCAATATGGTTCTGAAAGTTTTATTTAGAGCTATATAATGCAAGAAAAAAGAAACAAAAAGGATAAAGTTGGAAAGGTGGAAATTAAAGTAACACTATAGTTTATATGATTCTTTATATTGGGAAACAAAAAGACACCACCAACAGACTATTAGGACTTATATGAGAATTCAGCAGTTTCACGATGCAACGTGAACACACAAAGATCCATATAACTCATACTTATCAACAATTATCTTGCTGAAGAAGGACTTATAAGAACTCTTCCATTCACAAAAGCTACCAAAAATTAAATAATGGAATATTTTAACAAAGTATGTAAAAGATTTCTACCATGAAAATTAAAAAACATTAATGAAAGAAACAGAAGGTACAAACAATGAAAAAAAAATCAATGCTTCAAATATTGTAAGAATTACAATAATTATTCCAAATGTCATTATCTCCTAAATTTACAGATTCAGTACAATCCCCATCAAAATTTCAAGGACATTTGTTACAGAAAAAAATCTTAAAATTTATACAGAAATGTAAATGTCATTAAATGACCAAATCTGTCTTAAACAATAAAAATAATGCTATAGGCATCAAATAGATTACAATACACACTGCAGGATGATTAATATTTAAAAAGCATGGCACTGCATAAAAATAGACATGTAACCCAAAGGAACAGAATATAAAAAGCAGAAATAGCTGTACATCTACAATCAATTAATATGTGATAAATGTGCTAAAAAGATTCAAATATTGTGAAAATTGGATTTATACAAGCAGAAGTTTGAAATGTGACCACTACATTATACTCTATGCAAAAAATGCCTTTAAATGAATCAAGAATCTAATATTAGGATATAAAACTATCAAATTATTAGAACAAAGCATAGGGGAAATGTTGCAGTACATTGGTCTAAATAAAGATTTTTTTATATATAACATTCCAGAAGCACAGGCAATAAAGAAAAAAATAGAAAAATGGGATTATATCAAGCTTAAGATGCTTCTGCGCTGCAAAGAAAAAAACATGAAAAGAAAAATGAGAGTGAAAGAATCAGCAAACTATGTATCTGATAAATGATTAATATCCAGAACATATAAAGTAGCTCAAGAAATCAACAAGACAATATGGTTAAAAAGTGGACAAAGGATATCAATGTATATTTTTCAAAAGAAACACAAATGACCAACAGACACATGCAAAAATATTTAATATCACTAACCTTCAGGAAAATGCAAATAAAAACCTCAGTTGTATATCAATCTACCCCAGTTAGAATGGCTACAATGCCAAGATCAAAATGTTAAAAATACTGAAAACATTGTAGAGGAAAGAATGCACTAATATACTATTGGTGGGAAAAAGAATTACTGTAACTGTTATAGAAAACAGTATAGATTTTGTATCTGTGTGGGTGCAAACTGTTGAAATCTTTACTTAGTATATGCTAAGGTGATCTTCTGTATATAAAGATAATCAAAATGAATCATTTTTTTTTTGACAGGCAGAGTGGACAGTGAGAGATAGAGAGAAAGATTTTCCTTTTTGACACTGGTTCACCCCACAATGGCCGCTGCGGCAGGTGCACCATGCTGATCTGAAGCCAGGAGCCAGGTGCTTCTCCTGGTCTCCCATGCAGGTGCAGGGCCAAAGCACTTGGGCCATCCTCCACTGCACTCCCGGGTCATAGCAGAGAGCTGGACTGGAAGAGGGGCAACCAGGACTAAAACCCAGGGTGCCAGTGCCAGAGGTGGAGGATTAGCCTGTTGAGCCACAGTGCTGGTGAAAATTAATCTTGATGAAGAATGGGATGGGTGAGGGAGTGGGAGATGCGATGGTTGTGGGTGGAGGGAGGTTAAGGGGGGGAACGTTGCTATAATCCAAAAGTTGTACTTTGGAAATTTATATTTATTAAATAAAAGTTAAAAAATAAGAGAAAGAAGAAAAAAAAACAGTATAGAGGGACATAAAAACTCAAGGTGGATTTACTTTATGATCCAATTATTTGACACAGTGGGATATATTCAAAGAAATAAAATCAACGTATAAAACCTGTTTATGGCAGCCAAATGCACAATAGAAATGATATGGAATGAGATTAGTTGTCCATAAACTGCAGGTTGGATATAGAATATATATATATATATATATATATATATATATATATATATATATATATATATACATACACACACACACACACACACACACACATATGTGACGGAATATGACAGCCACAAAACAATGAAATCCTGGCATTTACATCAAAATAGATGCAACTGGAGATTATTATGCTTCTGTTATTTGTGGACATTAATATAGAAAAATATAAAAATTGCATGGATATATTATTTTTATATAGATATAATTCTTTATTGAATTATGCCATGTATATGAGAATATACCATTATTCCCATGCTATGATTATTGCAATAAATCCATTTTGTGATATTAATGGATTTGTTTTCAAAAAAGTAAACATCAACTTTATTATTATAAGCTATAGTTATCCTACTGTACTATGGAATATTAAAATTTATTAATTCTGTGTTTTGACACTCCTTATCCAACCTTTCTTTACCCTGACCCCATAATGCCTAGTCTTCAGTAGTTATTATTACAATTTCAGATCTTTTTTTATTAAACTTTCATATAAGTGTGATAACACATTGTTTTCAACTTTCTTTTGGGAAATATTGGCTGATTTCACTTAATATAATAATTTCCAGTTGGATCCATATTTGGGTAATGTTAGAATTTCATTCTATCCATGGCTCAAAAATATTCTGTTGTCTCTATGTATTGAATTTTCTTCTCCTATTCATGAATCAATTGACATCTACATTGATTCCATACCTCATTACTGTGTATAAAGCCAGGCATGAGAGCACAGGTTCTCTTTTATGTGTTAATTTCATTTCATTCAAACATATGACTAGATGTGGGATAGCTGCATTATAAATCAGATCTTTTTTTTAAAATTTTGTGGGGAACATCTATACTGGTCTCCACAGTGGCTGTAGTGAAGTTCATTCTCATTAACAAATTGTAAGTGCTCCTGTTTCTATGCATCCTCACAAGCATTTACTTATTGCCTGAGAATAGTCACTCTGTTTTAATTGGCATAATTGGTTCCTGAAGGTATAGAACTCTTAAACAGACCAATAACCTAACCAACAGGGAGTTTAACTCAGAAATAAACAACCTCCAGATAAAGGAAAGCCCAGCACCAGGTGGCTTCACTGCTGAATTCTAGCAAATTTGTAAAGAGGAACTAATTCCAATTCTCAAACTATTCAAAATATTTGAAAAGGAAGTAATCCTCCCTAACTACATCTATGAGGCCAGCATCACCTAAATTCCTAAAGCAGAAAAAGATATAAGAAAGATACTCATAGATGAATATTCCTGATGAACAGATATAAAGACCCCAACAAAATAACAGTTAACTGAATCCAATGACACTCCAGAAAGATCCTTCACTGGACAAGTTGAATTTATCTCTGGTATGCAAGAATGGTTCAACATACGGAAATAAATAAATATTACACATAACATTAACAAATGGAACAATAAAATTCATAAGATTATCTTAATAGATGCTGAGAAATCATTTGATAAAATATATCATCTAATGATAAAAGTCTTTATTCTTCAACACCATCAAGACAATATATTACAAACTCATAGCAAGCCTTATACTGAATGTGGAGAAGTTTGCAGCTTTTCCACTAAGATCCAGAACCAGCCATGGATGTCCACTCTCATCATTAGTATTCAATATAGTTTTCAAAGATTTATTCAGATCCATTAGGTAAGAAAAAGAAATTAAAGGAAAGGAGAAAGTAGAATAATTATCCTTATTTGCAGATGGCATGTCCCTATATATAGTGAAACCAAAAGACTCCACCAAGAGACTATTGGAACTCATAACAGTGTTTGGTAAAGTTGCAGAAAATAAAATCAACACACAAAAATTAATAACATTTTTATACAAAGAAAATTCCATGGCTGAAAATGAACTTGTAAGATCAGTATCATTCCCAATATTTACTAAAAATTTTAATACCTTGAATAAATTTAACCCAGGATGTGAAAAATCTCTATAATAAAAATTAAAAACATTAAAAAAAGAAATAGAAGACAACACACAAAAAAATGGAAGACTCTTGCATGTCTGTGGATTGGATTGGAAGAATTAATATATTGAAATACCCATCTACAACTAATCTTTCAAAAATGAGCTAAAATTAATCTCTTGTAAAAAAAGAGTCTTTTGAACAAATTATGTCAGAAAATTATATCTACGCATACAGAAGCATGAAAATTATATCTACGCATACAGAAGAAAGACCCCTACATTACATCTCATACAACAATCAACTAAAAATCTATGTCCTAATCTAAATCTATGTCTATCTAAATCTATGTCCTGATACAATCAAATTACTAGAAGAAGACATTAAGGAAATTGCAAGGCATTGGCATTGGAAATGTGTTTTTGGAAAAGACCACAGATTTACAGGTAATAGAAGCAAATACACAAATGGAATTAAGCTAAAAGGACGCTAGACTGCATAGGAAACACTCAGCAAAGTGAAAAGGTAATTAATGGAATTGGTTAAATTATTTCCAAATTATGAAATAAAGGATTAATATCCAGAATGTATTAAGAGTTCAAGAAGCTGAACATAAACAAAACAAACAATCCAGTTAATAAATAGGCAAAGGACATGAACAAACATTTTTCAAAGGATGAAATTCAAATGGACAACAATAAAAAAGTTCTCAGAATCACTAGCCACCAGGGAAATGCAAATATATAACACAATGAGAGGCCAGACTGTCCTTGTACCATGTGAACATATCTCCTGCAGCATCGTTGTGAGCAGCAATTTGAGTCCCAGTTGTTCCACTTCTGATCCAGCTTCTTGCTAATTCACCTTAGAAAGTTGTGGAAGATGGCCCATGTCCTTGGGCCCCTATACCATGTGGGAGATCCAAATGAAGCCCCTAGCTCATGCTTTTGATCTGGCCCAGAACTGATCATTACAGCTGCTTGGGAAGTGAACTAGTAGATGGAACATTCTCTCTCTGCCTGTGCCTCTCTTTCTCTGTAATTCTTTCAAATAAATAAATAAAGCTTAAAAAATTACAGTGAGGTTTCACCACATTCCAGTTAGAATACCTATCATCCAAAAATAAATAAGTAAATAGATAGATAAATAAATAAATAGATATTGGTGAGGATGAGGGATAAAAGGCACCCTAGTACACTTTTGCTATGACATAAAGTAGTACAACCATTTTTGGTGACAGTACCATAATTTCTCTGTAATCTGACAATATATTCACCATATGACCCAGACAACCCACCCCTGGGATGTACCCACAAGATATAAAATTGGCATGTGAAAGAGTGATCTGTACCCCCATGTTTATTGCAACACAATTCACAATAGCTAAGATGTGAAATCATCCCAGATGGCAATCAACTGATGACTTGATAAAGAAAATGTGATACACACACACACTATGGAATAGTACTCAGCCTGAAAATAATGAATTCCTGCCTTTTGTAATAAAACAAACGGACCTGGAAGCCATTATGATTAATAAAATAAGTCAGTCCCCCAAAATGACAAATATCCTATATTTCCCTGATTTGTAGTAACTATGATACAGAGTACAAAACTGTACATTATATGAATGAAATTGACATTTTGAGATTTAACTATTGTTTATAACCCTTGTCTATACTATTGAGGAATAGTGTGTTTTTTTTTTTTTTGTACTTACTACTTGTTGAATTGTTTGCTCAGTGGAAGGCTAAGTAACATAAACTGAAAGTATGTCAATGTAACTATGAAAAGAAAAAATAAGAAAAGAAGGCTGTAGAGAGGTTGGTAGCATGGGTAGGAGAGAGGCTAGGGCAGGATGTATCACAATTCTCCTAAATCTGTATATAAGAAACATCAAATTTGTTCACCTTATGTAAATAATTGAAAATAAAAATAATAAAAATGATCTCATTGATTTATAGATTCAAATGATTCCTTATAATACTCTAATAGTTATATTTAAAAATAAAATTAAAAAAAAAACCAGAAAATCCATATGGAATGACAAAGGATCCAAATGCCCAACATATTCTCAAAAATAATATTAATGATGGAAGTCTCACAATCCCTTAATTCAAAAGGAAAAGTAATCAAAAATTGTGGAAGTAGCATGAACACAGATGAAAAGATCAAAGTAATGGAATAGAGAAGCTAAGGGTGGGCATTTGGTCTCTCAGTAAAAATGCTGTTTAAGATGCCTGCATCCCTGCCAGTGCTGTGGCTCAATAGGCTAATCCTCTGCCTGCGACGCCAGCATACAGGGTTCTAGTCCCAGTTAGATCGCCAGATTCTGTCCTGATTGCTCCTCTTCCAGTCCAGCTCTCTGCTATGACCCGAGAATGCAGTGGAGGATGGCCCAAGTCCTTGGGCCCTGCACCCTCATGGGAGACCAGGAGGAAGCACCTGGCTCCTGGCTTTGGATCAGTGTGGTGCGCTGGCTGCAGCAGCGTGCCAGTCACAGCAGCCATTGCGGGGTGAACCAACGGAAAAAGGAAGACCTTTCTCTCTGTCTCTCTTTCACTGTCCACTCTGCCTGTCAAAAAACTTTAAAAAAAAAATAAAAAAAAGATGTCCACATCTCATACTACAGTATTTGGATTCAATTCTGGCTCCTGACTCAAGTTTCCTGTCAATGTTAAATATGACAAGTCATGATGTGACAAATAATTGGGTCTCTGCTACTTACCTAGGAGGCTAGGATTATAAGTATGGCTTCTGGTTCTGGTTCCAGTTACAGTGTGCAGATCTGGACATTACAGACATCTGGCAAGTGAACCAGCAGTTAGGAGCTGTGTCCATCTCTGCCACTCAAATTAACATACTACTACTAATAATGATAAGCATTAATATGTAATAAGCTATGTTAATAAATGAAAGTAAAGGTTAATTAATCTCATTAATCAAGAAAAAATTGACTGAATTCACCTTATCATTAAAACCATAAACAAACTATGAATTGAAGAGCATTTCCACAAGAAAGGCACATATAGGAAATCTATAGCAGACTTCAATAAATGGGAATAAGGCACAGATACTGTTAACACTTCTATTCATCAGTTGAGTAGAGGATTCTGCCAAAGAAATCACATAAAGAAAAAAGAAAAACTACAAGGGACAATTTATTGTCTCAGCAGTTTCTCTCCCAGCTATGCCACTAAAATATTCAAAATCCACATGAACACAATGGCTCACAGCAGCAATATTCATGAAAGCCAAATGCAAAAGCAACACAAATACTGAAGTATAAGAAAATATGTTATGAAGTACATCTTTCATAATGGTATGCTATTTGGCAATCAAAATTAATTATGAAATGACTACAGATCTAGTGAAATGCACAAGAAAAAAGAAATCAAAAGTAAAACCCCAAATACTGTAAGACTCTATGATTCCAATTTTAGGACACATCCAAAAAAGTTCATTCTCTGAAAAGAGACTTTAAATTAGTGCCTCTCTGTTGCTGATGGTGAATGAGGATTTATTGTGAATAATACTGATTATTTGGAATTAACAAAATGTGCTTATATTAGACTGTGGTAATCATTATGTAATTCCCAAAATTTTAGAAAGCATGGAATATTCACTTAAAACATGGGGCAGTTAGGTCTAGGCAGATAGCATCCTGAGTTTGGTCTTCACAGAATAAAGTGAAAATGAACAAATATGAGGGAGTTGGAGCTGGCACTGTGGCACAGCAGGTTAAAGCCCTGGCCTGAAGTGGCAGCATCCCCTATGGGCGCTGGTTCTAGTCCCAGCTGCTCTACTTCCTATCCAGCTCTCTGCTGTGGCCTGGGATAGCAGTAGAAGATGGCTCAAATCCTGTGCCTCTGCACCTGAGTGGGAGACCTGGAAGAAGCTCCTTGCTCCTGGTTTGAATTGGCACAGCCCCAGCTGTTGCAGCCATCTGGGGAATGAACCAGCAGATGGAAGACCTCTCTCTCTCTCTCTCTCTCTCTCTCTCTCTCTGCCTCTCTATGTAGCTCTCTTTCAAATAAATAAAATAAATCTTAAAAAAAACAAATATGAAAGAGTTTCACATGCTCTGTAGAACGTGAAATTAAAACACCCTCAATTTGGTTAAAAATATATAAAACTATAATATGAGGGAACTTACAATTCATGGACAATGTTTTTGTGTGAAAGAACTACGCATATGATTCTAGAAATTCTTACACCTTTTAATTCCTCATTTATTGCTTGAGATTGTTCAATTGCTCTACTTGAAATTAATTCCACTTATGCTTGAGAAATATCTCATTTTTCTTATGTGAAACAATGTAAAAGATGCATTAATCACCAATTTAAGGAAATTTTTGATTCCTAACCAAACCATGTACCATGACAAAATATCAATTCAGTTATTTCCAGATTGTCTCTCTTAATAAACTGCTTGCAAACATCATAATTTTAGCTGTGATACTAATTTAAATATTTTAACACTCCTTAATTTTAAACACTGAGTGAGATGCTTTTTGATTTTTTTTTTGTCTATAGTTATACATATATATAGGCTACAATGTGAAATTTTAATCACTGAAAACAGTGGCTACTGATCAAATCAGAGTAAGCAACATTCTCCCTTCTCTGGAATCGCACTTCATGATCAAGCCTTGGAACACTGTTGTTCTGTTTGCTTATAAAGTATAGAATACTTTACAGTGTACTACAGTCACCCCAGCATTCTATGTAAGACTAGAAATTAACAGCCATAATCTAACTCAGATTTGGTGTCAATTATCTAAATAGCTTTTACATACCACATTTCAAGACACACTACACGGTGGTTATAATCAAAATATTCTGGTACTTATACAAAAACAGATGTATAGACTAAGGGAACACAATAGGCATGCCAGAAGTCAATCCAAACATCTATAACCAACTTAAATTTGACAAAGGAACTAAAATCAATCCCTGGATCAAATACAGTCTCTTCAACAAATGCTGCTTAGAAAACTGGATTTCCACATGCAAAAGTATGAAGCAGGACCCTCATCTTGCACCTTATACAAAAATCCACTTAAAATGGATTAAAACCTAAATCTATGACCTGATAACATCAACTTATTAGAGAATATTGGGGAAACTCTGCAAGACATTGGCATAAACAAAGACTTCTTGAAAAAAAAAAAAAAACAGAGGCACAAGCAATCAAAGCAAAAATTCATAAGTGGGATTTCATCAAGTTGAAAAGTTCCTGTACTGCAAAAGAAACATCAGGAAACTGATGAGACAACTAACAGAATGGGAGAGATTATTTGCAAGCTATGCAATGGAAAAAGGATTAATAACTAGACTATATAAAGAGATCAAGAAACTTAACAACAACAAAACAAACAATCCAGTGAAGAAATGAGCAAAAGACTTACCCAGACATTTTCTAAAGAGGAAATGCAAATGGCCAACAGACGCAGGAAAAAAAAATGCTCAATCACTAATCATTAGAGAAATGCAAATCAAAACCACCAGGAGGTTTCACCTCACCCCTGTTAGAACGCCTTTCATACAGAAATCAACAAACAACAAATGCTGGCAAGGATGTGGGAAAAAAGGTACCCTAATCTGCTGTTGCTGGGAATGTAAACTGGCACAGCCACTATGAAAAACAGAATGAAGATACCTCAGAAATCTAAATATAGGTCTACCACATGACCCAGTTATTCTACTTCTTGGAAGGTACCCAAGGAAAATGAAACCATCATATGAAAGAATTATCTGCACACCCATGTTCATTGCAGCTCAATTCACAATAACTGATACATTGAATCATCCCAAATGCCCATCAACTGAAGACTGGGAAAATAAATTATGGGATATGTACACTATGGAATACTACATAGTGCTAAAAATGAAACCTAGTCATTTCCAACAAAATTGAAGAATCTGGAAAACATTATACTTAGTGTAATGAGCCAGTCCCCAAAAGACAAATATCACATATTCTCCCCAACCTGTGATAACTAGTAGAGCACCTAAAAGCTGATCTGTAGAAGTGAAATTGACACTTCGAGAAGCAGTGACTTGAACAGCTCTTGTCTTGATAGTGGAAGAGCATTTTTTATACTATTTTTTGAACTCTTGTATATAAAGTCAATTGAAAATAGATCTCAGTAAAAAGAGTGGAAATAAGAGAGGGAGAAGGAAGAGTAGTTTGGAAGTATGGGTGAGAGGATGGGTATGATGGGAAGGATCACCATATACTTAAAGTTGTAATTATGAAGTGTATGAAGTTTCTGGCTGTAAAGCTTTATAGCTCCGCATACATTCCTACAGTCTTACTTCTAAGGGTACAGGTTAAAAACTTTCCATGAGGTCCCATATCCCTTAAGCTGGGGGTAAAAATACCATCTTAAGTGCTAAAGTTATCATATGAATAGGATTGAGGTTCTGGTAATAATAATAGAAATTAAAAGAAGTGAATGCTCCAACATGGGAAGCATTCCACACAGCAGACTCACAAAATAACAATCACTTTAAATAGCACTATGACCTCAGAATCAGCCCTTAAGGTATTCTAGTCTGGCTGAAATACTCATGAGAGCATTTCAGGAATGGACAGCCAAGATATTGTGGCAATAAATGTCTTACATGAAGGAACTCGGTGGGTGAAACCTCAGAGGAAAGAAGTGGTCATCAAAGAATGAGGGAGGAGAGAACTTCCACTTTGTTTATGGCTTTGTCTAAATACTGATGGAGTTTGTGGGTTCAAAATGCTTCCATAGCCTAGGCAGCTCACGCCAAGAACTTTGGGTGATCACTGATGTCATACATAAGAGTGTTAATTGTTAAATTAACCAAAAGATTCATTGTGCATTAACTTACCATGCAGGAACTCTGTCCTCAAAGAGTTCTATTTTTTTTTTTTTTAGTATTCTCAAGATCATTTATTTTTCAAAATTGCTCTGTTGGTTTAAGTCCAATCAAAACCACAATCCACTTTCTTTTGTAGAAATGTTTTAGTTGGTTCTAAGAACCAGGTACAGACAAAGAAACTTCAGGGGGAAAAGATGGCATATTTATACCTCTTCACTTATATCTTTATGCCTGGAAATAAAGTTTCAATATTCAAGACAGGATGACTTATAAAATATATATAAATATCAGCACATTGATCAATGGATGCAATGCACATGCACTAAGTTGATTGTTTTATAATCATAGATAATGTACTGAAGAATTTTCAACAATTTTCTGTTGGAAAAAGTCATTGTCCATGTTAAACAAAAAGAAACATGGAATCTATGCCTGTACATACATAAAATAATTGATTATTCATAATACTAGAAATGAAACATGAAATTCTAGAACTTCAAAGAATATATTAGAAAACATATTTTTATCTTTTGGTTATTCACAGAATCCTTTTTTTAATAATAAAAATATAATTCTTTTTTCTTTGTTGTGTTAACTTTTCACATTTCTTCTTTCTCATTTTTATATAATGTCAATATATGTTAAATATGTATTATATATAAAATATATAATTTTGTATAATTATAATGAGAACAGATTTCATGTATTTCAAGATACAATTCTAAGAACACTTTTCCTCTCTCCCTTCCTCAATCCCCTTCCTTCCTTTGCTTATTTTTTCCCTTTACTTTTTGCAATAACATAATTTTCTTCATAATCACAAACTTGAAGTATCACTAACCATAATGTTCAACAGTTAAAAAGTAGAAAGACCACTGTTCCACAGGAATACAAAGACTATAAGCAATAATCAAATCATTAGATATCGGTTTCATTCTTATACATTTTTGTATTTTATATTAACTATCAAATATCAGAAAAAACGTGATACTTGTGTTTTTGGAACTGGTTTATTTCACTAAGCATATTGGTCTCCAGTTGCATCTATTTTGTTGAGAAAGGCAGGATTTCTTTCTTTTTTATGGCTGAGCACATTTTCTTCATCAATTGATGGACATCTGGGGTGTTTTCATAGGTTTGCTATTCTGAATTAAACTACTATAACATAGGAAAGATTACTATTTCATATGATAATTTCATTTCCATTGGGTAAATTACCAGGAGTAGAATAGCTGTTTCATATGGTAGGTCTATTTGCAGATTTCTGAAGAATCTCCAGACCTTTCTCTGAAGGGAGGAGAGAACCTCCACTTTGACTATGACCTTGTCTAAACAAGATAAGAGTTGGAGAACTCAGAGGGCTTCCATAGCCTTGGAAACTCATGACTGGAGCCTAGGGAGATTACTGATGCCATAGGCAGGAGTGTCAATTGGTAAAGTCAACAACAGGAGTCACTGTGCACTTACTCCTCATGTAGGATCTCTGTCCTTAATGTGCTGTGCATTGAGATTTAATGCTATAATGAGTACTCAAACAATATATTTCACTTTGTGTTGCTATGTGGGTGCAAACTGTTAAAATCTTTACTTAATGCATACTAAACTGATCCTCTGTAAAAAAAAAAAAAAAAAAAGAAGAAATTATCAACTCCCAACTTGACTCTCACTGGGATTAAACATGACAATAGGTCTGATCTGATTTCATCATCATTTAAAAAAAATCATCTATTATTTTTCACTTTATGTATCTGTGTGGGAGCAAACTGTTGAAATCCTTACTTAATGTATACTAAGCTGATCTTCTGTATATTAAGATAATCGAAAATGAATCTTGATGTGAATGGAAGGGGAGAGGGAGTGGGAAAGGGGAGGGTTGTGGGTGGGAGGGACGGTATCGGGGGGAAGCCATTGTAATCCATAAATCGTACTTTGGAAATTTATATTCATTAAATAAAAGTTAAAAAAAAAGAAAAAAAAGAAAAGAAAAAAAAATTTTAAATGAATAGTAAAAGCTGACTAGGCTGTAGAGGAAAAGAGTTCTATTATAAACATGTCAAAGTGCTCCCAAAAGGCGTATCATTCTTGGGTGCTTCTTAAAAATTAAGGTTCTAACAAAAAAGTGAAATTAACTTGTAGATGCAATGATTTTGAACAGCCTTTGTCTTGACTGTTGAGGAACAGTTTTTTTATTGATGTCCAAATTGTTGAACTCTTTGATTACTATAGAGTTGGTTTTCTGTGTATAACGTTAGTCAATAATAGGTCTTCATGGTGAATGGAACTGGGGATGGGAAAGGGAGGAGGAGGAGTGAGAGAGTGGGTGTTAGGGCAGGTATGGTGGAAGAATAGCTATGTTACTTAACTTGTACTTATGAAATGCATAAAGTTTGCATTCCTCAAATAAAAGGTTTCATTGAGGGGGGTGAAATTAATTAGTCTTAAAAAAGAGACACTCAAAAACAAAGACAGAAAAAATACTCTCTTCAACTTGTCACTTCACAAATGCTTAAAAATTCAACAATGATTTAGATATAACACCAAACACAGGTGACAAAAATGAAAATAAGGAAATAGGACTGTAAAGAACAACAACAAAAAACTATATGCTAAAGGAAAAGATAAAAACAGAAAGCAAAGAAGGGGAGAAAATATTAGCAAACAGTATGATTAAAGAAAGAATACATAAGACATACAGAAATCAATAGAAAATATAATAAAAACTGATAAATGACCTAATCAGTTTGCACAAATGATCTGATCTGTTTTTCCAGTGAAGACACACAAACAGCTAATAGGGCTCAGTATGGATCATCAAGACTAAAATGGTTATCATCTCATATACGTAAAAATGGATATTATCAAAAAGTACAAAAAAAGGTAACAAGTATTGAACCAGGTGTGGAGAAATGGGAACATATAAATTGGTTGTAGGAATGTAAATTGGTACATCCACCATGAAAAACACTATGGAGATGCCTCTAAAAAATGGAACAAATGACAAAACAATCTCATTAATTTATGTGCATCCATAAGAAATAAAATCACTATCTCAAAGGTACACCTGCACATCCATGTTCATGGAAGCATTATTTACAAGAATAAAATATTGAAATAACCACATTGTCAGCAGATCAAAAGATAGAGCATGATACTCACAAAAAAAATAAATGCTACTCATTTGTGGAATCTAAGAGAGTCAATCATAAGCACAGAATATAACGAGGGTTGCGAAGGGCTAAGGGTGAAAGAAACTGGAAGATGCTAGTTGAATGACACATTTGCAGTTAGGAGATAAATTAACATTGAGTTGTATAATAGAGCACAGTAATGATATGAATACAGTATAAGATACAACAGGTTAACATCTGAAATATCTTTTAAAAACTATGTAAGGTGATAGATATGCTAGTTAATTATCCTAATCACTTCACAATATATATGTATAAGGGGACACTAAAAGGTTTCTGATAAAGGGCTTAAAATATAATGTGATTATTCCATAAGTTTGTAAAAGTCCCCCACATTGCAAAACATGTTGCAGGCCTTGAATGTATACTAATTTTGTCTGTCAATTATACTTAAATAATCTTTAAAAAATTACGCTATCAAACTAAAAATTAAAAAAAATTAACTTAGGAATCCGGGTTTATATCTTCGAGGTGGAAAGATAATCAAGGAACATAAACAGTTTTTAAAACAGTCAGAAACATGACCAGCTAAAATTTGTATTTTGAAAGTTCAGAGACAGATGACAGCCTGCCAATATAAGATGGCTCAGATAACATCCATATATCAATATACAGTGTCCTCCTGCCCTCCTATAACCTGTACAAAAACCTGAGTCAAATAAAACTTTGTTTTTAATTTACCTAGTCTAGGACACTGTTATTGTCAACAGAAAGCAGGGGCAAGATTCCGAAAGAGCTGTGCTGAGACCCTGCTTCTGACATAATCAGAAAACAAGGGGAACGAGGTCAGCCCTGAAAAAAGTAAGCGAGGACTCCATGAAGAACAACACCTCCCCTGCATGAACCCCACACACAGGGTCTGGGTTCTCCCTGGTGTCCATCGCGTGCTCACCACACAATCTGGGAGGCCGGGGGACGCCACCAACACTGGTTCTCAGAAACTGGTCCAGCCGACAACTGGCTGTGAGGAGACAGGACTCCAGGAGTCCCAGCTGCCAGCCCAGCCCCGACACCGCAGACCAGAGTGGGCCGAGGGAAGGGCCGTGCCAGCAGGGAGATGCGGCCCACAGATTCCCAGAGAGGACCCTGGGGAGGCCCACCTCAGACCAGCCTTCTCCACAACTTTCCCCAACTCCTCCTTCCCCACATCTGCATGCCAGGACTCTCACACTCACCATGACAGCTTCCGAGGGGAGCGCTGTCCTGACGCTGAGTTACACCGGAATTCAGTAAACACCAGAGGCCCCGCCCTGGACCTCTCTCTGCTGTGACGCTGGAAGACTATTATGGAGTCAAGATCTCACGTGATTACGTAGCATTCACGCCCCACGCCTGATTGGACAGCGTGGATATCCGTGAGCGTGCACAACGTTACCAAAGTCGCATCAATCAGCATCCTCCACAGTGCTGACAAACAACTTCAGATGTTGCAGGAAGGAATAATAAGAGGTGAGCCCTGTGTTCCATTCTGAAATTGTGTCCTGCCGCCAGGGGGGTTTTCACCTCCCTGGTCCACCACCTGCTGGCCCACTCCTGCCTCCAGGGTCTTTCCTGCGAGGATCCTACCTGGGCTCACAGCAACCTGCTTCAGATTAGTAACAATTTAAAGGCTGTTAGGCCAGCGCCTTGGCTCACTAGGCTAATCCTCCACCTTGCGGCGCTGGCACACCGGGTTCTGTCCCGGTGGCCCCTCTTCCAGGCCTGCTCTCTGCTGAGGCCCGGGAGTGCAGTGGAGGGTGGCCCAAGTGCTTGGGCCCTGCACCCACATGGGAGACCAGGAGAAGCACCTGGCTCCTGGCTTCGGATCAGCGCAGCGCGCGGGCCACAGCGACCATTGCGGAGTGAACCAACGGCAAAGGAAGACCTTTCTCTCTGTCTCTCTCACTGTCCACTCTGCCTGTCAAAAAGAAAGAAGAAGAAGAAGAAGAAAAAAAAAAAACAATTTAAAGGCTGTTTATTAGCTCCTGAGCATTTTTCTTCGTATGTGTGACGCACTTTACAGTTGTTTTTATATTGCTTTAAAGAACGTTTAGAGACAGATAATTTAATCCTTTTATTTCCATTTCTCTTGCAGATTTTTTCTAGTCTGCCTATTGTCCTTTAGTATTATTTTTATTTGTTTCATACTGATTCTTAGTAATGACTGGATTTTATGATCTTTCTAGTAATCTCATTTATCAGTTTTTTTTAAAGATTTTCATCAATTATCTGTATATAAGCATAATCCGACGCATTCACATTGTATTACATAGGAATTGAGCTTTACAACTTGTTTGTTTTTTGCTGCTTATTTCCCTGACCACTCTTGCAGTAGAAAGTTGGAGAGAGAAAGTGCAGGCATTGTCTAAGTTTACTTCCAGGGAAAATACTTTCAATGATCCTGTATTAGCTGTGTAGTTTTTTATAGGTTCCTTGTGCTCTTGATCATATAAGGAGATCACTGACTTTTCTCTTGTTCTCCTAGCAGTTTTATTTTGTACTAGATGCTGAACTTTATCCAATGCTTTTCAACACATAATCTACATGATCGTGTGATTTTCCTTTACTGTTTACTTCCTGGATGCCTGGTCTGAAAATCGTAACCACTATTGCATTTTTCATTACTACTTGTTTGCTATGGATATGTTATGTTTTTATGAAGTGAGTTCATTTATTATATTGATATGTTGTTTAAGATACTTGTAGCTGTGTTTATTGAAGGGGTACTTTAAAAAAAGTAAGTTCTGGTCCATTTGCATCATCTTTAATGTAATGTTGGTTTTCCAAAAGAAATTTAAAAAATTTTTCTCTTCTTATTTCCACTTTGAGTATGTATGGGAAATGTAGATTTGCATTTTCCTCTTTCAAACTCTGAGGTATTCTTTAAATCTGTATCTTAAATCTAGATTTGTGAGACTTTTTTCATTATTGATTTGTTGGAATTTTTAAAATGTGATTCAATTTACTTGGTTTATATGAGTTTTTTCTAATTTGTATTTTTGTTTTGGAAACTGATTTTCAAAATACAATGAATTTTGAACTCTGTAGTCATATTTTTACCCCTAAAGCTTTAACTGCTTTCTCCTTATATCTTGGAAAAGGCTTATAATCTCTAGAAAATAATGATCTTGTTTAACTTATGGAGACAGTTGTTTGTGTTACTGTTCCATTTGTTTCCTTAAATGCTTTTTTAATGGTTTGTTAACATTGTTAACATTTTTATTAAAAAAATTATATCCTTGTTTTTTGTGCTACTTTATATGGTATTTCATAGATATCTGTCATTATCTTTTTCTCTTGCTTTTATTAAATATTCTCTCAATATTTTTGATTCTTGACAAAGAAGATGTAATCTTTGATTTTCAGTGTTTTATTTTAACATCATAATTTAAAGCTGTACATTATCTCCAGGCACTGATTTATCTGCATTCTCTTTATTCTCTCTTGTGTTTCCAAACCCAGTATATGCAGGCCCTGTCTGTCTATCAGTGTTTCGACCCCCATGGGCCTGCAGCCATCACAGGCTAAATGTGTCTCAATGTCTGCAACCCATATGTTCTGATTGGTAACAGATTCATTGCACTCCTTTTCTTTACTGTTGTATGCCTAGTAATCTCAGCACATCAACTACCATTTCCATGTCTGGAAAAGAACTATGAGCCCTCAAAACCTATCACATCCTCATAGAGCCATGTCTCTCCTGATTTCTTTTAGAGAAACAACTAAAATTTCCCAGACATCTAAGGTAGACATTCCCTTATTTACTACTGACAACATCTGAATCATCTGATCTGTACTCATCATCAGTTTTTATTTTTTTCTTTATGGGGATGTTATTTAATTGCCAAATTTTATTGATGCTAATGAGATTCATATAACTGATTTTTCTATTTACTGGAGTGTCCTGAATGGCAAAACTCCACCCTCACAGAGCATATATGAAGATTGTTTTACAAATTATATATGTAAAAATAGTTAAGTTTTTAAAGTGCTCTGGAGAAAAAAAAATAATTGATAGGTCCTACTGTAGAGGACAAAGATTACTTCAGCTCTAACACTTTGAAAAACTCAACTATGGGCAATTATTTGAGTTTAACACATAATGACAGGGGCTGGCACTATGACATAACAGGTACAGCCACTTCCTGCTGTGCTGGCATCTCATAAGGGCATCAGTTCGAGTCCCAGCTGTTCCACTTCTGATCCAGCTCTCTTCTATGGCCTGAAAAATCTGTGGAAGATGGCCCAAGTCTTGGGGCCCCTGCACCTACATGGGAGACCTGGAAGAAGCTCCTGGACCTGGCTTTGATCTGTGCAGCAATGGCCATTGTGGCTATCTGGGGAGTGAGGCAGCAGATGGAAGACCTCTTTCTCTATTTCTGCCTCTCCTTCTCTCTTTGTGTAACCCTGACTTTCAAACAAATAAATAAATATTTTATAAAAAATAATGACAGAGAGTAACTTTCAGTACGAAAGGTAGAAAGATTGCCTTTAAGTTGAAGCAAAAACATATTTAATGATCTTTATGAGGGAAAGAAAAATATGGAAGTATTGACCTGGAAGCTAAAGACAAAAGTGAATTCCTGTGATTATAGTCAATGCAAAGTAATTTAATCTTCAAAATTACTGAGAAAATAGATTGAAAATGTTCTACCTCTGAAAAATGTGCAAGTTTATATGTATGATAATTCTCTTTATTAAGCCATTACACAATACATACATATTTCAAAACAATATGTATAATGATACTGTAAAATTTCACATAAAGTGGAATTAAATGATTTATATTAAGAAAAATAAAATAGATTTATAGATAGGTATAATGCAAATTTTCAATGTGTTTTTTAAGATCCTTTATATGAATGGATTACAAATTTTCTTGCACAAAAGTACACTTGTCTTTGAATTTCATCCTCCTCAAATATTTTGAAATACTCATTGTATGTAATATGTGACTATATACTGTATATATTTTAGCTTTTATTAAGATCACTAGCCATCAGGGAAATGCAAATCAAAACCACAATGAGGTTTCACCTCACCCCAGTCAGAATGGCTCACATTCAGAAATCTACCAACAATAGATGCTGGCGAGGATGTGGGGAAAAAGGGACACTAACCCACTGTTGGTGAGAATGCAAACTTGTTAAGCCACTATGGAAGTAAATCAGGATATTCCTCAGAAACCTGAATATAACCCTACCATTCAACCCAGCCATCCCACTCCTTGGAATTTACCCAAAGGAAATTAAATTGGCAAACAAAAAAGCTGTCTGCACCTCAATGTTTATTGCTGCTCAATTCACAATAGCTAAGACCTGGAACCAACCCAAATGCCCCTCAACAGTAGACTGGATAAAGAAATTATGGGACATGTACTCTATGGAATACTATAGCAGTCAAAAACAATGAAACCCGGTCATTTGCAACAAGATGGAGGAATCTTCAACATGGGAAGTGAGATACACAGCCGACTCATAGAATGGCAGATGTCCTAAACAGCACTCTGGCCTCAGAATCAGCCATTAAGGCATGTGGATCTGACTGAAAAGACGATAAGAGTATTTCAGGCATGAAAAGCCAAGACACTCTGTCAAAAAAAAAAAAAATGACCTAAATGAAAGATCTCCGTGAGTGAGATCCCAGTGGAAAGAACAGGTCATCAAAGAAGGAGGTACCTTTCTCTGAAGGGAGGAGAAAACTTCCACTCTGACTACGACCTTGTTGAAATCTGATCAGAGTCGGTGAACTCAAAAGGCTTCCATAGCCTTGGCAACTCATGACAAGAGCCTAGGGAGATTACTGGTGCCATACACAAGAGTGTCAACTTGTTAAGTCAACAACAGGAGACACTGTGCACTTACTCCTCATGTAGGATCTCTGTCCTTAATGTGCTGTACATTGTGAATTAATGCTATAACTAGTACTCAAACAGTATTTTTCACTTTGTGTTGCTATGTGGGTGCAAACTGTTGAAATCTTAATATATGGTAAACTGATCTGTATATAAAGAGAATTGAAAATGAATCTTGTGGAGAGGGAGCGGGAAAGGGGAGGGTTGTGGGTGGGAGGGAAGTTAAGGGGGAGGGAAGCCATTGTACTCCATAAGCTGTACTTTGGAAATTTATATTCATTAAATAAAAGTTAAAAAAAAAGTTCCCAGCTGGGCACCTTCTGGATCAGTTTGTTAAGATGCTTGTTTGGGAAGAAATGAATGTTGATCATAAGACAGCCTGTGCTGGCCTGAGGGAGGCTCATAAATCCCCAGAGGCAGTTAAAATGAAGGTTGAGTCTTCAGGTGTGGAGGCAACCCCTAAAGGCCTAGCACTGCCTCAACCCACCGAGCCTCCAATTCTGCCCAAGTGGCCACCCCTTTATGGTTATTCCCCTCTCTTAGATTCCCTGTCACCATCTTGTAAACAGTGTGCTTACCCAACCCCGTGGCCAGTCCTGCTAGGCCCTGGTG
Source organism: Oryctolagus cuniculus (assembly GCF_051225735.1). Taxonomy (NCBI): domain Eukaryota; kingdom Metazoa; phylum Chordata; class Mammalia; order Lagomorpha; family Leporidae; genus Oryctolagus; species Oryctolagus cuniculus. The sequence goes on along the minus strand of NW_028301710.1, from coordinate 61,796 downwards.
TGCACAGTCTTCCCTGTAAATGGGTGACCATGGCCTTTCTCTGCACTCTCTTCCAGTCAACATGGCCTGACGCACCCATGCAGGCATGGCCAAATATCTCTAGGGAGAGTACTCCCTAGGGCTGTTTTTTTTCTCTCCATTGACAACCCTAATCTCTCCTCACTGGGAGGGAAAGTGCCTCTGGCTACTACTGGCCTTACCTAAACCTCTGCCTTCCACATGTGTGGCCCCAACTTCACTATCTCAGCTCACTATACATCCCCCTCCTGCCTAGGAATTCAGACTTTATCTTAGAACCAGGCCTGGTCCAAAGTCTACTCTCCTTGTCTTACTGGCTGTCTCCATGATTTCCAATTGGTCTTTTGTCCCTCTCTTGTTCAGTTTTACCATAAGAATAGCAAGGGTGTGGTAATCCCATCCTTGGGCTCCCTGCTTATTGAGAAACAAATTAGGTATCCCACCCTTCTGATGGCTCTTTTGTTTTATCTTGAGCAAGGCAGACAGGAAAATCAAGAGTGGGAACTGTGACAGCTGCCTAAACCTTTGTTTCAAAAGCAGCCCCACATGGCTGATAGACTATGTCATGGGGCCTGAGATATTCTTTAAAAAAAAAAAAGAGGGAGGGCAACTAATTTTTCTTTGAATCTAGGATGTTCACTAGCCTTAAAAATATTGCTTTGTGACTTGCTGAACTTATTTTGCAATTTATTTTAACAGGTTTCTGGGTAATCAATGCTCAATGAAACAACAATGGGTAATTAGTACTTGTGTTAGATAAATGCAATTTTAATTTTGACAGATGATATTATATCAGCACGCTAAGTCATTTAGGTGTAACTGCTAATTTAAATTGCATAAAGGCAGATGAGATAAATGCATCCAAATGTAAACTTTTATATACTCAGCATGTTATGAAAATAGTTCAACACTCTTTAAAATAACTCAGGTCAAAATTTGTGTTACCTTATTTAAAAATGTTATGTTAATTTGGAGATTCTTAGCAAGTTATTTCAAAATGTAAATCAAGGATATTGGCAGATGGAAAACATCACAAGTATACTAATCTATTTCTCTTTGACATAAACTTAAAATCTGATCCTCTGTTAAAGTAATGTTAATCTATTATGTTCTCTCCATTCCTCTTTGACATAGAATTAAAATTTGATTCTCTGTTAAAGCAATGAGTTAAAGTAATATATTATGTTGTCTTAATGCCTGTTAAATTCTAATTGTTTGAAAACAGCTGAGTTTTTATTAAGAGCTATGGGTTATTTAAATATGTGCTTATTTCCAAACATTTAAATAATCACCTTGTAACAATGATCAAGCTTGGTCTATATTATGTCTATTTGCCTGTTTTTAACATTTAAGTGATTACCTTAAATCTAATCAGATCTAGCCCACAGCCTTGGTTAAATTTTTGGCTAAGCGGTTTGACTGTCTAACAGTTTTAAATTCTAAAATGAGTCTTCCAACTTTGGGGCTTCCCATAGGATCCCTGGAATACTCAAAGGATGAGACTCTAAATGTGTTAAAGTACAACTGTTTGAGTCAATTCAGATTATGCAAAGTGTATTAAAATGCTGTAAATGATGTCAGACCTATGTTGTACTCATGTTTTTGCTTTCCAGATAAAGTGGTCTTATGTAAATGAGAAAATGGAAAAACCCACTAAAGGGATGCTGGCAAGGACCAGACCCACTGATAAGGGCTGGTAGTGGATTTGGTTGTGTCTTCCCTCAGGGGAATTCCAATCCCTTATGGGTACGTGTGAGAAAACTTAAATACCCCCCCCTTTGCCAAAGAATGTCACCCAGGAGGACACCCTCCTGAGGAGTGATTTTTCTTTTATAGGGATAAAAAGACCATATTGAACTCCCTGCCTTATTGTGACTGTGTCGCTCCCCGTCTTCGTGGAGGAACAACACAGGACCCTGCGCTGTTCTTTCGTCTGCTCGGCCCTCCCCGGGTTTGCTGCTGGTTCTTCCCGGGTTGGCTACCGTCCCTTCCACCTCCGTGGAAGGGCAGTTCCCCTTAGCCACTTTCCCCACTTCCGCGGGGGAGCGGCACACCACCGGCCGGCTCTCTCGGGGGCTGCACAGGTGTTCCTTCAGATAGATGTTCCTCTTAGATGTTCCTGGTGCATGTTGTCTCTCTCCTACTTTATAGTCCTCTTCCACCAATCCCAACTCTGCTACCCACATGCCGAGTATGCTGCTCTCCTCCAATCAGGAGCAAGATCAGCTCCTGCAGCTCAGTCAATCAAATTGGCGAGAGGCAGCTGCGTAGAAGCTGCTACTCCCTTCTCAGCACCATATTGTGGGAGAGCAGATGCATAGAATAAGTCTTAATTCCAGTAACTTAGTCTAGTCCGAGTTACTCCCCACAGACTGGATCATCATGGTACATCAGGAGTGCTGCTTTTATGCTAATTGTTCCAGCATCATCAGGGAAAAGATCAAGACCCTCCAAGAAGAACTTGAAGCTCTAGTTACCTGTGATCTGGCCTTTGGGGATGGCTTCCTTATCTCCTCCCCCTTGTGGACCCTTTGTCTCCATTGTCCTTGTAAATTTGTCTAAGATTGCATTGCTGTGGTCCAGTTAATGGTGGTCAGACAGCAATATGCCGCTCTTTAAGTGCCAGATTGGGAACTCTATACATCTGCCCATGGCCACTGCCAAGATGTAGAGATATAATACATCATACACTGAGTTGCTGAGGTGGTAGCCAATGACAGGTAAGATCCTCGGGACAGCCCTTAACAGCTGGAGTAGTAGTCAAAGGCAGGTAAGGTCCCCAGAGGGGGACAACCTAAGACAGACATGCTCCCTAAAGGGCTGATCCCAGTCAGAGGGGACAACCTAAGACAGGCACACTCTCTGCTCAGTTCCTCTTTTTCGCTCTTTTATATAAAACAAAAAAGGGAATCTGTGGAGAAATTAGTTCCAGGAGGCAATTCAAAGACGGCACCTGCAGGGAAATTAGCACCAAAGGGGAAACCTGTTGAAATGGACAATATGAGAAACAGTGACTTGATCAGCCCTTGTCCTGACTGTTGTTGTACAATGTAATTCTTTATCCCTATTAGTATCTTTTGTTCTAGTACTATTGGTTGAACTCTGTAATTAACACACAATTATTCTTAGGTGTTTAAATTTAACTGAAAACTAATCTCCGTTAAATATAAGAGTGTGAATAAGAGAGGGAGGAGATGTACAATTTGGGACATGCTCAAGCTGACTTGCCCCAAATGGTGGAGTTAGAAACGTGCCAGGGGATTCTGATACAGTCCCATCAGTGGCATGTACCAATGCCATCTCACTAGTCCAAGTGATCAATTTCAGTTCACAATTGATCACACTGATAGGTAGGTCTAAGAATCAAAGAGATCACACAAATAAGACTAGTGTCTGCTAGTACTAACTGATAGAATCAAAAGGGAGAGAACGATCCAACATGGGAAGCGATTTACACAGCAGACTCATAGAATGGTGGATGTCCTAAACAGCACTCTGGCCTCAGAATCAGCCCTTTAAGGCATTCTGATCTGGCTAAAGAGCCCATAAGAGTATTTTAGGCATGGAAAGCCAAGACACTCTGGGGAAAAAAAAAGAACACCTAAATGAAAGATCTCCGTGAGTGAGATCCCAGTGGAAAGAACGGGGCCATCAAAGAAGGAGGTACCTTTCTCAGAAGGAAGGAGAGAACTTTCACTTTGGTTATGACCCTGTCAGAATAAGATCAAAGTTAGCAATCCCAAAAGGCTTCCATAGCCTTGGCAACTCATGACTAGAGCCTAGGGAGATTACTGACGCCATAAACAAGAGTGTCAAATTGTTAAGTCAACAACAGGAGTCACTGTGTACTTACTCCTCATGTGGGATCTGTCCTTAATGTGTTGTCCAATGTGAAGTAATGCTATAACTAGTACTGAAATAGTATTTTGCACTTTAGGTTCTGTGTGGGTGCAAACTGATGAAATCTTTACTTAATATATGCTAAACTGATCTTCTGTATATAAAGATAATTGAAAATGAATTTTGATGTGCATGGAATGGGAGAGAGAGCGGAAGATGCAAGAGGTGCAAGTGGGAGGGAAGTTATGGTTGGGGGAAAGCCATTGTAATCCATAAACTGTACTTTAGAAATTTGTATTTACTAAATAAAAGTCAAAAAAAATCAAAAATTCAACAAATAAGTGTATTTCTTATCATAAATTATCTCCTATAATAGTTCCTCAATAATCTTGTAGCCCAAGAGAAAGAAATAGCTTACTTTATTTTTTATTTAATTTCAATTGAAATTAAGTATTCTAATATTTAGTAACTAATCCATTAGCCTTCCATTTCATTACATGTGTTTATCTAATATGCATAGCATTGTGAGAAAGTGGCCTGCTGCTTCTGCAATGATTGACCTCCCTTTCAGATAGATTTATAACATTATATAACTTCAAATATTGTTAGCAAAATCTTAAATATAGCACATTTATATGATTTAGTATTATAATGGCAAATAAACTAAATGTTAACTAAAATTACAACCTACTGTGTTACAAATCACCTCATGCTCAGGAAAAAAAATCAATTCTAAGATAACATATATGTTTACAATTTCAGGGATACTGAAATATGACCTACAAGTGATGTAAAAAATAACTTGCTAATTGTTATACATGGAAGATAGGATGAGGCAAATTGATGTTTGACATTGTCAACTACTTTAAGGATGGATATACTCAAGAGGTTATCATCTCTTTTACATTGGCAAAAGCACTTTTTGTTGCAGTTAATTTTGAATCCTCAACAGCTGGGACACTAACCCACTGTTGGTGGGAATGCAAACTGGCTAAGCCACTATGGAAGTCAGTCTGGAGATTCCTCAGAAACCTGAAGATAACCCTACCATTCAACCCAGCCATCCCACTCCTTGGAATTTACCCAAAGGAAATGAAATTGGCAAACAAAAAAGCTGTCTGCACCTTAATGTTTATTGCTGCTCAATTCACAATAGCTAAGACTTGGAATCAACCTAAAGTAGACTGGATAAAAAATTATGGGATATGTACTCTATAGAATTAATGTCCAGGACCACATATAATAAGAGCTATATTCATCCAGGTATCAGTTTTATTTATGTGAAGACATATATCTGTATCTGAATATATTTTGATCATTAAATATTAAACTACTATCTATACTAATAAACAGTCTATTATCTATACTAATAAAATGTTAGTCTGTAAAGAAAATGTTTTCTCTAAAAGTTGAACATTTGGGAACAACTGTGAATATGAGTGTCAAAACTGTGAAACCAGATATGTAATATTCAAATAAAATATTTTGAAAAAGTATAAAATGTAGAATATATGCAAATTACTCATTAATCACTTTCAAGTATTTTCTATTTAAATATTTCAAAATGAAACCATATTATATCTGATTTGAAATTTGGTTGAGTCAACCAAATTCTAGTTTAGTTTACTGCATGGTACTATAACTTGCTTTCAGATAAGAGACTACACAAATGCAAGCTTAAATATGCCAGTTATATATAAACAGTAAGCCTGTATAGAGAGTTCATGTCTAAAATTATATTTTTAACTTTTATTTAATGAATATAAATTTCCAAAGTACAGCTTATGGAGTACAATGGCTTCCCTCCCCCTTAACTTCCCTCCCACCCACAACCCTCCCCTTTCCTGCTCCCTCTCCCCTTCCATTCACATCAAGATTCATTTTCAATTCTCTTTATATACAGAAGATCAGTTTAGCATATATTAAGTAAAGATTTCAACAGTTTGCACCCACATAGAAACACAAAGTGAAAAAATACTGTTTGAGTACTAGTTATAACATTAATTCACAATGTACAGCATATTAAGGACAGAGATCTTACATGAGGAGTAAGTGCACAGTGACTCCTGTTGTTGACTGAACAAATTGACACTCTTGTTTATGGCATCAGTAATCACCCTAGGCTCTTGTCATGAGTTGCCAAGGCTATGGAAGCCTTTTGAGTTCACCGACTCTGATCAGATTTCAACAAGGTCGTAGTCAGAGTGGAAGTTTTCTCCTCCCTTCAGAGAAAGGTACCTCCTTCTTTGATGACCTGTTCTTTCCACTGGGATCTCACTCACAGAGATCTTTCATTTAGGTCATTTTTTTTTTTTTGACAGAGTGTCTTGGCTTTTCATGCCTGAAATACTCTCATGGGCTTTTCAGCCAGATCCACATGCCTCAAGGGCTGATTCTAAGAGGGATAACCTATTAAGTTGTTCATCAACAGTCAGGGCAAGGGTTGATCAAGTCACCATTTCTCATAGTGTTCATTTCATTTTAACAGGTTTCCTTTTTGGTGCTCGGTTAGTTGTCACTGATCAGGGAGAACATATGATATTTGTCCCTTTAGGACTGGCTTATTTCACTCAGCATAATGTTTTCCACATTCCTCCATTTTGTTGCAAATGACCAGATTTCATTGTTTTTGACTGCTGTATAGCATTCTATAGAGTACATATCCCATAATTTTTTATCCAGTCTACTTTAGGTTGATTCCAAGTCTTAGCTATTGTGAATTGAGCAGCAATAAACATTAAGGTGCAGACAGCTTTTTTGTTTGCCAATTTCATTTCCTTTGGGTAAATTCCAAGGAGTGGGATGGCTGGGTTGAATGGTAGGGTTATCTTCAGGTTTCTGAGGAATCTCCAGACTGACTTCCATAGTGGCTTGACCAGTTTGCATTCCCACCAACAGTGGGTTAGTGTCCCATCTGTTGTTGGTAGATTTCTGAATGTAAGCCCTTCTAACCGGGGTGTGGTGGAAACTCATTGTAGTTTTGAGTTGTATTTTCCTGATTGCTAGTGATCTTGAACATTTTTTCATGTGTCTGTTGGCCATTTGGATTTCCTCTTTTGAAAAATGTCCATTGAGGTCCTTGGCTCATCTCTTAAGTGGGTTGTTTGTTGTGTTGTTGTGGAGTTTCTTGATCTCTTTGTAGATTCTGGTTATTAATCTTTTTTCTGTAGCATAGCTTGCAAATATTTTCCCATTCTGTCAGTTTTCTCTTCACTCTCCTGACTGTTTCTTTTGAAGTACAGAAACTTCTCAATTTGATGCAATCCCAAATGTTAATTTTGGCTTTGACTGCCTGCACTTCCAGGGTATTTTCCAGGAAGTCTTTATCAGTGCCAATATCTTGCACAAAAATCCACTGAATGTAGATTAAAGATCTAAATCTACAACCCAACACCATCAAATTATTAGAGAACATTCCTGAAACCCTAAAATTATTTTTAAAGTATATAAGTGTATAATGTAGAAAACTACATGTAAATCAATGATTATTATGCTATAGCCAATAATTATGATTTGTTTAATTCTTTGAATTGAAAGAATAAAATATAAAATGAACAAAAAACATAGATCATACTTAACCACATGAAAAATAGAGTAAATCTTCATTTGGCGAATCTTTACTTACAGATGAACACCAAAGGACAAAACTCCTGAATTTGCACCCATTCAGCTTTTTCCACTTGACAGGTACAGAGTGCAGAGCAGAAAAGTGACATTCAGGTATTTTCTGAACAAGAGAAACATTATTAAAATCATATTTTTCATAAAAAAATGCATACTAGTGGCCAGCTTTTCCACTGATAGACCATAAGTAATCTTATTATGGTAGCGCAGCTAATTGGCCCCTTGCATCAACTTGCAGCAACCAAAGACAGAGTAATGTCCATTGGATAAAGAGCAAAGACCAGATAAAGAGCAGTTACACACTTTTCTCCATTAGGATCTAGAAATTAGTTTTCAACACACAAAAATAAATATCTCTTTCAAGAACCTAATTTACCTTTTACACATAGTAATGAATGATTTCTTTCTCAGTTGCCCACCATTTATCACCGTAGTGTAAAGTTTTTCTCATCCCCGTTTCTGGCTCTTCCCTTGCATTGCCCATTTTGTATTGATACATTTTATTCTTCTTAAAGATTACCTTAAAACTTTCAATTTCAAAATTCCCGAATCTGGCTCTCTCTCTCCTTTATAATTGATTAGATGTTGAGTGGTTTGGTGGCTAATTTCTCAACTGCCTAATTTCATATGTGCCTTCCATTTTACTCCTAACTATTGGTAATTTGCATTATGCTTAATTTATCCTGTGAAAAATAACACACACATGTACACACATGCACACACACACACAACATTGAAGGTAAGGTTAAATGGCTAAAATAAGTTGCCTTGTCAACACTGCAACTTTTTGTTCATATAGGTTTTATATAAAATAGTCATCTTATTGTTTTAAAAGGGAAATTTATGTATTTCGGTACATAAATCTTGAAAAGTGGAAGAATAATTCTCAATTGATAAAAAACATTCAGGCCAAAGGTATAAGCAAGCCCATCCTCAATTAATATGGCAATTTGATAATCCTTAGCAGCTGCCACTTGGGAACAATTATGACTGTTCACATCAAAATTCAAATATAATATTATATGTGAACCAGAATTGAATGATTGTCAAATGCCCATCCAATTTTCTCAACTGAATCTACAGAGTAATCCGCCTCTTGCCCAGTGAATTTTAATTTTACATTGTATTTATAAACTTTTATTCATAGTAAGGCTGTTCATTTTAAATAATGATTTAATTAATTGATGAGATCCCATGAGACAGAGAGAGTCCTCACATCCCTTAGGTCTCTCCCCAGATTTCTATAACAGCTTCAGGCTAGGGCCAACTGAAATGCTGAATCAAGGTGGCATGAACCAAACCATATGAATCTCCAAGACTTTCTCGCAGGGTTGCATGACAAGGAAGCTGGACTCACAGGCTGAATCCAGTCTGAAACTCAGATACTCTGACATGGGATGTGGGCATTGTTGCTCCCCCTCTTCATGGAGGAATGACACTAAACCCTGCCTAGGCTTCATATCTGAGTCATGGCACCATTATGTCGCTCCCCCCTTCATGCCTTCATGGAGGAATGACACAGGATCCTGCACTGTTCTTTTGTCTGCTTGGCCCTCCCCAGGTTTGCTGCTGGTTCTTCCCGGGTTGGCTGCCATCCCTCCACCTCCGTGGAGGGGCGGGCCCCCTGCCACTTTCCCCACTTCCGCAGGGGAGTGGCACACCGCCGGCTGGCTCTCTTGGGGGCTGCACAGGTGTTCCTTCAGATAGATGTTCCTGGTGCATGTTGTCTCTCTCCTCCTTTATAGTCCTCTTCCACCAATCCCAACTCTGCTACCCACACACCGAGTACGCTGCTCTCCTCCAATCAGAATCAGCTCCTGCTGCTTATTGGTTGAACTGGAGGCAGCTGTGTAGAAGCTGTTTCCTCCTCTCCCAGCGCCATATTGTGGGAGAGCAGATGCATAGAATAAGTCTTAATTCCAGTAACAGTCTAGTCCGAGTTGCTCCCAGTTGCTCCCCACAGGGCATCTTAACTGCTAAGACAAAATCTGCCCCAATATAGACCAATCATTCTGTTTTTCTCCTATATTTTTACCTTATTATGTAGAGGGAATGAGCACCCTTTAACTATATGTGTATAATTTTTGTCAGTATTAGTTTTAATAAAGTCTGTACTTTATCAATGGTATAAATAACTACAAATTGAAATATTTGAATTAACTTGATTGATTGGCTGTATTTATTGTCATTACTTATAAAAACAAATATCAAAATAGGCAATGTAGGGAATATTAAACAAAAATTCTAATATACAAGAAACCATGATATATCATATATCAGATATGAAAATTTACCATAAATAATTTAAGTATACTGTAATATGATGGTATCAGGTTACAGATTTACATCCTTGATTTATAGTGAATTAATTTTTGTATAAGATGTAAAAGAAAAGTCTTGATTTTAAGGGATTCTTAAACAGCAAAACAAAGCTGGAGGCATCACCACATCAGATTTCAAGAACACCACATGGCTGTTATAATCAAAACAGCCTACTACTAGCACAGCAAAAAATATACATGAAGACCAATTAAACAGAATAGAAATCCCAAAAATTAGTACATGCATCCATAATGAATTTTTGATGAATGAGCTAAAATCACTGTCTGTAGAAAGGACATCCTTCTCAACAAAAAAGGTTGGGAAAATTGGATATTTTCACACCGATAATGAAACAAGGTCTTTCTTTGCTATTTGGGATCATTCATGTTTCCATATCAATTTTAACATTGCTTTTATCTAGATCTGAGGAGGATGGTATTTTGATTGGAATAACTTTGATCGCTTTTCATAGTATGGACATTGTGATTATATTGATTTTTCCAAACCACAAAAATGTACTACTTTTTGTGTGTTTTACTCAATTTATTTACTTAATGTTTTGTAAATTTTATTTTAAATATCATTCACATCCTTCGTCAACTTATTTTAAGACATTGAAGAGTTTCAGTTAGTGTTATTTCTAAGCCACGGCATTGTTTGTATATACAAATACTATTTGTTTGTGTTGATTTTTATAAGTTGCAACTTTGACAAACTCTCTTGTGAGTTCCAAGACTTTCTTAATGAAGTCTTTTGGTTCCCATAAATATAAGATGATGTCATCTGCAAACAGATAATTTGAGTTTCTTCTTTCTAATTTGTACCATTTTAAATTTCTTTTTCTTGCCGAATGACTCTTGATAAATCTTTGAGAACTGTATTGAATAGCAATGATGAAAGTGTGCTTATTTCTACTTCAACATCTTAGTGTAAACGCTTCCCAATTTTTCCTTATTCAATATGATGCTGCCTGTGAGTTTTTCACATATTGACTTGATTATGTCTTTCTATACTGATTTTGCTTAATGTTTTTATCATGACAGAATGTTTTCTCTGTATTTATTGAGATAATCTTTTGGATTTCACTCATCAATTTGTTAATGTTATGTATAACGTTTATTAGTTGCATATGGTGCACCATCTCTGCATTCCTGAGATAAATCCCACCGGGTCTTGGTGTAATCTTTTTGGTGTGTTATTGGATTTCTTTAGCTAGTACCTTGTTTAGGATCCTTGCATCAATGTTCTTCGGGAATATCAGTTTGTAGTTCTCTTTGTTTTATCTTTTTTAGGGATTTAGTATAAAGGTGATACTGGCTTCGTAAAAGGGGTTAAACATAAATCACACGCTTTCAACTATTTTGAATAGTTCTAGAAACATTGAAATTGTTTAATTAAAAGTTTATTAGAATTCAGCTACGAAGCCATTAAATCTTTCACTTTTTTGGGGGGAATGTCTTTATTAGTGGTTCAATTTCCATCTTGGCTATTGGTCTATTTAGAATTTCAATGTCATCATACTCAATTTTGGGATAGCTTATGTGTCCATAAATCTATCCATTTCTTATATATTTTCTGATTTGTTGGCATAAATCTAAATAAAATAATTTCTAATGATTCTTTTCACTTCAGTGGCATTAGTTGTAACATCTGCCTTTCCATCTCTGATTTTATTAATTTGGGTCTTCTCTTTTTTGGTGATTTAGGCTAACTGTTAATCAACTTTACTGTTGTTTTAAAAAGTCAGCTCTTCATTTCACTGCTCTTTTGTATCTTTTTTGACTTCAATTTTATATATTTCTTCTCTAATTTTTATTATTTCTTAATATGGGTTTGGTTTATTCTTGTTCATCTAGGTCTTGGAGATGTATTGCCAATTTCATGATGTAGGCACTAGTTGCTATTTAATCTTTCTTCATAACATGGTTTTTGCCATATCCCATAAACGTTGATATGATGTGCTGACATCTTTGTTTAGTTCATGGAATTTTTTTATTTCCTTTTGAGTTCTATGATACAATGTTCAGTTAGAACCATGTTGTTCAGACTCCATGTTTTTGTATATTTTCTAGAATTTTTGTGTTATTAATTGTTGCAGTTGATTTCTCAACAATGTTGCAGTGGATTCGTTTCTGAGAGGAGTGTGGTGGGGGCAAGAGGTGTGGAGTCACCACACAGACTCCAGGAGTCAGGTGAAAGCAGGCCTGAGGCGAGCAGCCTGCAAACTAGTTTATTTGAGTTAGTACAACAGCTTATATAGCAAAGACCAGCCAATCTAGTCAAGGGGCAGTCTATGCCCCAACCAATCACAGCCTGTTGCCAGGCAGTTTCCAAAGCCATCCAATCACAGCCTGTTGCCAGTCAGGCTCTTGTCACCAGGTAGTTTCTGAAACCATCCAATCATGGCCTGCCATCAGTCAGGCCCTGTTATCATGTGGTTTCCTCTGTTGTCATGTGGTTTCCAAAGCCATCCAATCATGGCCTGTTGCCAGGCAGTTTCTGTTGTCAGTGGCCATCTTGGCATGACCTTTTCACCTCATTCTATCACAATTAATTACCAGCTTATTTCAACTGTGGTCAGAAAATATAAATAAAATGATTTTTTAATCTGTTGAAAATTTTTCCCAAACATGTGGTCTATTCCAGATAATGTCCCATGCCCTGATTGTGTATTCTTCTGTGAAATGGATTCTTCTGTAGATATGAATTAGATCCATTTGGAGCAATGTGTAGATTAACCTGATTGCTTTCTTGGTTATATTGTCTGGTGATGTGTCTATTGACGAAAGTGGGGTATTGAAATCACTAATTATGATTGCTTTGGAATATATGTCTCCCTTTAGATCCATTAATTTTTATTTTAACTAACTGGGGGGTCTAATATTTTGTTCATATACATTTACTATAGTCAAATCTTCCAGTTGAATTGATCCCTTAATCATTACATAATAATCTTCTTTGTCTATTTTAACAGATTTGTCTTAAAGTATATTATGTCTAATATTCAGATAGGTATGGGGCCAGCACTGTGGCACTGAGAGTTAAAGGCCTGGCCTGCAGGGCTGGTATCTCATTTAGGTACCATTTGGAGCACTGGCTCCTCCATTTCTGATCCAGCTCCCTGATACTGTGTCTGGGAAAGAAGCAGAATATGACCCAAGTCCTTGGGACCCTACACCCATATGGGAGATCTGGAAGAAGCTCTTGGCTCCTGGCTTTTCCTGGCCCAACTCTGGTCATTGTGGCCATTTGGGGAGTGAACCATTGGATGGAAGACCCCTCTATCTCTCTCTCTACCTCTCTCTGTAACTCCACCTTTCAAATTAATAAAATAACTCCTAAAACATAGGTATGCCTCATTTTGATTCCCATTTGCATGTACTAACTTTTTCAATCCTTTCACTTTTGATCTATTTTTCTCTTTTGTGAGATGTTTTTCTTGTAGACAGCATATAAATTGGACTTGCTTTTTAATCCATTCAGCCACTCTGTAACATTAAATTGGAGTGTTTAGTCTACTTACATGCTTTGTCATTGTTACTAAGTAATGTCTTAGTCTTGACATTTTTCCATAAATATTCCTATTGTTTCTTTTGGATCACCTTTGGACTATTAAATTTTGCCTTTCCATTCTTTCAGGAAGCTGATCATCTTTCTTTGTTTTTCCTGTGTAATAAATACTTAAGTATCACTTGTGAGGCTGGACAAATGGTGGCAAATTTCTAGTTTTTTTAATAAGATGCTTATTTTATCTTCTTGTATAAATAAGAACTCAATGCAGTGTTTTGGACTTGTGAGGTTTTAATTTGGGTAAGATGTAGACTATATCTCTCCATCTCTCCTAACCTGTTGGTTTTCTGATGAGAGTCTTATTATCAATCTAATTGGAGATCTGTTACAAGATAGCTGATACTTCCCTTGTACATTTTAGGATGTTTTCTTTGTGTTTTTACATTTGAAAATTTTAATATAATGTGTCATGGTAAAGATCTTCTCTGAATGTGACTCTTTGCAGTTCCATGTGTTCTTGTACTTGGATATCCATATATTTAACAAAATTAGGAAAATTTCCTGTTATTCTATCACCAAATAAGTTCTAAAAGTCATTCTGCTATTCCACTCCTACAGGAATGCATAGGACCAGTATATTTTGTCTTTAATGGTATCCTGTAGATCCTGGGGCATTTTTTTTATTTTTTCTAAATTTTAAAATGTCCTTTCTTTTTATCAATTTCAAAACCTTTTTCTTCCAGCTCAGACATTGTTTATTCTACCTTACTGAGTCTGTTTTTCAAGTTTTCCACTGTTTCTTTTTACTTATTAAATTTTTTATTCATAATATTTCAGTTTGATTTTTCTTTAATTTTTTTCTTAGCCTAATTTCTTACCCATATCATTCACAGGTTTCTTTAACTTTTGTGATTCCTTCTGTGTGTTTCTGAGGAGCCTTACATTTTTAAACTTCCTCTTCAGGCATTTCATCAATCTCATCTGCACAGTCTAACACTGAAATATTATTGTGTTCCTTTTGCAGTCATATTGTCTCCCCCTCATGTTCCTTGTATTTTTATACTTATTTTCATGTGTATGTAGAAAACACTTGTTGATATCTCCTCTAAAGTCTCTGTACTTAGGAACCTGCCCCTAGGTATGGTGGGATGCCTGTATCTTCCAACAAATCCAGAGGTGTGTACTAGCTGGGGTCAAGTGTTCTGGAAAACATTTATAGGTGGGCCCAAAGCCTAGGGTAAAGACTATGAGCAAAGACTTCTATGTGAATCAGGCTCACATCTTCATGCTGGTGCAACAATCTCTTGTCACAGTCACCTGTGGGATTGTTTCTCTGCAGTGTCTCAGACACCTCCATCAAAATAATGGAGAATCAGAGAAGTCAAGACAATATCTGTGGCTGGCACTGTGGCCTAGTAGTCATAGTCTGCAGTTCTGTAATTCCATAAGAGCACCAGTTTGAGTAGTTTTTGCTCCACTTCCAATTCAGCTCCCTGTTAATTTTCCATGGGAAAGAAGCACAAGATGACCCAAAATCTTGGGCCCCTGAACCCAAGTAGGAGACCCACAGGAAGCTCCTAGCCACAGCTGTGAGCTGCTATAGGAAATCCAATGTCTCATTTTTCTAGTTATTGGACATTGTGAGCTTTACTTGACTCATCAGCTGACCTGAAATCCTGAAGATTCTAGCTATCTCAGTTCCACAGTGTGTCTCTGTAGTCAGGCCTTAATTGTTTACTAAACAACCTTTGTGATAATATAGACTTAAGGACTTTATTGGTGTCCACTTGTCACTGACCATGCCTGTGCCTAGACATGCTCAATAGAGGTGCTTGTTCACCTCTCTGTATCAAATTTTTCAGAAACTTTACCTTTTCCACACTTTCCAAGGTAAAATGATGTGATTCATTTTATACCCAATTTCCTTAGGGTGAAGGATGTGTATTTTATCAAAAGCTTTCTCTGTATCTATTGAGATAATCATATGGTTTATGTAGTTCAATTTGTTAATGTGATGCATCACATTTATTGACTTAGGAATGTTGAACCATCCCTGAATACCAGGGATGAATGATCTTTCTAATGTGTTGTTAGATTTGATTCACTAGTATTTTGTTGAGGATATTTGTGTCTATGTTCATCAGGGAAATTGGTCTATAATTCCCTTTCTGTATAAATGAAAAGCTTTTATTTGTTTACTTGAAAGTTGGTGTTACAGAAAGAAAGAAAGAAAGTGAGGTCTTGCATTCCCTGATTCACTCCCCACATTGGCTGTAATGGCCACAGCTGCACTGATCCGAAGCCAGGGGACAGGATATTCTTCTGGTTCTCCCATGCAGTTGCAGAGGCCCAAGGACTTGGACCATCTTCTACTCCTTTCCCAGGCCACAGAAGAGAGCTAGGTCAGAAGTGGAGCAGACTGAACTCAAACCAGCGCCAAAGTGGGAAGCCGGCACTGCAGATGGCAGTTTACCCAATACGCCATGGTACCAGCCCCTATAATTATTTTTCTCTATTGCAACTTTTTTTCTTGTTTAGGAACTAAGGTGAAATTGGCTTCAGTGAAGAAGTTAGGGAGGAATCCCTCTATTTCAGTTATTTTGAATAGCTTGAGAAGAATTTGAATTCATTCTTTAATTGTTAGATACAATTCAGAAGTGAGGCTGTCCTTTCTGGACTTTCTTTATTGGGAGGGTTTTTATTATTGATTCACTCTCCATTTAGCTTATTGATCTGTTTAGGGGGTAAGAAGATTACTGGTTCTAAATTTGAAATGAATGATGTTTTTATACTTTACACCAGGAATCAAAGTAGAAAATATGCTACTGCATTTATCCACATTGATAGGATTAACAAGAATGTCATATATTCACATTACTAAATAAACACTATGGGCAATTAATGGAAATAATATTTAATTAAATCAATACTATGCTGCAAAATATTTCTAAACAACATGAAAACAATTGGTATAAAAGTAATGACACTTGAACTAATGTGGTTTAGTGGGTAAGGCTGCTGCCTGTGATGCTGGAATTTTTGTGGGCACTAGTTTGAGTCTTGACTGTGCACTTTCATTTAGCTACATGGTAATGAGCCTGGGAAAACAGCTAAAGATGAGCCAAGTACTTGGGCCACTGAACACATGTGGAAGGCCCAGTAAAAGCTACTGGGCTTTATTTGAGCCCAGTCCTGGCCATTGCAACCATTTGGGGAGTGAACCAGAAAATGGAGGACCTCTCTCTTGCTCATTCTCTCTTTCTCATTTTTTCTCTCTCTCTGTCTTTCCCTCTCTGCAAGTATACTTTTCAAAGAAAGAAAAATAATTTTAAAACATTTAAAAAAAGAGATAAGTCATTGGAGCATAAGCATTTGCCATAGTTGTTAAGATTCCTTTTTGAATTTCTGCATCTCATATCAGGGTGCCTTCTTTCAAGTTTAAGCTCTGGTCTTGAGTTCAGCTTTCTGACACCTTGGGAAGCAGCAGGTGAAAGAGCCCTAAAATAAAAATTTCAAAACTTGTCTAAATAAATAACAGGAAACAAAAAATGAAACACAATTTCCTTGTCTGTGGATTGGTTGAATTAATACCATCATAATGAAAATACTGCTGACAGCAGTTTATAGATTCAATGTGATCCTAGAAAAAAAATGGTGCTAAATTTCAAATATAAACAAAAGAGATCCAGAATAGATAACACAATCTTATCCAAAAAGAAAATAAAGACAGAGGCATCATAACACCAGATTTTAAGACACCCTACAGGGCAGTTATATTCAAAAGAGCCTGCTACTGGCAATAAAATATATTTGCAGACCAATGGAACTGAATATAACTCCCAGAAATCAATTCACAAATCTGTAGACAACTACTCTTTGATAAGGGCTAAAATCAATCCCTGAAGAAAAGACAGTCTAGAACCAATGCTGTTGAGGAAATTTAACCTCCACCTTCAGAAATATGAAAAATGACTTGTACCTAGACCTTAAGCAAAAATCAACTCAAAATGGATCAAGAATATAAATCTATGACCTGATACCATCAAATAACTAGAGGAGAATTCTGGGGAAACTTTGCAAAGCATTGGAATATAAAATTAATTATTGTAAAAGACATCAGAAGCACAGAGAAATCAAAGCAAAAACAGACAAATGG
The DNA here is from genome assembly GCF_051225735.1 of Oryctolagus cuniculus. Classification (NCBI taxonomy): domain Eukaryota; kingdom Metazoa; phylum Chordata; class Mammalia; order Lagomorpha; family Leporidae; genus Oryctolagus; species Oryctolagus cuniculus. The sequence continues at coordinate 44,326 of NW_028301710.1, read as the reverse complement.
GATTACATCAAGCTAAGGCTCACTGCAAAGGAAACATTTAACAAATTGAAGAGTCAATTGATAGTATGGGATAACATATTTGGAAACTATGAAATTGCTAAGGATTAATGCCCAGAATCTATAAAGAGTTCAAGAAACTCAACAAAAAACAATCACGTACGTATTCAAGGGATTTGAACAAGCATTTCTTTAAAAAGAAAATTCCATTGGTCAAAAGATACAGAAAACAATGTTCAAGATCAGTAACCAACAGGGAAATACAAAGAAAAACCCCAATGAGGCTTAACTTCACCCCAGTTAGAATGTCTCTCGTACAACAATGAAAAAAAAAATGGTGGTAAGGATGTGAGGAAAAGAATCTGTAAACCACTGTTCAAGGGAATGTGGACTAGAACAGCCATTGTGGAAAATGCTGTGAAAATTCTGCAGAAAACTGAAAGTAGATCTACTAAATGATCTGGCCTGCCTACTCCTGAGCATTTACCCCCCAAAAATGAAAACAGCACATGAAAGAATTATCTCTACCTCTAAGTTTATTGCAGCTTAATTCACAATAGCTAAGATATGGAGTCAACCCAGATGCTCATCAATTCATGACTAGAGAGAGAAAATGTGGTGCGTATACACTATGGACTATTATTCAGCCTTAAAAAGAATGTAACCCTATCTTAACAAAATGAATGCTACTAGAAAACAGTATGCATAGTTAAATAACCCAGTCCTTAATAGACAAATACCATAGGTTTTATTCTAATCTGTGGTAACTAAGAGAGTACAAAAATATGCAATGCATAATTATTTGCATTTCAAATTCCACAAAATTATTTTGTGCATAAACTGCTGAAAGATAACACTTTAACATCTAAATGAACTTAATTATTATTTTTAAATACAGTGGAAATATGTAATTGTTATATTGACATTTGTTCTATTTCATTGAAATTCTGAATGACTAATTGGAAAAAAAACTGTGTATGGGTGAGATGGTCAATTGTACATTCAACTATTGATATCTGCTGCCTATATTCCCACTAAAGTAGGGGCTTTTTTTATTCATTAAACTACTTATTGTGTGACATATTTTCTGTAATGTAAATTTAAAATATGTTATCTCAAAAACTAGTAAGAAGAAAATGAAAGGTAGAAGGAAGGAATGTTGGAGAGAGTGAGGGGGGGTGGGAACTAGAGAATATACTTATCTTCTTAGGTTTGTAACTACAAATCATCTTGAATATTAAAATTACTAAAGTAAATGTAAAAAAACCTAAGTATATAAAATGTAAAATATATTCAAAATATACAAAAATGAGAAATACAAATTGACACTACCAAGGAAAAACAAGACAAAAATGAGTTAAAAAAATCACATAATCATGAAGGAAAAATAAATGTTCAACTTAACTGATATGAAGCAAATTTAAAGTAGTCATAAAGTAATTAAAACTACTATTAAATAATTTCTATCAATTTGTTAGATGCGTGCTTTAAAATGGTTTAAAAATACAGTATGTGCAGCACAATTGACAGATTCAGGCATAATTTTTTTAAATTTATATCCCACCTAACAGATAATATATGGTATCACTCATTCTGTGTCTGATTTATTACACTAAACATTTGTCCTCCAATTCCAATCATTTTCCTGCATTTGTTGGATTTTCATCCTTTTGTCTTACATTAACATTTTATTTGTGTGTGCTTTGTGTGTGTGATGTGTGTATACAAATATCTTTAGCCCTTCATTTGATTAGTTGATTCTACATTTTTGCATTATGAACAGTGATGCTATTCACATGGTAGAGCAGGTATATTTAAGCCAATATTTTTGTGTCTATTCTGCATATATCCAGGAGTGAAATTATTGGATCATATGGCAAATCTATTTTTAGATTTTTAAAGGAATCTCCATACTATTTTTTACAGGGACTGCACTAATTTACATGTTCACAAACAGTGTGTAAATGTATCCCTTTCTCCACATCCTCACAGGCGTGTTACACTCTCTCTTGAATAACAGCCATTCTGACAGGAGTAAAATGAAAACTCACTACAGGTTTGATTTGAATTTCCCTGATGGCTAGTGGCATTTAGCATTTTTTTCATTTAATTTTTGTGGATATTGAACCAGTTAAATATATGAAAATATCCAATGCAGGCTACTTACATAGAAAGGGATAAAAAAAGAGAAAGTTATGAAAAATAGTGATAAAACATCTAAGAAACCATTTTTTGTGAGAAACAGAAGAAACTTTATTGTGGAGAGTGAGGCTAAATATAAAAGAGGCAACTGGCAGAATACAAAAATGATAAACAATACATCTGATGAAGTATTCATATCTAAAAAATATAAAGACTTCAAGAAACTCAACAACAATCAAGTTAAGAAATGGACATGGTACTCTATTCATTACCTTTGATCAGGGAAAACATGAAATCTGCCTTTTTGGACTGGCTTAATTCAGTAAGCATAATGGTTTCCAGTTGCAACCATCTTGTTGCAAAAGATAGGATTTCATTTTTTTTTGAAAGCTGTGTTTATTGAAATGTAATAGACATTTTGAGAATCAGTAATGATTTATAGTCCTAGGCTCTTTCATTGAGGAACGGTATTTTGTTTTACTTTGTTTTCTCTTCATACTACTTGTTGAGCTCTTTTACTGAGGGTAGCTTTAACTATATGAGTATTAAGTGTACTAAAAAAGATCATTGTAAAAATTAAGAGTGGGAATTCAAGAGGGAAGGAGAGAAAGGATTAGAGCATGAGTGGGAGGGAAGGTGTGGTATGTCCACTATGTTTCTTTAATGGTATAAAGAAATTTATGAAACATATGAAACTTGTAACTTAAATTAAATATACTTTTAATAAAAAATAAATGGGCAAGGGACATGAACAAGTATTTTTCAAAGGATGAAATACAAATGGTTGACAGACAAATGAAAAATGTTCTGAATCATGAATCATTAGTGCAATACAAATAAAACCACAATGAGAGATCAGCTCACCCAATTATAATGACTATCACCTAACAATAAAAATCACAAATGCCTGCACAGATGTGTAGAAAAGAGTACCATAGTACACTTTTGGTGGGAATATAAACTAGTGCAACCATTATGGAAGACAAAAATCTAGATTCCTCAGAAATCTGGAAACCAACCCAATGGTAGAACAACCATCACATTCCTGGGAATTTGCCCAAAGGAAATGAAGTCATCATATGAAAGAGTTATTTGTATCCCCATGTTTATAGCAGCTCATTTCACAGTAACTAAGATATTGATACATTGTAGATGTCCATGGATGACCGGATAAAGAAAAGGTAGTATTTATACACAGTGGAATACTATTCAGCCATGAAAGAGAAATAAATCATGTATTTTGCAACAAATGGATACAACTGGAGACTGTAATGCTTAGTGAAATAATCCAATCCCCAAATGACGAATAATATATATGCTTTCTCTGAAATACACTAGTTAACACAGAATACAAAAAAAACATAAGAATGAAACTGATGTATTTTGATGTGAACATTGCTTACAGAACTTGTGTATATTCCTAAGGAACACTGATCTTTCTACTGAGTAACTTGTTGAAGATCGTGGTTAGTGGTACATTAAGCCTGTGATCATAAAGACAATTTTTCACAAATTAGAGGAAAATAGAAAGGAAGGAAGGAGGGGAGACTGAGGGAAGGGGGAAAGAGAATATGGCTATATTCTTAGAAATGTGTGTGTGGCATCAGTAGTCACCCTAGGTTCTTGTCATGAGTTGCCAAGGCTATGGAAGCCTTTTGAGTTCACTGACTTTGATCTTATTTAGACAAGATCATAGTCAAAGTGGAAGTTCTCTCCTTCCTTCAGAGAAAGATAACTCCTTATTTGATGGCCCATTCTTTCTACTGGGATCTCACTCGCAGAGATCTTTCATTTAAGTTTTTTTTTTTTTTTCCAGAGTGTCTTGGCTTTCCATGGCATAAACTGATGCCATAAATAAGAATGTCAATTTGTTAAGTCAACAATAGGAGTCACTGTGCACTTACTCCTCATGTAGGCTCTCTGTCCTTAATGTGTTGTTCAATGTGAATTAATGCTATAACTAGTACTCAAAGAGTATTTTACACTTTATGTTCTCTGTGGGTGCAAACTGATGAAATCTTTACTTAATATATACTAAATTGATTTTCTGTATATAAAGAGAAATGAAAATGAATCTTGATGCAAATGGAATGGGAGAGGGAGTGGGAGTTGGGAGGGTTGTGGGTGGGAAGGAAGTTATAGGGGGGGAAAAGCCATTGTAATCCGTAAACTGTACTTTGGAAATTTATATTTACTAAATAAAATTTAAAAATATTTTAACAATAAATAAATAAATAAAATTCATGCATAAAAAAGAAATGTATCTATGAAATACTTTACATGTTTTATTTTTTATTAATAAAAGTAAAATCTAAAATTAAAAATAAAGCTCCAATGTCACATTTCATTTACATATTCACCGGCTGTATCTCTTTATTAAGAACAATAAATTCACATCTCTTTTGAACACAAATTTTAATTGATAAATGTATAAATTAACCACAACACAAATGAAGGAGAAAGATAAAAAATACAAAAAAAAATTGAGTCAGGGCTATTCATGGCCTTTGCCCATTTCTTAACTGGATTGTTAATTTTGTTTTATTGAATTTCCTTAGGTCTTTATAAATTCTGGATATTAATTCTTTTTTTAAGATTTATTTATTTGAAAATCAGAGTTACACAGAGAGAGGAGAGGTAGAGAAAGAGAAGTCTTCCATCCACTGGTTCACTCCCCAGATGGCTGCAATGGCTGGAGCTGCACTGATCTGAAGCCAGGAGCCAGGAGCTTCCCCCAGGTCTTCCACATGGGTGCAGGTGCCCAAGGACTTGGCCCATCCTCCATTGCTCTCCCAGGCCTTAGCAGAGAGCTGGATCAGGAGAGGAGCAACCAGGACTAGAACCGGTGCCCATATGGGATGCGGTGCTTCAGGGCAGGGCATTAACCTGCTACACCACAGCACCAGCCCCTGGATATTAATTCTTTACCATTGAGTAGTTTGAAAATCTTTTCTTTCATTCTGCCAGTTGCATCTTCACTTTTTTTGTGGAAACAAAGAGGTGTTTTTCAAAGAATGAAATACTGTCATCAATCACATGAACAACAACAAAAAAGATGCTCAGGATGCCTAGACATGAGGCAAGCAAATAAAAACCACAGTGTATCACCTCACATCAAAATGAATATCATCCAAAAAACAATTTCTGGTGAAGATACATAAAACAATTACCCTAATACACTATTAGGGGAATGTAAACTAGTACAACTTTATGGAAGGCAGTATGGAGATTTTTCAGATTATAAAGCAAGTTCAAAGCATTTTTAAATTTTGAAGTGTTTTGAATAATTTTAATTTTAATTATTGATAGTTTTTTAACAGATTCAATATAATTTGTAGATACAATTTTAAGATGTGATGCTACCCCTTCCTCCATCCCTCCACTTCCCTCTCACCCTCTTTTATCCTCCTTTTTTGTCTTTTTTAGTTTTACTATTTGAGACAACATATTTAAAATAAATTACAGTAAAAAGGGTTAATACTTCGCCCAGGAAGAAGTTTAAGAAGTAAAAATCAATAAGACCCTCGTGTAGTAAGAATATATACAAAAGCTATAAACAGTAACTGAGTGGAAAAATGATAATGAATCAACCTGGATGCCTATTGTCTGATGAATGGATAAAGAAAATGTGGTATAGATACACTATGGAATATTACTCAGCCATATAAAAGAATGAAGTCTTGTTTTTCACAACAAAATGAATGCAACTAGAAACAATTACATTTAGTGAAGTAGGCAAGTACCAAAAACAAATATCTTGTTTTGTATGTTCTGTAGTAACTAATAGAGTACAAAAAATGCAATGAGTGTTAGCAAAAGTGGCATTTTGAGAATTGGTTATTGTTCATAGCACTTCTCTCTACTGTTGTGAAACTGTGTTTTTCTCTTGCTTTTTCTTGAGTTCTTTGCTTAGAGGATGGCTCATTTATTATAAATAAACTGAAAGTATGTCATTATAAACACAAAAAGAATAATAAAGGGAAAGTATGAGTATGGGCATGAGGGAGGATAGTTTGGGAAATATCACTGGGCTTCCAAATCTGTATATATGAAATACATGAAATTTGTTCACCTTATATAAATAAAATGTTAAGAAATAAATTAAAGAAAAAGAAAACCTAAAAATATTTAAATAACAGACAGTGTATTTAAATGTATTTAGAACAAAAAGGGCACGATTAGAAGTAACTTAGATTTTTGATAAATTTTGGATATATGTTTTTATTTTATGTGTTTAATTTTTTCTTTAAATATTTTCCTGTTATAAATAGAAAAAAGTGATCTATAACATTAGCTACATATCCTGATTTGCCTTGAGAATGACAGAAGAATAAAATGACTTTTGGAATCATGAGCAACATTGGTTCTATTTCTTGGTTGCCTTAGCATATTTATTTTGTAATAATTCCTGGAACTTTATGTAAATAGTGTGTTTCATTAGGTAGTTTATACATCAATAAGCAATTTACGCATTACATATTTGCACAAAAATTTTAACCACTCTCTCAGAATAACTATCATTATTTGTTCATGTGAAAGCTGAGCAGGGCTTTGGGGGACTGTTTGACACTTCCCTATGCATGCATCTTGAAGTTAGAAAGGACTTAAAATGTGCTGTTTGTCAGATGTTGATGCTAAGGCCTGAGAAGGATAATAGAGTTGATCAAACTTTCCACCAAATGCAGTTTTGAGCTGCAGAAAACTTATTTGGGACTGTGCTTCAAAATTAAGGCATACTTTTTTCTAATGATGATATTAGTGCCTGAATACAATTACATTTGTTTTATGGTAAATGAGCCGGCAAGGAATCTGAGATAAAGCATAACATGACACTCTATATGATGTTTCTAAATACTAAGAGCTAAAACATCTTTGAAAACATGCCCTAGACTCTTCTATAGCTTTCTGAAGTTTAAGGCACAGTGATTTTTCATGGCCTATAATCATTGTAGGAAAAACTAGTCTTCAAGTTAGTTTCTAAATTTTACATCCTTTGTGGCATTTTCCTCTTCTTGGTCAAAAATAATGACTCCTGCTCAGAAGTTTACAGAAAATTTGCTTGAAATATAATATATCTTTGACTTGTTCTGATATGCCCACATAGTAATAATTTTGTAATAGTATAAAGAGCATTCAGTTAAGGTCACTTGTGTGATGTGGTGTTGGAGTGTTCAGTGGAATATTCACAATCCAGACACTGGGAAAAAAGTGGGGGTGTGTCTTCTATGAATTTAGTAGTGTTTGTGTGGGTAGTCTCCAGTCACTTGGTATGTGTTTCTCAGGATCTAGTATGTTTTCTGGTTGTTCTGGAATGACATCCAGGATGCTCGCATGACCGACTATGTCTACCCAACCAACAACATGAGGAGGATGAAAGACCAGCATGCACAGTGCCATGTGAAATTGGTTCTATCGCACCATGGCAAGAAACTCTGACAGGTCTTCAAAGGACGTGGTCTCCTGATTTACACACTCTGTGTAAAATCCTCTGAGTTGAGCAGGGGCTTCCTTCTGCAGAATAGTGCTGGGGTGGTCATGAGAAATAAAATTTCTCAAATCTTGTTGTGAAAATAAACTTATTCAGGAAAATAAATTTAATAGAGTTTATTTATTTAAGCATTTATGAGATTCATGAATCAGACAAAACTTAAAACCAGAAGACATTCAGAGAACTCCATTTAGCAGGTTGAATATGGATGCAAAATAAAGATATTACTTGAGGGGGGGCGGAGCCAAGATGGCGGAATAGTGAGGGCGCGTACCGATAGTCCGGGAATATTTAGCTTAATAAAAGGGGAGTTACGGTAGCCGCAGAAAATAGAACCAAAAAAAAAAAAATTGCAGGGGAAACCCTTCTGGATGGAGCAGCCGTGAATCGGAGGACCTACTGGGAGAACAAGGTCGCCCACCGCGCGGAAGCCAAGTCGCAGGACCCAGCCGCAGAAGCCCCAGGGTCTGCGCAACAGTGCTCCAAGGGGAGTGCATGCCACACAGACAACAGTGGGGAGACTTGGGACGCTCAGGGCTCCGAGTCCACACATCGGCGCTGGAAGGGGAGGTGAGCTCAATAACCCGAGACATTGGTGGGGGAACGGGGGTCAGAATCTAGAGGGGGGCCGGAAAGTGCAGCAAACTCACTACCGGAAAGAAGGAAAAAAAAAAGCTTCGGGGTTTCTCTTCCCCCTAACCTTGCAAAGGTTACAAGGCTGCAAGGCTTGAAGAATTCCCAAGAGACAAAGAGCAAGCCTCCTCTTTGGATTTACATATCAATGGGGGAGAGTTAAGGAACTGAGTCACTACAATTCAGTAGCCTAGGCAACCCAGTGGGAGTCCAGAGGAGCCAAAGACTGGAAGCGAAATACCATCAATTCTGCACAGCCCTGCCCTGTGGTGTTACTTACTCCCTGAATAAATAAAATAAATAAATAAACAAAAAGAGAGAGATTTACCACGCATAACCTGAGGGTGTCACCTTTGCACACCCTTAACCAGGAAGAACCAGGCAGAGCTCTCAGGCCACACCCATCTCAAGCCTCCAAGGCTCCTCCAACAGCAGGCAGTCCACTTAACACGGACACAGTATAAAAAAAAAAAAAAAAAAAAAAAAAAACGCACAGTGACTCAAGAAGAATTAACTATGCCGAGTAACAAAAACAGAAATAGAGGGAGCAAGATCAACGATGACACTATGATGCCTCCAAATAAGCAAAACACCCCAAGCCAAGAGTATGAAGATGATGAGATAGAAGAAATGCAAGATACGGATTTCAAAAAATTTATGATAAGAACACTTAGAAGTTTTCAAAAGCAAATCCTTGAACTACAGAAATCCTTAATGGACAAGATTGAAAATCTCTCTCTTGAAAATGAAATTTTAAGGAAGAGTCAAAATGAAACTCAGAAACTAGTAGAACAGGAAAGTGTGATAGTGAAGAGAAATCAAAATGAAATGAAGAGCTCAATAGATCAAATGACAAACACATTAGAAAGCCTTAAAAAACAGAATGGGTGAAGCAGAAGAGAGAATATCAGACTTAGAAGATAGAGCACAGGAAAACATACAGTCAAACAAAAGAAAAGAAGAGGAAATTAGAAACCTAAAAAATATTGTTGGGAATCTACAGGATACTATTAAAAAAACCAACATTCGAGTTCTAGGAGTTCCTGAAGGCATGGAGAGAGAGAAAGGATTAGAAGGCCTTTTTAGTGAATACTAGCAGAGAACTTTCCAGGTTTGGAGAAGGACAGAGATATCCTAGTACAGGAAGCTCATAGAACCCCCAATAAACATGACCAAAAGAGATCCTCACCACGACACGTGGTAATTAAACTCACCACAGTGAAACATAAAGAAAAGATCCTAAAATGTGCAAGAGAGAAACGTCAGATTACTCTCAGAGGATCTCCAATCAGACTCACAGCAGACTTCTCATCAGAAACCCTACAAGCTAGGAGGGAATGGCGAGACATAGCCCAGGTGCTAAGAGAGAAAAATTGCCAGCCCAGAATATTATATCCTGCCAAGCTCTCATTTGTGAATGAAGGTGAAATAAAGACCTTTCATAGCAAACAGAAATTGAAGGACTTTGTGGCCACTCGTCCGGCCCTGCAAAAGATACTTAAAGATGTGCTACACTCAGAAACACAGAAACACGGCCATCAATATGAATGAAGGGAAAGGAAGAACACCTACCAGTAAAAGAGCATGGGAAGCTCAAAGCATATACTAGAAAATATTTCCGGGAAAATGGCAGGGCAAAGTCACTACGTATCAATTGTCACATTGAACATTAATGGTCTGAATTCTTCAGTTAAAAGACACCGTTTGGCTGACTGGCTCACAGAACACAACCCAACTATTTGTTGCCTACAAGAAACACATCTCTCTAACAAAGAGGCATGCAGACTGAAAGTGAAAGGTTGGAAAAAGATATTCCATGCCAACAGAAACCAAAAAAAAGCAGGTGTAGCCATATTAATATCAGACAAAATAAACTTTAAGACAAAAACTGTTAAGAGAGACAAAGAGGGACACTATATAATGATTAAGGGTTCAATTCAACAGGAAGATGTAACTATTATAAATGTATATGCACCTAATTACAGGGCACCGGTCTATTTAAAAGATATGTTAAGGCACTTAAAGGGAGATTTAGATTCCAATACAATAGTACTGGGGGACTTCAATACTCCACTCTCAGAAATAGACAGATCATCCGGACAGAAGATCAACAAGGAAACAGCAGATTTAATTGACACTATTGCCCAAATGGATCTAACAGATATCTACAGAACTTTCAACCCTACATCTACAGACTTCACATTCTTCTCAGCAGCTCATGGAACCCTCTCTAGGATTGATCACATACTAGGCCATAAAGCAAGTCTCAGCAAATTTAAAAGAATTAGAATCATATCATGCAGCTTCTCAGACCACAGCGGGATGAAGCTGGAAATTAGCAACTCAGGAAACCTCAGAAAGTATGCAAACACATGGAGACTGAACAACATGCTCCTGAATGAACACTGGGTCATTCAAGAAATCAAAAGAGAAATTAAAAACTTTCTGGAAGTAAATGAAGACAACAACACAACATATCAAAACTTATGGGATACAGCAAAAGCAGTATTGAGAGGCAAATTTATAGCAATAGGTGCCTATATCAAGAAATTGGAAAGGTACCAAATAAATGAGCTTTCAGTGCACCTCAAGGACCTAGAAAAACTGCAGCAAACCAAACCCAAATCTAGTAGGAGAAGAGAAATAATTAAAACCAGAGAAGAAATTAACAGGATTGAATCCAAAAAAAAAATTACAAAAAATCAGCCAAGCGAGAAGCTGATTTTTTGAAAAAATAAACAAAATTGACACCCCATTGGCCCAACTAACTAAAAAAAGAAGAGAAAAGACCCAAATCAATAAAATCAGAGATGAAAAAGGAAACGTAACAACAGACACCACAGAAATAAAAAGAATCATCAGAAATTACTACAAGGACCTGTATGACAGCAAACAGGAAAACCTATCAGAAATGGATAGATTCCTGGACACATGCAATCTACCAAAATTGAACCATGAAGACATCGAAAACCTAAATAGACCCATAACTGAAACAGAAATTGAAACAGTAATAAAGGCCCTCCCAACAAAGAAAAGCCCAGGACCAGATGGATTCACTGCTGAATTCTACCAGACATTTAAAGAAGAACTGACTCCAATTCTTCTCAAACTATTCAGAACAATCGAAGAAGAGGGAATCCTCCCAAATTCTTTCTATGAAGCCAGCATAACCTTAATCCCTAAGCCAGAGAAAGATGCAGCACTGAAGGAAAATTGCAGACCAATATCCCTGATGAACATAGATGCAAAAATCCTCAATAAAATTCTGGCCAAGAGAATACAACAACACATCAGGATAATCATCCACCCAGACCAAGTGGGATTCATCCCTGGTATGCAGGGATGGTTCAACATTCGCAAATCAATCAATGCGATTCACCACATTAACAGACTGCAGAAGAAAAACCATATGGTTATCTCAATTGATGCAGAGAAAGCATTTGATAAAATTCAACACCCTTTCATGATGAAAACTCTAAGCAAATTGGGTATAGAAGGAACATTCCTCAATATAATCAAAGCAATTTATAAAAAACCCACAGCCAGCATCCTATTGAATGGGGAAAAGTTGGAATCATTGCCACTGAAATCTGGCACCAGGCAGGGATGCCCACTCTCACCACTGCTATTTAACATAGTTCTGGAAGTTTTAGCCAGAGCCATCAGACAAGAAAAAGAAATCAAAGGAATACAAATCAAGAAGGAAGAAGTCAAACTATCCCTCTTTGCAGACGATATGATTCTGTACTTAGAGGATCCAAAGAACTCTACTAAGAGACTATTGGAACTCATAGAGGAGTTTGGCAAAGTGGCAGGATATAAAATCAATGCACAAAAATCAACAGCCTTTGTATACACAGACAATGCCATGGCTGAGGAAGAACTGCTAAGATCAATCCCATTCACAATAGCTACAAAAACAATCAAATACCTTGCAATAAACTTAACCAAGGACGTTAAAGATCTCTACGATGAAAATTACAAAACCTTAAAGAAAGAAATAGAAGAGGATACCAAAAAATGGAAAAATCTTCCATGCTCATGGATTGGAAGAATCAACATCATCAAAATGTCCATTCTCCCAAAAGCAATTTATAGATTCAATGCAATCCCAATCAAGATATCAAAGACATTCTTCGCAGATCTAGAAAAAATGATGCTGAAATTCATATGGAGGCACAAGAGACCTCGAATAGCTAAAGCAATCTTGTACAACAAAAACAAAGCCGGAGGCATCACCATACCAGACTTCAGGACATACTACAGGGCAGTTGTAATCAAAACAGCATGGCACTGGTACAGAAATAGATGGATAGACCAATGGAACAGAATTGAAACACCAGAAATCAACCCAAACATCTACAGCCAACTTGTATTTGATCAAGGATCTAAAACTAATTCCTGGAGCAAGGACAGTCTATTCAATAAATGGTGCTGGGAAAACTGGATTTCCATTTGCAGAAGCATGAAGCAAGACCCCTACTTTACACCTTACACAAAAATCCACTCAACGTGGATTAAAGACCTAAATCTACGTCCTGACACCATTAAGTTATTAGAGAACATTGGAGAAACCCTTCAAGATATTGGCACAGGCAAAGAATTTCTGGAAAAGACCCGGGAGGCACAGGCAGTCAAAGCCAAAATCAACTATTGGGATTGCATCAAATTGAGAAGTTTCTGTACTGCAAAAGAAACAGTCAGGAGAGTGAAGAGACAACCAACAGAATGGGAAAAAATATTTGCAAACTATGCAACAGATAAAGGGTTAATAACCAGAATCTACAAAGAGATCAAGAAACTCCACAAAAACAAAACCAACAACCCACTTAAGAGATGAGCCAAGGACTTCAATAGACATTTTTTAAAAGAGGAAATCCAAATGGCCAACAGGCACATGAAAAAATGTTCAAGGTCATTAGCAATCAGGGAAATGCAAATCAAAAGCACAATGAGGTTTCACCTCACCCCGGTTAGAATGGCTCACATACAGAAATCTACCAACAACAGATGCTGGCGAGGATGTGGGGAAAAAGGGACACTAACCCACTGTTGGTGGGAATGCAAACTGGTCAAGCCACTATGGAAATCAGTCTGGAGATTTTCAGAAACCTGAATATAACCCTACCGTTCGACCCAGCCATCCCACTCCTTGGAATTTACCCAAAGGAGTTTAAATTGATAAAGAAAAAAGCGGTCTGCACCCTAATGTTTATTGCAGCTCAATTCACAATAGCCAAGACCTGGAACCAACCTAAATTCCCATCAGTGGTAGACTGGATAAAGAAATTATGGGATATGTATTCTTTAGAATACTATACTGCAGTAAGAAACAACGAAATGCAGTGATTTGCAACAAAATGGAGGAATCTGGAACACATCATGCTGAGTGAAGTAAGCCAGTCCCAAAGGGACAAATACCATATGTTCTCCCTGATCAGTGACAACTGACTGAACACCAAAAAGGAAACCTCCTGAAGTGAAATGGACACTATGAGAAATGGTGACTTGATCAGCATAGCCCTGACTGCTAATGGACAACTTAATACATTATCCCTCATAGTATTTTTTTTTGTCTGTTCTACTTAATATGACTGGTTTAATTCTGTAATTATCACACAGTTATTCTTAAGTGTTGAAAATTAACTGAAATGTGATCCCTGTTAAACATAAAAGTGGGAATAAGAGAGGGAAGAGATGTATAATTTGGGGCATGCTCAAGCTGACTTGCCCCAATTGGTAGAGTTGGAAGCATACCAGGGGATTCCAATTCAATCCCATCAAGGTGGCATGTGCCAATGCCATCTCACTAGTCCAAGTGATCAATTTCAGTTCACAATTGATCATAATGAAAGGACTAAGAGTCAAAGGGAGCACATAAACAAGTCTAGTATCTGCTAACACTAACCGATAGAATAAATAAAGGGGAGAGTGATCCAACATGGGAAGTGAGATACTCAGCAGACTCACAGAATGGCGGATGTCCTAAATAGCACTCTGGCCTCAGAATCAGCCCTAAAGGCACTCAGATCTGGCTGAAAATCTCATGAGAGTATTTCAGGCATGGAAAGCCAAGACACTCTGGCAAAAAGATCTCTGTGAGTGAGATCCCAGTGGAAAGAACAGGTCTTCAAAGAGGGAGGTGCCTTTCTCTGAAGGGAGGAGAGAACCTCCACTTTGACTATGACCTTGTCTAAACAAGATAAGAGTCGTAGAACTCAAGGGGCTTCCATAGCCTTGGAAACTCATGACTGGTGCATAGGGAGATTACTGATGCCATAAACAGGAGTGTCAATTTGTAAAGTCAACAACAGGAGTCACTGTGCACTTACTCCTCATGTAGGATCTCTGTCCTTAATGTGCTGTACACTGAGGCTTAATGCTATAACGAGTACTCAAACAGTATATTTCACTTTGTGTTTCTATGAGGGTGCAAACGATTGAAATCTTTACTTAATGTACACTAAACTGATCTTCTGTAAAAAAAAAAAAAAAAGAAATTATCAATTCCCAACTTGACTCTCACTGGGATTAAACATGACAATAGGTCTGATCTGATTTCATCATCATTTAAAAAAAATCATCTATTATTTTTCACTTTATGTTTCTGTGTGGGAACCAACTGTTGAAATCCTTACTTACGGTATACTAAGCTGATCTTCTGTATATTAAGATAATCGAAAATGAATCTTGATGTGAATGGAAGGGGAGAGGGAGTGGGAAAGGGGAGGGTTGTGGGTGGGAGGGAGGTATGCGGGGGAAAGCCATTGTAACCCATGAGTTGTACTTTGGAAATTTATATTCATTAAATAAAAGATAAAAAAAAAGATATTACTTGAGGGTCCAGTGTGGTGGTGCACTAGGTTAATCCTCTGTCATGCCGGCATCCCATATGGGTGCCAGGTTCTAGTCCCAGGTTGCTCCTCTTCCCATCCAGCTCTCTGCTGTGGCCTAGGAAAGCAGTGGAGGATGGCCCAAGTGCTTGGGCCTCTGCACCCACACGGGAGACAGGGGGGAAGCACCTGGCTCCTGGCTTCAGATCAGAGTAGCTCCTACCATTGCAACCATTTGGGGCGTGAACCAATGGAAGGAAGACCTTTCTCTCTGTCTCTCTCATTGTCTGTAACTCTACCTGTCAAATAAATAAAAATCTTTAAAAAAAGATATTACTTGATAAGAGGCAATAAGGCTTTGGCTTATGTGTATGTGATCCAGTGGAAAGTCCCAATTTGGAGCTTAGGTTTTGTTTCACTGTTAATGTTAGACTTTAGATTGTCTATAGAGGTGCCCAGGGTGCTAGAACTTTCTCAACCTAACGACCTCTACTTCTTCTCAATTTGTTTGCTTAGTAGAGGGCTGAACTTGTGTTTATAAAGTAAATTGAAAGTATGTCATTATAAAAATCAAAAGACAACTAATAAAGGAAACACAAGGGAAAGTGGCAGTGAGTAAGGATAGAGGGAAGGGAAATGAAAATGGAAAGTGACATTACGTTCTGTTTTTTATTTTTTCATTTTTTGGCAGGAAGAGTTAGAGAAAGAGACAGAGAGAAAGGTCTTCCTTTTCCGTTGCTTCACCCCCCCCCCAATTGGCTGTGTGGCCAGCGAACAGCGCCGGTCCAAAGCAAGGAGCTAGGTGTCCCCTCCCGGTCTCTCATGCAGGCACAGGGCCCAAGCATTTGGGCTATCCTCCATTGGCTTCCTCGGCCACAGTAGAGAGCTGGACTGGAAGAGGAGCAACCGGGACAGAATCTGGTGCCCCAAACAGAACTAGAACCTGGGGTGCCGGCATCACAGGCAGAGGATTAGCCAAGTGAGCCACGGTGCCAGCCTGCATTTTTTCATTTTGACTCTTGTTGAAGTAATTGGTACCAGATTTTTCTGCCCACCATAAACAGTAAGAGCACAGAAAAATGAGACCAAGGCATACAGATACTGGGCAACAGCAGTGTTGGGCCATAATCCTTGAGCAAGAAAACAAGAGACCCCTATAAAAGAGGACCCATTTCTGTTAGAAGAAGGCAGCTCAGGAGGATGGAAACTAAGGTGGTTCTTCTGGGCTGAGTAGACCTTGTGTTGTCAGAGGCTGAAGCAGGTGTGATTTGGGAGACGTGGATCAGGAAGAAGGAAGCTATCCAGAGAAAGATCTACATAAATCTGCATAAGGGTCTCTGCATTAGTGGATATTAAGGTGTGTGTGAGTCAGGTGAAACTAGGAAGCCCAAGATAAAACCATTCCCCAAACTGGGAGGTTTCCAAGTTTCCAACAATGAAAACTATACTTAGTTTAAAAGTAGAAACATATGTATGAAACATATATATGTATTTTATAGATAAATATATTTGTGTACACACATATATATGTTTCTTTCATATATATGATGAAATGCTTTTTCAGGTATACAAATAGGAAAAAATTATCTGCTACAAATTACACAATAATTTGAACAAAATTTTATTGTACAAATATTTATTGTAAATTGAAGGAAATTTGTGCCAAATGGAAATCCAGATCCACAAAAAAGAAATAAAGAGCCCAGAAATGGTAAATACATAGATAAATATAAAATTTTTTTCTCTTATTTTTAAAATTCTTTCAATACACATTTATCCATTTAATGTAACAATAGTAACAATGAGTTTTGGAATTAATAAAATACATATGGGGCAGGCCTTTGTCATAGCGATTAAGATACCACTTGAGACAGCTGCATCCCTTATGGGAGGGCCTGGATTGGAGTCCCAGCTCCACTCCTGATTGCAGTTTCCTGCTGGTGCAAACTCTGGGAGGCAGCAGGTGATGGCTCAAATAGTTGAATCTCTGTCACCTATAGAGGTGGCTTGGATTGATTTGCCATCTTCTGGCCTGGGCCAGCTCTGGGTATTGTCATCATCCAGCATCTGTGGAGTGACCTAGCCTATAGAATGTCTGTCTCCTTGTATCCCTCCGCTTCCTTCCCCTCCCCTTCCCTTCCCTCCTCTCCCTCTGCTCCAATCCACTCTCCTCCCCTTCCCTCCCCTCCTTTCCCTCCCCTTCTCTCCCCTCCTTTCCCTCCCCTCCCTTCCCTCCCCTCCCTTCCCCTCCCTTCCTCTCCCTTCCCCTCCCTTCCCCTTTCCTTCTCTCTCTCTGTCTCTCCCTCCCTTTAACATAATGGCTTGAATCCTACTTTGATTTCTGATTCCAGTTTCCACCTGGTGTTCACATTTGGGTAACAACAACTGATGACTCAAATTGATGGGTCCTTACCACCAATGTGGGAGATCTGGATTTCAGTCCAGTTACCACTTTGGAATTAGCCCAATCATGAGCAATTTTGGTATTTGAGGGAGAAGCCTGCTGATGGGAGATGTCTCTCTCTCTCCCTCTCTCTCCCTCACACACACACTCTTTCTGATTTTCTTGCTCTCACTCTAGCTCTCACCCTCATCCCCATTCCTGCATGCCCATAAATAAATAAAAATGCTTAACAAATAGACTGAGATAAGGTAAATGTGGTTATATTAATGCATAGAAAATCATATTTTAGAAAGAATAAAGGGCTAAAGCACATAAACAAATAGCTAGGACAAAACATATCCTCAGTGAATAAATAAACTCAATTAGCTGAATCAAGAAAGAAAACATAGTAAGCAAGAACAAAAACAACAAACATACAGTACAATAAAACACTGAAAGTCTTACTGGTGATTACGTTAACTATAAAGGCTGTAAACATTCCAATTAACTCAGTTTTCATACTGAAGAAAAAAAGCCACTCCAACTATATGCTAAAGAAGTTAAATTTCTAAAATAAATGAAAATTAAGTTAAATATCAGTACACAGACAAATTAAAAAAAGAATACCTTGCAAACACTAATCTTAGTAAGCTAGACTGACTATATTGATAAGAAGCAACATAGATTTCAGGACATGGATTATTGCTAGGGATAAAAAATAACATTTCATAATGACAAAAAGACTAATTGACAAGGAATATATAATTATATATCTACAAAATGACAGAGATTCAAAATTTGTACATATAAAAACGGCTGACTGAGGTAAGAAAAAATTGTGTACAAAAATGATAGCTGAATGCTTCAGTTTGCATTTACAGTGTTATAAAAAAAGAAATACTACCTACTAACTGGGTGAAAACATTTGCAAATCACGTGTCTCAAAAAGTACATGTATCTAGTATGTATGTGTGTGTATATAGATACTAGATATACATATACACACTATATACACCTTATATATATATGAGTATATATACATACTCAACTCATTTGTAGGAAAATAGGAAGTCCAATTAGAAATGGATAAAGACATGATAAAGACATACATTTCATAAAGGGGTAGGTATATACATATAGGAAGTAAGTACATGAAAAATAAACAAATACAAATTAAGGACAGAATGAGATATTGCCACAATCTATTGTACTGACTAAAGTTTATGCTGATGATATAAAGTGGTAGCAAGGATTTGGAGTGACAAGACCTCTCTCAAATTACAGGTTGGAATGTAATCTGGAATATCAGCTCTTGAAAAAAATCATCTGCGGCTCACTAGGCTAATCCTCCACCTTGTGGCGCCAGCACACGGGGTTCTAGTCCTGGTCAGGGTGCCAGATTCTGTCCTGGTTGCCCCTCTTCCAGGCCAGGTCTCTGCTGTGGCCAGGGAGTGCAGTGGAGGATGGCCCAAGTCCTTGGGCCCTGCACCCACATGGGAGACCAGGATAAGTACCTGGCTCCTGCCATTGGATCAGTGTGGTTTGCCCGCTGCAGCGCACTGGCCACGGCGGCCATTGGAGGGTGAACCAATGGCAAAAGGAAGACCTTTCTCTCTGTCTCTCTCTCTCTCTCTGTCCACTCTGTCTGTAAAAAAAAATCATGGCTGTGTTTTATAAACACACATCACCATATGAGTATAATTTAAAAGTTGCGTTCCCAGCTATTTATCTTAGGGGAATGAAAACTTAACATTCACACAAAGAATCTGAATCTGAATATACATAACAGCTTTATTAACACTCAAATAAAACTGAAAAACCTAAATGTTTTCAATGAGCAAATAGATAAACTATGGTGCTTCTGTTCAGTGAAATTATTACTCAACCAAAATGTACAACATAAATGGATTTTTGGAACATTATGCTAGGTGAAAGAAGCTAGACACAGAATCTACATATCTTTTTTTAAAAAAAAATATTCTATAAATGCAGAAAGCATATTTGTAGTTTCCTAGTGTTGAAGTTGGGAATGGGATGAACTGCAAATGGGCATGAAAGGAATTTGTGAGTGGAAGAAATGGATTATGGTGGGGCTGGCACTGTGGCTTAGTGGGTAAAGCCATTGCCTGCAGTGCTGGCATCCCATATGGGTGCTGGTTTGTGTCCCAGCTGCTCCACTTCAGATCCAGCTCTCTGGTATGTCATGGCAAAGCAATAGAAGATTGACCAATCTTTGTGCCCCTGCACCCACATGGGAGACTTGGAGGAATCTCCTGGCTCCTGGCTCCAGATATGCACAGCTCCAGCCATTGCAGCCATCTGGAGAGTGAACCAGTAGATGGAAGACCTCTCTTTCTTTCTCTAACTCTCTCTGTAACTCTGTCTTTCAAATAAAAAAAAACTGTATGTATAAAATACATGAAATTATTTCCCTTTATATAAATTTTTAAAAAGAACATATAAAAGTAAAATATGAATACTATGTGAGTAGCCACAAACCTCAGACAACATATCTTTTATAGTTGTTACAAAAGGAAAATTTAGTGTTTTACAAACCTTAATATAAAGTTTCCATGTAAAATACATTATAAGGGAGTCTTGAGAAATAATTCAAAATTAATTTTGTTGTATTTCTATCTTTGTGGTAAATGTCAACATTTTAAAATTTGTACTTGTTATGTGTGTTTGTTTTTCAAATTAGTATTCTTTGTTTTATTTAATTTTATACTTGCATATTTATATTTTAAACAAACATTTGTTTATATTCTATACATTTGAAACCTCATACACCTGTATAAGCCCCCACCCCATTTTTTTACTGGTTCTACTTTCACACAACATTTTGATATTTTTTCTCATTAATTCCATCCTTTTATTTTGACTTTAGAATATAAATTAAAAATTATTTTGTCTTGATTATTAACTTGATTCATTTCTACATATAGTAGAATCCAAATTGTATTTCTTTCTGTATTTGACTTATTTCAACTTCTATAACATTTCATAGTTCTATTAATGTAATGAACAACAGAGCTTCTTTATCTAAAGGCCATGTGGCATTAACTTTTATCGATATACAATATTTTTATTCACTCTATTATTAATGGACACATGAGTTCATCTTTTGGATGTTGTTAATAATTCTACAATAAACATAAAATATTGATTTCAATACCTAGTATATATACCCCAAAATTGGATTACTGGATCATGTGACACTATGGTTTGAATTTGGTCTGAGAATGCCCCTGAGGGTTCATGAGGTGGATGTTTTGTCCAAGGGGGCAATAGTGCCATGTTGAATATTTTTCAGATGGATTCTGGTATTAGCATATTGGGGAGCACTACTATTGCAAAGATTCATGCCTGTGTCCTAGAATGAGTTAATTCTCACAAGACGATACCATTATAAAGTAAAGTGACCCACAGGCATAGCCTCTTCTCCACATGACCACTTCCTTTCCCTTTTTTCTGCCAACCTGCAATATAGTTATGGGAGCTCTCATAATGGGGTAACTTGGTGATGCTTTGAAACTAAGAAAGAAAAATGCATGCAAATTGCTTTCAGAGAATAGAATGGATGTAACTTTCTTAGGCAGAGATTAGTGCATGTTGCTACACAGTAACTGCTGTCATTACTGATTAACATAGTACTTTCATTCAATGGCTTGGCATATATGACAGCTTTCCTAATCTGTGAATGGTAGGTGGTAGAGAATTAGCAATGAAGCAAATAGACACATATCTATGCATTCAGGGAGTTCTCACTTTAGTTTATGAGTGAGGAAGACAAACAGTTTATAAATAAATACAAAAATATATGGTATACTTGATAATAACATCTGCTACAGAAAATATAAACAGACTTAATAGGTTTTAGTAAATCACTGCTGCTTGAGCAGCCTTCTTTCCTCTGTTACCCCTTCTCAAACTTTCTCACCATCTTCATGTCCTCTTCCAATGTGACTAATAATGTACCTTTCTCTGAAGGGAGGAGAAAACTTCCACTCTGACTACGACCTTGTCTAAATAAGATCAAAGACAGTGAACTCAAAAGGCTTCCATAGCCTTGGCAACTCATGACTAGAGCCTAGGGAGATTACTGATGCCATAAACAAGAGTGTCAATTCATTAAGTCAACAAAAGGAGTCACTGTGCACTTACTCCTCATGTAGGTTCTCTGTCCTTAATGTGTTGTTCAATGTGAATTAATGCTATAACTAGTACTCAAATGATATTTTACACTTTATGCTCTGTGTGGGTGCAAACTGATTAAATCTTTACTTAATATATACTAAATTGATCTTCTGTATATAAAGATAATTGAAAATGAATCTTGATGCAAATAGAATGGGAGAGGGAGTGGGAGATGGAAGGGTTGCAGGTGGGAGGGAAGTTATAGGGGGGAAGCCATTGTAATCCATAAACTGTACTTTGGAAATTTGTATTTACTAAATAAAAGTTAAAAATAAAATATTAAAAAATAAATAATGTCTAAATAATTTTAATACTTGAGGTGATTTTATCCCCAACTATAATCTCAGGGATGATAAGATCTGAGAAGCAAGTCTATTTGGGCTTCTTGAGCTACTGAAAACAAATTCACAAAGTAAAGTTTTTGCTTGCAATGATTCTATGAAATGGCAAAACTGTGTAGATACCCCCATGCAGCCTGAAAAATGTGTCACATACACATTGGAGATATTAATAAAAAAGGATAGAGACTACCACAGGTTGTCAAGGGGAATGAGGTTGGGATGAGGAAAGGAAAGATGTTTATTGAAGGATGCAAAGTTCAACTGAGTATAAAAGAAAACATTTTAATGAGTTATTCCACTGCAAGTTGACCACCATTGGTAATATATTGTATATTTTTATAGTCAGTTTTATAGCCTGGCAGGTTAAGCCTCTACTGGAAACACTGACATCCTATATGGGTGCCAGTTCAAGTCCCAGCTACTCCACTTCCAACCCAGATCTTTGCTAATGCCCTGGGAAAATAGTGGAAGATGCCACAAGTGTTTGGGGCCCTGTACACAGGTGGGTGACCCAAAAGAAGCTCCAGGCTCCAGGCTTCAGCCTGGCCCAGCCACAACTGTTTCCATTTGGGGAGTGAACAAATGGATGGAAGATTCTCTGTCTCTCCTCCCTCCCTCCTTTCTTTTCTCCCTCTTTCCCTCCCTCCCTCAGTCCCTTTCTCTGTAATGCTTTCTCAAATAAAGAAAAATAAATGTGAAAATAATGTACAATGTATTTCTCATTTGCTAAAATGATTGATATTTAAGGTAAGGCATTTGGTATGGTAGTTAAGATCCTGGTTGAGATAACTGCATCTCATATCAAAGTGCCTGGGTTAGAGTATGCCTGACACCTGTAATGAGTTCCTGGATCACAGCTTCATCCAGCTTCAGCCCCAGCCATTGTGTATATTTGGGGAGTGAAGAAGGAAGTAAAACCTCTGTAACTTTCTCTGTCTCTCAGATACATACATGCATTCATACATACACACATGCATGCAGACATACATTTTTAGAGAAACACATTTTATCTAAAATTAGTAAATTGGATAGTGAGGGATGTGGTAATCATCTTGACTGCATTTTTATATAATGCACCTATGAGTCAAAACATCACATCATACTCCATAAATACACAATTATTATTTGTCAATTAAAATGAAATTAAAAAATAAAATGTTAATAGTGAAAAGCCCCTGGATAGCCTTACATATTAAGGTAAATCATGAGATACATACCCTATCATCCTTGAAGTCCAGAAAGTATATAACATTAAATGGAATATTCTTAAAATGGACATTTAGAACATACATTAATTTCATGACATTGAATAGGGAAAGTTTTTCTCAGTAAATGTAAAAATAATGACTATAAAGACGAGATTAGTGTTGGATTTCAATCAAGGTAACATTCCCCACTTGTTTCCCACTATATCAGTCTTAGTTTTCCTGTGATCAAGGACAACTGCACCAGGACAAGTGAGAACAAGTATAAATGAAGGAGGAGAGCCAACAGCTCTATTCAGTGAACCTGATGGTGAAGACCTCACTGATCTGGTTCCTCAGTATTCTTCATCTCTGGGATGATGGGTGGGCCTTACACAGAGCAGATGGATAACTGTTCCAGAGTAGATAGAAGAGGATACATAAAGGCCCACCAGAATGTACACAAGACTCAGAGTTTTATCCACATGCATATCTACTTGTTGAGAAGAAAAATGTCACAACATCAAAATCAGATGGTACTGGATTCATAAATGGGACCACAGATGTAACAGTTCTGCTTAGCTTAAAGGTTCACATATGGATAAGTCATAGCAAAGGGATAGCTGTTAGGTTTCAGAGAAACAGAAAGTTTATTAGTTGATAAAATCTAGTTCCTCTACTTCAGAGTGTGTAAAGCCCTGTGAGTAAAGTTGACAGAGGAGACTGGTGGTTAAGTGACAGGGCACTGGAGGTCCACATGTGTATAAGTTATCCGGGGGATAGTGCAGACCATGACCTTCTGTGTATGTGAAATGCAGGTATCCTTTCTGTCCTCCAGAAATGCACTTAGCCTGGAGTAGAGTTAAATAGAGGAAATTTAGCCTGAATTCTGCTACCAATGCAGATTCCCTGACTCCCACATGTGTTCCCTGGGGAAAAAAATCACTATTCCTCAGAATTTATCAGGCACAATTTCCTGATTTACAGGTGCTTTACTATTTTACCGAGAACCTGAAACCACAGGAGAACTTATGGGGATGCCACCAGGTGGCTTCTGGAGCAATGGGGATAGCTTGACAAATCAGAGGTTGCTTGTACTTGTTCTGAAGTAAAGACTACTGTTTTACTTTTATTGGTTGACAATGACTGAGAGCATACAACGTGCCCAGGCAGGCCTGCCTTGGAGAAATGAGTCCACAGGTGAGAAGAGTGAAACCCAGCTGCTCTCCTCTGCTCTCTCCAGAAACCAGGAAAGTTCATTTATCCCTGAGGTGGCTCCTATTTTTCATGATGCCAAGTCTCAGGCTGTCTTGCTTCCACAAATGAAATGACAGTTATGGGCCTGAAGGGAGATGAGCTGATGCCATACTTTCCCTATAAAAACACCTTAGGGATTCATCTAATAATGGATTCATATCAGGGACTCAGCTGGGTGAGTGTCTTTCTGTTTCATGTACAGAGTGATCTCCAAGAGCAACTGGGTTCTGAGGTAAAAAAGAATTCTTTCCTATGATATATTAGCAGAATTCTCTGCTCATGATATCACTCTTAGATATTACTCCACAATTAATGCAACAAATATTTCTAGACATGAAATGATAAACTTTGTGAATTGTGTAAGGCCATACAAAATAGGTTTGCAAAATTATATTTGTGATTTATGATGCACTTGAATTGGATTTGTACTTGATTTCCTCATTATATTTCTCAATTTAACTTGTGATTTTTATCTCAATTAAATTTGATCTAGTAAGGCACTTGATCTAGTACCTTGAATATAGTGTACTATATTCTAGTACTAATATCTAGTACTCTTGGAAGAAAGGGAGGATGTAATCATGATATTGTTGTGAATATAGTGGAATAAAATGACAGGGATTCTCCACTTGTGGCTGTACAGGTATTGACCCTTCAAGAAATCTGACTGACAAAATGCCACTGTTGATATGTTCAAAAATTGCAGTGTTAGGTCTTAAAGTCTTTATTTTAAAACTTTGCATTCATGCCTTATGGGGGATAATATTCAGGTGTCCTGGCACCACCTGGCCCTGATCAGGGAACTGGGAGCCCAGGATGTATTTGTCATTTTTTTTCTAAATTCGCCTTTTGACAGGGTTGCAATGGCTATCACCTCCTTAGAAAAATGATGCACTGAGAAGAATGTTATTAGCTCTAAAAACCATAGATTTATCCCTTCCTGGTGTCTATTTGACTCTGATACTTTAATAAACACAATTTTAGGGAGCAATTTTAGGTGTATCCAAATCCACAGCATAAGATTCTTATTATATTTTCCTGATAAAGTTTCTGTCTTCTACTTCTGTGGTGACACTATAAAACCCATGCTTTTTCTCAGGGTCCTGGGAGTTCCATGTGTCAGATTATGACTGTGCTTCTCATCAACACTGTGCTTTCACATGAATTTGCTTTAAATTCAGTTTCCAAAGAATGGGTGACACATTGCAGTCACTCATTGAAATTGGATGCTTTCCCTATTTATTCTTCTGGGATTGGGGGATTTTATAAAAATTCCTTTTATTGAGCTAATCATGGTGGAAAAGATGTTTATCCACCTGAATCTACCAACTGACTTATTTCCATCATTGAATCTATCAATCTACTTCCACATATCAATTCATCTAAAATTCTCATAATCATTTTCATGTTGTAAATGATGGCATAGTTCTTTAAATGCTGATCAATAAGTATGGTAAAATTATAATGGAAATAACATGGGAGATTAACATAATAACAACATAGTATATTCTGTCATATATTCTCATTTTCCTAAATCTACATAAAATGCAAACATCATTGTGCATTCATTCATAAAACAATACTCTATTTTAGCACTAATATACCAATTCACTAATAGTTGATACTACAAAAGAGGTGACAAAAGAGGCTTTATCAAAATTATTTTTCTTGAGGAAACCATTTAGTGCAGTTCTCTCCTCCCTTCAGAGAAAGGTACCTCCTTCTTTGAAGACCTGTTCTTTCCACTGGGATCTCACTCAGAGAGATCTTTTACCAGAGTGTCTTGGCTTTCCATGCCTGAAATACTCTCATGGGATTTTCAGCCAGATCCGAATTCCTATAGGGCTAATTCTGAGGCCAGAGTGCTATTTAGGACATCTGCCATTCTATGAGTCTGCTGAGTATCTCACTTCCCATGTTGGATCACTCTCCCCTTTATTTATTCTATTGGTTAGTGTTAGCAGGTACTAGACTTCTTTATGTGCTCCAATTGACTCTTAGTCCTTTCATTATGATCAATTGTGAACTGAAATTGATCTCTTGGACTAGTGAGATGGCATTGGTACATGCCACCTTGATGGGATTGAATTGGAATCCCCTGGTATGTTTCTAACTCTACCATTTAGGGCAAGTCAGCTTGAGCATGTCCCAAATTATACATCTCTTCCCTCTCTTATTCCCACTCTTATGTTTAACAGGGATCACATTTCAGTTAATTTTCAACACTTAAGAATAACTGTGTATTAATTACAGAATTAAACCAGTCATATTAAGTAGAACAGACAAAAAAACTACTAAGAGGGATAATGTATTAAGTTGTTCATTAACAGTCAGGGCTATGCTGATCGAGTCACCATTTCCCATAGTGTCCATTTCACTTCAATAGGTTTCCTTTTAGGTGTTCAGTCAGTTGTCACCGATCAGGGAGAACATATGGTATTTGTCCCTTTGGGACTGGCTTATTTCACTCAGCATGATGTGTTCCAGATTCCTCCATTTTGTTGCAACTGACTGGATTTCGTTGTTTCTTACTGCGGTATAGTATTTTAAAGAGTACACATCCCATAATTTCTTTCTCCAGTCTACCGTTGATGGGCATTTAGGTCGGTTCCAGGTCTTAGCTATTGTGAATTGAGCTGCAATAAACATTAGGGTGCAGACCGCCTTTTTGTTTGCCAATTTAGATTCCTTTGGGTAAATTCCAAGGAGTGGGATGGCTGGGTTGAATGGTAGGGTTATATTCAGGTTTCAGAGGAATCTCCAGACTGACTTCCATAGTGGCTTGACCAGTTTGCATTCCCACCAACAGTGGGTTTTTCCCCACATCCTCACCAGCATCTGTTGTTGGTAGATTTCTGTATGTGAGCCATTCTAACCGGGGTGAGGTGAAACCTCATTGTGGTTTTGATTTGCATTTCCCTGATTGCTAGTGACCTTGAACATTTTTTCATGTGCCTGTTGGCCATTTGGATTTCCTCTTTTGAAAAATGTCTATTGAGGTCCTTGGCCCATCTCTTTAAGTGGGTTGTTGGTTTTGTTTTTGTGGAGTTTCTTGATCTCTTTGTAGATTCTGGTTATTAACCCTTTATCTGTTGCATAGTTTGCAAATATGTTTCCCATTTTGTCGGTTGCCTTTTCACTTTCCTGACTGTTTCTTTTGCAGTACAGAAACTTCTCAATTTGATGCAATCCCAATAGTTGATTTTGGCTTTGACTGCCTGTGCCTCCCGGGTCTTTTCCAGAAATTCTTTGCCTGTGCCAATATCTTGAAGGGTTACTCTAGTAACTTGATGGTGTCAGGTCATAGATTTAGGTCTTTAATCCATGTTGAGTGGATTTTTGTGTAAGGTGTAAGGTAGGGGTCTTGCTTCATGCTTCTGCACGTGGAAATCCAGTTTTCCCAGCACCATTTATTGAATAGACTGTCCTTGCTCCAGGAATTAGTTTTAGATCCTTGATCAAATATAAGTTGGCTGTAGATGTTTGGGTTGATTTCTGGTGTTTCAATTCTGTTCCATTGGTCTATCCTTCTATTTCTGTACCAGTACCATGCTGTTTTGATTACAACTGCCCTGTAGTATGTCCTGAAATCTGGTATTGTGATGCCTCCGGCTTTGTTTTTGTTGTACAAGATTGCTTTAGCTATTCGAGGTCTCTTGTGCCTCCATATAAATTTCAGCACCATTTTTTCCAGATCTGAGAAGAAGGTCTTTGGTATCTTGATTGGTATTGCATTGAATCTATAAATTGCTTTTGGGAGAATGGACATTTTTATGATATTGATTCTTCCAATCCATGAGCATGGA
The DNA here is from genome assembly GCF_051225735.1 of Oryctolagus cuniculus. Classification (NCBI taxonomy): domain Eukaryota; kingdom Metazoa; phylum Chordata; class Mammalia; order Lagomorpha; family Leporidae; genus Oryctolagus; species Oryctolagus cuniculus. Next base: position 16,065 of record NW_028301710.1, on the reverse strand, counting down.
AGATTTTTCCATTTTTTGGTATCCTCTTCTATTTCTTTCTTTAAGGTTTTGTAATTTTCATCGTAGAGATCTTTAACGTCCTTGGTTAAGTTTATTCCAAGGTATTTGATTGTTTTTTAGCTATTGTGAATGGGATTGATCTTAGAAGTTCTTCCTCAGCCATGGCATTGCCTGTGTATACAAAGGCTGTTGATTTTTGTGCATTGATTTTATACCCTCTACTTTTCCAAACTCTTTTATGAGTTCCAACAGTCTCTTAGTAGAGTTCTTTGGGTCCCCTAAATAAAGAATCATGTCATCTGCAAAGAGGGATAGTTTGAGTTCTTCCTTCCCAATTTGTATCCCTTTAATTTCTTTTTCTTGCCTAATAGCTCTGGCTAGAACCTCCAGAACTATATTGAATAGCAGTGGTGAGAGTGGGCATCCCTGTCTGGTCCCATATCTCAGTGGAAATGCTTCCAACTTTTCCCCATTCAATAGGATGCTGGCTGTGGGTTTTTCATAGATTGCTTTGATTGTATTGAGGAATGTTCCTTCCATACCCAGTTTGCTTAGAGTTTTCATCATGAACGGGTGTTGTATTTTATCAAATGCTTTCTCGGCATCTATTGAGATAAGCATATGGTTTTTCTTCTGCAGTCTGTTAATGTGGTGTATCACATTGATTGTTTTACGCACATTAAACCATCCCTGCATACCAGGGATAAATCCCACTTGGTCTGAGTGGATGATTTTTCTGATGTGTTGTTGCATTCTCTTGGCCAGAATTTTATTGAGGATTTTTGCATCTATGTTCATCAGGGATATTGGTCTATAATTCTCTTTCAGTGCTGCATCTTTTTCCGGTTTAGGAATTAAGGTGATGCTGGCTTCATAGAAAGAATTTGGGAGGGCTCCCTCTTTTTCGATTGTTCTGAATAGTTTGAGAAGAATTGGAGTCAGTTCTTCTTTAAATGTCTGGTAGAATTCAGCAGTGAATCCATCTGGTCCTGGGCTTTTCTTTGTTGGGAGGGCCTTTATTACTGTTTCAATTTCTGTCTCAGTTATGGGTCTGTTTAGGTTTCCGATGTCTTCCTGGTTCAATTTAGGTAGATTGCATGTGTTCAGGAATCTATCCATTTCTGATAGGTTTCCCTGTTTGCTGGCATACAAGTCCTTGTAGTAATTTCTGATGATTCTTTTTATTTCTGTGGTGTCTGTTGTTACGTTTCCTTTTTCATCTCTGATTTTATTGATTTGGGTCTTTTCTCTTCTTTTTTTAGTTAGTTGGGCCAATGGGGTGTCAATTTTGTTTATTTTTTCAAAACACCAGCTCCTCGTTTGGCTGATTTTTTGGAATGTTTTTCTTCATTCAATCCTGTTGATTTCTTCTCTGGTTTTAATTATTTCTCTTCTCCTACTAGATTTGGGTCTGGTTTGCTGCAGTTTTTCTAGGTCCTTGAGGTGCGCTGAAAGCTCATTTATTTGGTGCCTTTCCAATTTCTTGATATAGGCACCTATTGCTATAAATTTGCCTCTCAATACTGCTTTTGCTGCGTCCCATAAGTTTTCGTATGTTGTGCTGTTATCCTCATTTACTTCCAGAAAATTTTTGATTTCTCTTTTAATTTCTTCTATGACCCATTGTTCATTCAGGAGCATGTTGTTCAATCTCCATGTGTTTGCGTATGCTCTAGGGATTCCTGAGTTGCTGATTTCCAACTTCATTCCTTTATGGTCTGAGAAGCTGCATGGTATGATTCTAGTTCTTTTGAATTTGCTGAGACTTGCTTTATGGCCTAGTATGTGATCAATCCTAGAGAAGGTTCCACGTACTGCTGAGAAGAATGTAAAATCTTTAGCTGTAGGATTGAAAGTTCTGTATATATCTGTTAGATCCATTTGTGCTATAGTGTCGTTCAAATCTACTGTATCCTTGTTGATCTTCTGTCCTATTGATCTGTCTATTTCTGAGAGTGGAGTATTGAAGTCCCCCAGTACCATTGTATTGGGGTCTAAGTCTCCCTTTAAGTCCCTTAACAAATCTTTTAGATAAACTGGTGCCCTGTAGTTAGGTGAATATACATTGATAATTGTTATATCTTCCTGTGGAATTGATCCCTTAATCATTATAGAGTGTCCCTCTTTGTCTCTCCTAACAGTTTTTGTGGTAAAGTTTGTGTTGTCTGATATTAAGATGGCTACGCCCGCCATTTTTTCATTTCTGTTGGCATGGTATATCTTTTTCCAGCCTTTCACTTCAGTCTGTATGGATCTTTGTTGGAAAGATGTATTTCTTGTAAGCAGCAAATAGATGGGTTTTGTTCCTTAACCCAATCAGCCAATCTGTGTCTTTTAACTGGACAGTTCAGGCCATTAACGTTCAATGTGACTATTGATAAGTCATAACTTTGCCCTGCCATTTGCCAAAGATAAGTTCTAATATATGCTTTGAATTCCCTGTGATCTTTTGCTGCCAGGTTTCCTTCCTTTACCTTCTTTCATATTGATGACCGTGTTTCTGTGTTTCTGTGTGTCTGTATGCAACACATCTTTAAGCATCATTTGCAGGGCTGGATGAGTGTCAACAAATTCTTTCAATTTCTGTTTGCTATGAAAAGTCTTTATTTCACCTTCATTCACAAATGATAGCTTTGCAGGATATAATATTCTGGGCTGGCAGTTTTTCTCTCTTAGTACCTGGGCTATATCTCGCCATTCCCTCCTAGCTTGTAGGGTTTCTGATGAGAAGTCAGCTGTGAGTCTGATTGGAGATCCTCTGAGAGTAATCTGACGTTTCTCTCTTTCACATTTTAGGATCTTTTCTTTATGTTTCACTGTGGTAAGTTTAATTACCACGTGTCGTGGTGAGGATCTCTTTTGGTCATGTTTATTAGGGGTTCTATGAGCTTCCTGTACTAGGATTTCTCTGTCCTCCAAACCTGGGAAATTTTCTGCTAATATCTCACTAAAAGGCCTTCTCATCCTTTCTCCCTCTCCATGCCTTCAGGAACTCCTAGAACCCGAATGTTGGGTTTTTTAATAGTATCCTGAAGATTCCCGACAATATGTTTTAGATTTCTAATTTCCTCTTCTTTTCTTTGGTCTGACTGTATCCTTTCCTGTTCTCTGTCTTCTAAGTCTGATATTCTCTCTTCTGCTTCACCCATTCTGTTTGTAAGGCTCTCTATTCTGTTTTTCATTTGATCTATTGAATTCTTCACTTCATTATGATTTCTCATTACTATCACAGTTTCCTGTTGTACTAGTTGTTTCATTTCATTTTGATTCCTCCTTAATATTTCATTTTCACGAGAGAGATGTTCTACCTTGTCCATTAAGGATTTCTGTAGTTCAAGAATTTGTTTTTGTGAACTTCTTAATGTTCTTATCAATTTTTTGAGATCTGCTTCTTGCATTTCTTCTATCTCATCATCTTCATAATCTTGAATTTGGGTTTTTTTTCATTTGGGGGCATCATGGTGACTACCTTTTTTTTTATTACCTCGGTTTTTGCGTTTGTTATTTGGCATATTGGAGATGTTTGGTTTCTTCACTGTGGTGCTTTTTCTTGTTATACTATGACTCTAGATTAAGTGGACTGTCTGTTTTTGATGGAGCCTTAGAGGCTTGAGATGGGTGTGGCCTGAGAGCTCTGTTTGGTGTGCCAAAGGTGACACTCCCAGGTTAGGCTTGGTAGATCTCTCTCTCTCTCTCTTTCTTTTTTTGATTCAAAAGGGAAGTAATTCCACACAGCTGAATGAAGTTGGAGGTAGTTTTCAGGCAAATGATATACCCACAGGAGCCAGAGATCAGAAGCTCTTTCCCAAGGACCACACAGGGAATCTGTTCTGCCCTCAGAGTGGGCTCAAATTCTCCTTCAGTCTCCCACTGGGTTGCCAAAGTTACGGAATTGTAGTGTCTCTGTAGAGTACTCACATGAATTCCATGAGTTCTCTCCCCCACCATCTCTTTTTCCACAGTCTCAGTTGAGTAGTGCTGCAAATTTACTAGATCCTAATCTCCTGTTAATTCACCCCACCCAGAGTCAGGTTTTTCTGCTAGGCTCAGGGCCGGTGCAGACCTGAAGTCGCTCTGTTTATGACGTATGTCCAAGATGGCGCCTGCTCTTTGTCTTGCTCACCTTTGAGAGGTGAGTGGAGAGAGAGATTTCACACTCGCATTGTCCCAGAAAAGCTTTGTAGAAATCATGCTTTTCTCCAGTGCTTATATGGTGATCTTCTTATCTAGCCATTTAAGTTGGTCTGAGTACCTTCAAAGCATGAGGGATTTCCCAAGGACCTCCCCCCGAAAAGAGCCACCCACACTGTCCTGCTGTTGGTGAGTTTCTTTGTGATCATGTATACTGTGTGGATATCATAATGTCATCCTTCTCAACCATATTGTGGAAATATGATCCAGTTGTTCTGCATGCCCAGAAACTTGTGGGCAATATCTATACCACTGTCAGTCCTTGGTGCTTATTAGGGCTAATAAATGAATAGTTGGAATTCTTCAAAACATGAGTGATATGACATCAATTTTAACATGTTGATAAAACACACCTGAAAACATAAATTCTATCAAGTACAATATTTAAAAGTCCAGAATTTTAATTCTAATTTAAATATGCAAAATTTGTATTTTTAACTTGTATCTAAGTATTTTAAAGATGTATATATTTATTGGAAAGGCAGAGCTACAAAAGACAGAGACAAAGACATAGAGAGAGGTCTTCCATCTGCTGGTTCAATCCCCAGATGGCAGCAAAGGCCTGAGCTGGGGCAATCCAAAGCTGGAGCCAGGAGCTTTTTCAATGTCTCCCACAGGAGTGTAGGGGCCCAAGGACTTGGGTCATCTTCTACTGCTTTCTTATATCATACCAGAGAGCTGGATCAGAAGTGTAGCAGTCAGGAATTGAACTAACACACATATGAAATGCTGGTACTGCAGGTAACAGCTTTACCTGCTATGCCACATCACCAGCCTCTAAATGTTTTTTCTCTTGGACACTGCCTCTGTTAGTTCAATGTTCTGCATGTATTGAAGTTTCTTCATCTTGTTCTTTCTTAATTTAATGCAAGAGAACATTTGCATTTCTTCTTGTGGTGTGCTCTATGAAACTATGTTTGGTACCGAATCCCTAGATCTACTTAGAAATTAATCCAAGTTTACCTTTGTTTGTTGAAGGCAGTTACTCTATGATGTCTTAATATTTATATCTGTTCTGACACTATATTAAAAGTGTGGACCTTGCTCTTGTATTTGTATATCATCACCCTCCTTTTATCACTTGTCTTTTTTTTCCTCTATGATGTCACAAAGTATAGATATTACTGAAGCATTTCTTGTTAAATTTTCACTTTTGACCCACTAAACTTCTGAATCACAGGTTTGTATTTGTGATCAATTTTGGAAATTTATGCCATAAAAATTCTAATAATACTGTCCTTTATTTCTTTTCCTTAGTCCAGAGAAACAGCTAGTAGTTTAATTCTTTCTCAGTCTAAGCTTTTTATATGTAGGTTTATATTTTAAATTCCATTCATTTACTCTTTACTGTGTTTGAATGTACTCACTGTGCTTAATAATATAGTTCAATAGTCTTCAGCTCAGCTCATGTTTAACATGGTTCACATTAAGTAGATTCACTACCTATTCAGTTATGTACTTGCTGTTTCCAAAATATACCTTTTTATGCATATAGTATCCTGTTGTTTTCATTTTCATTTTCCTATGGCCATTGTATTCACTTACAGTGTAACAATACGATGCCTATGTCTGAAGCTTACATGATATGGAATTTTATTTTGGTTGATTAGTTCTTGTGTAAAAAATAATATAAAAATTGATTCTCATATAAGTGATAATTCACTTTGAAATGTTTGCAGTTAGTTATTTTTCAGTCCTTTTGCCCCCTCCAAACTGAGCAACCCAAATATATTAGTCATTTTTTTAAATAGCTCTTATATGAAATGAGAACTTGCTTCTTTAATTTCTTCTCTAAACCATTTTCTTGGTTTAATTTTAAGTTTGTAGCCTTCAAATTTTCCTTCCACATTATTGGGAATTTAAGGGAATCTAATAACATTTCAGGATTTTGACTTTCTGTATTATAAATTATTAGAATATATAACAAATTTTCCAAAAATCACAGTTATCACTATTATACAAAGTAACATTTCAGATAGATTTCCTGTACTAAACAACCATATTTCATGAGAAATCATTTTTTTTATTTTTGTTTGCAACATATTCCTCATATTCTTCTTGATCAATGTACTAGAGCATGATAATATGTAGAAAACAATTATTTTAATATCATACAAATATTTTCATGTTTTTTCACAAACTTATGAAGCATTGCATTTCTTTGCCATTAATAGTCCCTATATACAAGTTCAGAATTACAGTTTTATGATAGCATTAAATGACTATTTGTAGGAATATTTATCTGATTCAGGATTATTCACTCCTCTTCATTAACACTCCCATGAATCTAAAAAAATCATTTTTAAATTTCTGTCTAAATTGTGGGCTAACTTAAATGATCTTAATGAAATGAACATGTAGGTATCTATCATTTGATATTATTACACTTCACTTGATAATTTCTATTGTCATTACAATGCCCCCAAAATATAATCTGGTTGATTTCTGCTGTGAAGGATGCAATGACAATTTTATACCTAAAATTTATACCTACTTAAGCACTTAACTATGGTTTCTGAACTGGAAATATTATCCTTTGTTTCCTGGTCAAAATGTTCCCATTTATTTCTATGCTTAATTAAAAAACTTTTACATAAATTACTGAACTATATATGTGTTCATATACTTCATTCTTTGTTGTTTACATATTGATATTGATTGCTTTTAATGAATCAATGAAAACTGAAGAATCCTCTGTTGATTTCTCTCTGTTAATATAATGGAAAATGTATATATTTTTCCTATTTAAAGGATTTTTGTGTTACTAATTTGGAGCTTTTAACTATTAAGCTCATAAATACCTAATGGTTTATAATATTTCCTAACATTGTCTATAGTGATTAACACTTTAGATTCATCAAATTATTTTTGTTCATAGCAACTTCAAACAAAACTTTATTTTATATTCATTCTTATTATATATATACTACTATGTATATATATTTAACAATTAGTTCAATATACTTATTTAACATATATTTATATATGCAGTCCATCATAATTAATTATTGATAAAAAACTGCCATATAGTTAATCTGACCTGTTTTATAAATTTCAAAGACAAAAGGGAGCATCACCAGCTTCCTTTAGATTAAGTAATCTATCTGTATCACACACTAAGTGTGACTATGCAGTACTAAAGTTATATTCATTTTGCATTTTACATCCTACAAGAGAAGAAAATTTGAGTCCTTCATTCTTTGAGCTAAAATTTTCTCCCATATTAAAATTCCAATTGTTTTCCATGCCAAGTACCCATAAAACCTACTTATATGGATTACTACAAAAATTTTATTAAGAGGTAGATACTATTAGTGGAAACTCATGAAACTGATTACATAACTTGACTTGCAAAATCATCTTGAAAAGATTTGTGGAAATGCATATGATAAAAAATGAAAACCTAGTTTTTCATCAAAATACACTTTCTTTTATTTCCAATATCACAAATTTTTCAATCACTTTTGTATAACAAGAAGTAAACTCTGAAGTCATTAAAAAGTAAAAATAAAATATTTATTTAAAAATCCTCCCATGTACAAAAGCCCATGGCTCCATTGCTAAATATGTGTCTATTAATAGAGATGTAACAATACAAAGTCTTAACATTGTATTCTCTTCAACATGGCTTTATAAATATTGTTTTGTGCATCTGCCTTTAAATCACATATAAAAAATAATTAACCTCCAAAAGGAATGAGTAATGGCTGTTATAGTTGTCTATTTTGTTATCAAAATCTGTGATTTTATTAATTCATATCAGTTTTAGTTACTGCATTGTGTCCTTCATTTCAGCCTGACAAACTCACTTGCTCATTATAGGATTGTTCTATTAACACAACCACTTCAATTTTATCTCACCATGTTTTAATTTTGTCTGATATAGAACTCATATCTGACAGTTGTAGTCATTTTCCTTCCAGTGATTTAAATGTGCCTTCCCACTTACCTCTGACTGCCATTTTTGTCAGAGGAAATCAGCTGTTAGTCACTTTAAAGATCATTTTTGTATCAAAAATCATTTGCCTCTTATTCCTTTTGAGATTATTTGCTCATATTTTGTCAGTAATTTGAAAAGGAATATATCTCAGTGTGCTTTTGCAGCCCATCCTCTTGAGTTCACTCTAGATCTCACATCTGTAAATCAATGTATTTTGTCATATTTGGATATTTCAGCAATAATTTTCCAAATATTCTGTATCCCTTTCCTCACTCCTAGTGGGCATCCCATGATGGCAATTTTAGGACAATCAATGATGTGCTGCAAATGTCTTGGGATCCATTTACTTTTTTCATTTATGTGTCTTCTACTCAGAAGACAAAGCTTCATTTTTCTTAGAAGACACTGATTCATTTGCCTCTTCAAGCCTGTTACTGAACTTGTTTTGTAATTTTGGTTCAGCTATTTCTTAATCTCCTCAATTTCCTTTTGCCTCCTTCTTCATGATTTTATGTTTTAAGAATATTTTTTATCAATTTATTTTATAACTTTTTATTAAGAAGTAACAATTGTTCATGTTTGTGGGGCAAAGTATAAAATCCATCAGTATTAACTAGGTAGGTTTTCTTATCAATTTTTTGTGTTTGGAGCCTTCCAGATTCTCTCTTTGTAACCCAGCCATCCCACCTGTGGGTTTATATGCAATGACATATAGAAGAGATCCCTGCAGTCCCACATTCACTGCAGAATTATCTTTTTGTTCACATTCCTTGCTGTATATCTTACCTATGTTTTCCTTAATTCCTTGTCAATGTTTCCTTTAAGCCCCTGGGCATTTGTAGGACATTTACTCAATGCTAAATAATTACAATTCATTGATTTTTGTAGAATGTCGAGCAGTTGGGGCTTGTCTGATATATTTTTGGCAAGAATACCACAGAACTTGTATATCCTCAGTATAGAATGTTAGGGGACCAGGTGTCCAAATCTCACATTACTGGTTGACTCTGAGCAATTGGTTCAGGTGGTGTCTGCCAGGTTTCCCTAAAGTTACTATTTCCCCCCACTGTAATTAGTGAGTATCTTGTGGTGAGAAACTTTGATAGACAAAAAATCTATTTCTTTTCATCATAATTTTATCCATTAATTTATAGAATCCACAGATGATTCTTGCTTACACATAAATATTATGGCCTGTGGTATTAACCAGTTAGTGATTTTCTATTTCCATAATTCCTTCTATATTTATTCATTGAAATTTTACTATAAGGAAAACATATTCCTACCCCCTCATTTATTTACTTGTTCAATTATTCATTTATGTATGCATGGGCTCATGGACACCTATGAGTTAATAATCTGTTACTACCATTTTTCAATATGTTGCCCATACTGTCCCAAAGTTGGCTTCTTATGAGGATTTGACATACTTAAATAATTTTTCAAGCAGTTGTTTACTTTATGATCTTTTTTTTTTTTTTCAAGGTTACACAATAATTTATTGACAGCCTCCTCTCCCCTCCCTCGCGGCCTCCAGGTCACTTTTTCTGCTTGTATATCTTGCGCGCTAGCCCCAGGAAGATGGACGCGGGTAGGGGCGCAGCGTACTGCTCGATGAGACCCATGAGGTGGCCGTAGCTGTCCTCCTCGTACTGCGAGAACACGGCCGGCAGATCCAGCTCCTGGTACAGTGCCTTCACCCGGGCCACCTTCTCGGCCTCCTTCTGCCCATAATTCTCCTGCAGGATCTGACGCTGTTCCGGGGTGGCCCGCTGCAGACACTGGACCACCAGCCAGCTGCACTTGTTGTCCTGGATGTCGGTGCCAACCTTGCCGGTCACACTGGGGTCCCCAAAGAGGTCAAGGTAATCATCCTGAATCTGAAAGAACTCCCCCATCTCCAGCAGGATCTTCTTGGCATTCGCGTGTTCCTTCTCCCCGTCAATGCCTGCCATGTACATGGCCGCGGCCACGGGGAGGTAGAAGGAGTAGAAGGCTCTCTTGTACTTGACGATGGATTTGTACCTCTTTTCAGTGTATCTGCCTAGGTCCACGCTGCCCTGGGGCGCTGTGATGAGGTCCAGGGTTTGCCCAATCTCAGTCTGGTAAGAACTCTGTAGGAAGAGCTCGATGAGGTTCAGGTAGTAGGGCTGCTCCCGACAGTAGAACTTGAGCAGGCGGTAGATGCATGCTTCCAGAAGCAGGGCATCGTTGACGGCGTCCAAACCTATGCCTGGCTTCTGATACCAGCAGGGCTGCCCCCGGCGGGTGAGGGATGAATCCATGATGTCATCTGACACCAGGAAGAAAGCTTGCAGCAGTTCCACACACCAGCCCACGGTCAGGGCCCGCTGGAGACTCTCAGCGTCCTGCTTCCGTGGCTCCACCAGCTCCCGGAAGGCCACCAGCACCGTCAAACCCCGGTTGTACTTGCCGCCAATGGCATTGTACTCCAGGACCTCCTTAAGACGGGCAATAGCATCGCCCGTCTCCGGGTGCCCCATCTCCTCCTCGGTCAGCACCCTGACGATCTGCGAGAAGTGCTGGATGAAGTCCTGCTTCTCTTGGGCGTAAGCATCTGGCTTCTGGTCTCCGTTCATTATGAGAGAGGAGCAAAGTGCTCTGTTCCTGGATGCGGGTTCTTGCTTCACTTTATGATCTTTAAAATCTTTTTATTTTAAAGATACCATATGGGACACCTGTATCCCTTATCAGAGTGCCTGGGTTCTAGTCCCAACTCTGCTCCCGAGTCTAGCTTTCTGCTAATTCATAACCTTGGTGCAAGAGGTACTGGCTCAAGTTGTTGAGTCCCTGCCACCCACATGGGGGACCTGGATTGAGATCCTAGATCTTGATTTCAGTCTGTCATCCCTGCCATTGCAGGCTTTTGAGGAAGTGAATCTGTGAGTGAGAACTTATCTCTTTGTCATCTCTGCCTACCAAATAGATAAATAATCTTTTAAAAGTTCATGAAAAGTTCCTATTAAGGAGAAACTATGTGTGTATTTTTCCATGAATTTTTTTTGGAATATGTGTGTCCTCACATATTATTTCACAGGTCTGTCCACTAGAAGGTCCAGGACCAATGTCACCTGCTAGCAAGGGCATATCTAGTACCCTGGGCTTGTCAGTACTCTCCTCCCATGAAAGGGATCAGAGCTCTTTGGAGAAATGGCAGGGCTGTGGTAGGGAGGTGCAAGATGAGTTTGGAGCATGTTGAACCAGTGCCTATATGGGATGCCAGCCCTGCAGGCAGCAGCTTTACCTGCTACACCACAGCACCAGCCCCTTAAGTGGTATCTTAACTGCTATGCTTAACCATTGTGTCCACCATACTATTATTGGCCACATTTTACAAATTAGGACAAAGTTATAATTATGGGAAATAAATTCATATGTCCTACTGTATAGTAAGGTGCAAGGATGATGGACTATATATTTCAAAAGAACTATCAGAGGGTCTGGCACTGTGACGTACATGGGAAAAGCCGCTGCCTGCAATTTCAGCATCCCATATGGGTGCCAGTCAGAGACCCAGCTGCTCCCCTTCTGATCCAGCTCTCTGCTATAGCCTGAGAAAACAGTGGAAGATGGCCCAAGTGCTCGGGCCCATGCACCCTCATGGGAGACTTAAAGGAAGCTTCTGGCTCCTGGCTTTATCTGCATAGCTCCAGTCATTGTGGCCATTTGGGGAGTGAACCAGTAGATAGCAAAACCTCTCTCTCTCTTTCTCTCTCTCTCTTGCTCTGCCTTTCAAAGAAATAAATACTTTTTTTAAAAAAAAGAGCTATCAGAAAGAAATGATAATGGTTTGAAGAGATGGACATGCATTCTGTGATTTGAAGATGACTATATATATGTGTGTGTGTGTGTATATATATATATATATATATATATATACATCAAACATCACATAGTTCTTTATAAATATGTATCATGTTCATGTGTAAATTTAAAGAATACAAATTCGGTAAATGAGGCACAAAGAAGGTAAGCAATTATTCCAAAAATCAGAGTGCACATGTAGTGGAAGGGGGAAATCAAAATACAGACAGCCATACTGCAATTCCTAAGGAGTGGAAGTAACTTCTTCACATACACATGTCAGCAGAAAGCCACCAGCCTGAGAGTCCAGTATGGACCTTGTCTTGGGAATAAACAGCAGTCCTAGTAATAGCCACAAAGGAAGCATCATGTACGCATTGCCTGCCTGGACATTAAGTAGCCACTGGAGCTCCCAAAGTCCTGTGAGGAAGACATTACTGCCCTCAGATTAGACATCGGGGAATCAAAGATCAAGGAGGCTAAGTGATGTGTCCAAGACAAAATAGCTAAGCCACAGAGCCAATAGTTGACCTCACACGTATCTGGATATAAAGTCCATGCTTATACTACATATCCATGTTTCCTAAAATGTATTTTCTGTGGAATATAACTTAGCTTTTTATCACTTTAATAGTTACATGTTTATTTTAATTATGTTAGAAATAAATCTAAGCATACTTCAAACTCATTTCAGATATAATACTGCATACAGTGATGGTGTTTTGTAAAATAAATTTAGATAAAAAGTATATAATAATAGAAGTATATAATAATAGAAGTAGAAAAAAAATTAATAAACAGCCCATGAATGTTTGAGGATTAGGAGATGTAATACTCTAGGATTGTGCAGATTCCTTCTCAAGCATGCCCAGGAAATTAGAGTCACCTATGGCTGCAGAAAAATACAACAGAATAAGGATGTTGGACCTAGATGGGTTTTAACTCTACATGTGTCATTATTACCTTTATAAGTTAGGATATTTCATTTGATCTCTCTGGGCTTCCATTTCTGAAATAAAGTAGAGAGAAACAGAGCAATTTAATTAAGACAGCTCTTTTGAAAGCAATTTGATAATAGTTTCAAGAAACACAAAACTGTACCCCTTTTTATTTATTTACTTTTATTTATTTTTTTTGTTTATTTGAAAGGCAGACTGTGAGAGAGAAATAGAGAGAGATCATCCATCTGCTGTTTCACTTCCCAAATGGCCATAAAAACCAGAGCTGATCCAGGATGAAGCCAGAAGACCTGAGTTTCATCCACTGCTTTCCCAGGCACATTAGCAGGAAACTGGATTGTAAGTGGAGCAGCTCAGACTAAAACTGGCACCCATGTGGAATTCTGATATCCCAGGTGGCTGCTTAGCCCACTATACCACAATGCTGGCCCCACAAAACTGTTCTTTGATTGGTAATTCTACTTTGGGAGCTCTCTCCCAAGAAAATGGAAAACATTTATTTATAAGAACAAAGATATTCATGAATATTGTGCCTCAAAATAAAACAATCTAAATATTCAAAGGAGAACATAAAGAAGATGGAACACATATACTTGGAAGGAGTGTTATGCAATCACTAAAAATGCTATGGAGGTGGGCATTTGGTGCAGCAGTTAAGTCACCACTAGATACCTGCATCCCAAATTGGAGTGTCAGCTCGAGTCAACTCCTCTACTTCTAATATAACTTCCTGCTAATGTACTCCCAAAGAAGAAGCAGATGATACCTTAAATACTTGAGTCCCTGACACCCAGATAGTAGATGGTGATTGAGTTTTGGGTTGCTCTTTTTTGCTGGGCTCAGCCCTGGCTATTGCAAGCATTTGGGGAAGGAACAAGCAGATGGAGGATCTATCTCTATATCTCTCTTTCAAAAAAATGAAAATAAATTAAGAAACTAAAAATTTTTAATTCTATGAAATGACAGCAACATACTCATGAAGTGGGGAAATAAAAGAGATCTGTTCATGGGCCACTCTGGAAATAATTATTCTTACCAACTATTGGTATTTTGGCATATTTGTTACCTGCATGTTTTTCTCTATATGGTGATTACTAAATATGTAATATATATAGCTATATACTAATATACTAAATATAATTATATACTATAATAATATATAGTATATTACTAAACATAGTATAGTAATATGTAATATATAATATGTAGTATATAATATGTAATATATATAACTATATACTAATATACTATATAGTTATATAGTATATTATATATATATACATAGTATATTAGCAATATAGAGTACATTAGTTATATATATTACTATATATATTAGATTATATATAGATTACTGTAGGATGTAATATACTCTATATAGTATATAATGGTAAAACCGCCTTCTGAAGTGCCTTCATCCATATGGGCACTGTTCAAGTTCCATCTGCCCTACTTCTGATCCAGCTCTCTGCTGAACCCAGGGAAAGCAGTAGAAGATGACCCAAGACTTTGGGCCTGTGCACCCATATGGGAGACCCGGGAACACTCCTGGTTCCTGGTTTCAGATTGGCCGAGTTCCAGCCATTACAGCCATTGGAAAGTGAACCAGCAAATGGAAGATGTTCTCTCCCTCCCTCTCTCTCTCTCTCTCTCTCTCTGTAACTCTGCCTTGCAAATCAATCAATAATTCTTTGTTTTTAAAAAATAATCTGTTCACATACTATAGTAACCACCATATAGAGAAAAACATGCAGGTAACAAATATGCAAAATACCAATAGTTGGTAAGAATAATTATTTCCTTGCATTTTCAAAATTTTCTCCAATATTCTGAGATTATATTTAGGAAGGAGAAAAGTATCAGTTAAGGGATTCAGCTGTGTAATCACAAAAATTCCCTTTGGCTTTAATATTCTGTGGCTTTTTTCTGGAAATGGGGGTGGAGGTCAAGCAAGAACAAAATGTTAGAAAAGTTTAGTGGCAGGGACTCACCTGTTTAAATTATTTAATGGCACTGTAAACCACACATGAGAACATCTGAACTTGCAGAGAACATGCAAGCCCTCCATCTGAGTGGCAGAAAGGGCATGAGTCTGGGAAATAGGTGACTTAAATTGAACCAGATGATCTTGAGGGCCCTCTCCAAGCAACTCAATCACTTGCACATCCACTTACTGAATAAAAATCCACCAAATGCCTAGGACATGCCAGGAGTCATGAGGTTGAATGATCATTGAACCATTCCTTCAGAGTCTAGTGAGAAAGAAAGATCTGATTTTCATTTCATTTAACATAACAAAATACCACAGTCTGGTGGCTTAAACAAAAGGGACTCATTCTTCACAGCCCTGGAAGCTGAAAACTCAAGAACAAGGTGTCTTCAGGTTTGGTTTCTTCTCCCCTCCAAGTATGAACCAGGCACAACTTTGCTTGGCTCCTGAGACCAGACAAGAATAGGTATGTTGAATGTGACATGGTCATAGACTAGACTGGTGTCATCTACGTCCTCTCCTTGACTTGCAGATGACCACTGTCTTGGTATGGCACTGATACAACAAAGTAGCACAGACCAGGCTTTTATAAACAGCAGAAGTACATTTCCCACAGTTCTGGAGATGGGGTGTCCAAGATCAAGAATACCAGCATGACTGCACTGTGGTCAGGTGGTGACCTCTATGCTGTTTCAGACACCTGCCTTCTCCTGTGTCTTCATATGCCAGAAAGACCATGATAGAGCCCTCTGGGTCCCTTTCACCAGGGCACTAATCTCATGCACAAGGGCACCACCCTTTGGCACAATTAGGACCCATCTCATAATGCTGTCACATTAGGGGTTAGGTTTCAACATGCAACTTTCAGGGGGACACATTCAGTCCAGAAGAGTAGCTTTCTTCCTATATCCCAGCCTGGTTGTACCTCTGCCTACACACACCTCTGGGGTCTTTTTTGTGTGTCTCTTCTTATATGGACACCAGTTAGAATGGATTAGGGCTCACGACAATCCCAAGGATTCTCTTCCAATATTGTTTTAGCTTCATGTTGATCCAAATAATTCAGAAGATCATCACATAATCTCCAATTTCACAATTATAACTTTTTTATCTGCTTCCAAATCTTTTGAATGAAGTCACTGCTCTGGATATCTGATGACCTT